>NW_027202937.1:1020000-1517500 GCF_024711535.1 Dipodomys merriami | reverse complement strand
GAGAGAGAGAGAGAGAGAGAGAGTTAGGGGTTGGGTGGAAACATCAACACCCCTTTTACAGATTTTTAAATATTTAAGTATATTTCATAGAGTAGGTATAGAGCATATGATACTATAAATATGTGTATTGTAAACAGACAGAAAGTACAACAAGTATTTTCAGCCACATTTTGTTTCTGCAGGTCCCAAGGAAATAAAATCTAGCTTGGGCAAGGACGTTCCAAGGTGGATGTGGGGTCAGGAAAAGCTAAGGCCTAAACACCAGAATGGCAGGGCTAGTGCCTGTGGTGGCCTGTAGTGGGCACTGTGGAGAGGCCACAGAACGCTGGAAGACAGAACCAGGCCTCCATATGCAGCCCATGCCAGCCTTGAACCCTAGGTCCTCCTGCCTCAACCGCGTGAGTGCTCAGCGCACGGTCTCCGTCCTCCTATGTGGAAAGGATAGAAATGACTTCCTCTTCCAACTGGGGGAAGAGACTTTAAGGCTGGTGTAGAGCAGCGGGGCTGGGTCCGGACTCCACGCCCCCTGAGGAGCTGACCGTGACCTCTGCCCAGAGGCGTGGGCCTCGCTGCATCCTCCGGAGGACAGACGGCAGGACACTGCTGTGGGAAAGTTGAACGAACCTGGGATTTTATGAAAAAAGTGGGGCCATGAGAACTTGGAAGATGGGTACACAACATTCATTTAAGCGATCATATTCCAGGGAGAATAAAGAAGCACCCCATTCTGTCTCTCCAGTACCCTCCAATTGGGACGGAGGAGGAGGAGGAGGAGGAGGAGGAGGAGGAGGAGGAGGAGGAGGAGGAGGAGGAGGAGGAGGAGGAGGAGGAGGAGGAGGAGGAGGAGGAGGAGGAGGAGGAGGAGGAGGAGGAGGAGGAGGAGGAGGAGGAGGAGGAGGAGGAGGAGGAGGAGGAGGAGGAGGAGGACGACGACACTGTCTCTACCAGCCACCAGGAGGCGCTTGGACCTCAGGAGATGTAGGCAGGCCTTTGAGGCCCAGGGCTGGAGGCTGGCTAGCTAGGGGTCCCTCTTTTTAGCCCACCTGGAGATCCCTCAGGACAACGCGGTGAGGGTGTTCCTGGGGCATGGGGAAAAGCTCACAGTGTGGGGGGGTGGGGGTGGCGGGGGGAGAGGGCAGGCAAGGAGTGTAGAAAGACAGCAAATGGATGTACAATGTTCCTCCACTGATCAAAATCCAACACCTCTCCCCACCACTGTGGATGGTACCCGCAAGAGCGGGGTCCAGAGAAGGCAGGGCTGGGAGTCATTTGTTGGGTTTTAGGCGCTGCCTTTTGCCTAGCCAGCCCTGCTCCCCCCCCCCCCCCCCCGCGTGGTGTGCTTAGCTTTAAATACAATCTCCCTTCTCAATGTTATAGATGAAGAAGAAAGAAAGAAAGAACAGGCAGGTGCCGGTGGCTCATACCTGAAACCCTAGCTACTCAGGAGGCTGAGATCTGAGGATTGAGGCTCAAAGTCAGGCTGGGCAGGAAAGTCTATAAGACTCTTATCTCCAAGTAACAACCAAAATCTCAGAAGTGGAGCTGTGGCTCAAGGGGTAGAGCACCAGACTTGAATGAAAAGCTAAGGGACAGTATAGACCCAGTTCTGAGTTCGAACCCCAGTACCAGCATGGATACCGAGGGGGGGGGAGGGAGTGGGTCTCAATAAATTCATTTAACACAGAAAAGACCACTGTATGTCAGTTGTAGGACCCATGACCAGGCTGACCATACTGGCTCCAGGACTCAGAAATTCATCTCTCTGGAGATGATCGGCAGGTGTTGGCACAGAGCTGGCCTGCACGGATTGCACCCATTTGTCATCCTTCCTTCCTCCATCTGCTTCATGTGCCCTGAGAGCAGCAACCTCATGAAGCTCTACTCTTCTCTGGAATGTTCCAGAAGGTGTTCGTCCACATGGGAACACAGGTTTCTATTTTCAGCAGTCAAGGAAAATCTTGGATCACACACCAACAATAGAATGGACATCTGTGCATTTGCTTCCTGGGCAGTTAGGTCTGAGGGCTCTGCCCGGCCCCCTGGGTGCAGGCTGGTGAGGTGCTGGATCCTTGCAGGACGGCTGGCTGCGTGTGCCGGGAAGGTGAGGAATGCCCTCTGCGGCCCTGAGCCCGGCCGGGAGCTTCGGGAATGGCTGGTGGCTGGAGAATGTTGGGATGTGGGGTTCCATCCTGGCTGACTTGGGGTAACTGGGAACAGCAGCAGCATGTGACAGAACAGCAGATGGTTTATACAAAAATGCTCACAACCTCATTCGGTGCTTTATTGTTAGGCGCGTGTTCCTACGCACAGTTGTAGGCCGCCATACACTGAAACATGGCTCTGACGTCCCAAGCATAATTGCATGTGATTTCCAAGCAACCAATTTCTCTGAAGAGACACTGGTAAGATCGGTAGAGGCACTTGGGTTCCATCTTTGCTGTGGACACACTAGGAGTGGATCCTGCATTGACTCTCTCTTTGGGATGCGGTGAGGTGACATTTATTCTTGACCGCCACCACAGGTCATAAATAAAAAGTGAGGGGCCGTGCATGGAGTTCCCTTTGTCTCCCTAAGTGGCTGGGGTCTTTCTTCTGTTCCCTTGGCCTCAGAATCACCCACAAATCTCTCCCGACTACACTGACTGGTAGTTATAATCGTTCTCATCCATGAATTTATTCTGCAATGGCCAAAGGCCTTTCTGTTGGTCTCCCCAGAAAGCACAAAAGGCGCTGATCCTGCTGTTTCTTGCTTTTAGCAATGGACACCCTAAACCTCGATTGATTTACCTCCATCTCGATGGATGTTCTCAGTGACCGTGGGGAGGAAGGGAGTGGACCCGTGGCTCATTTGGGAGATGGACGGATGGACCAGGCTCAGGATATTGCTGGGGTTTCCGTGGAGTTCCTCATGGTAAATGCTCCATTCACAGGCTCTGACGCAACCCACTGCCTGAACGGCTGTGGCCTTCACGCCAGAAGGGCAGACACAGGGCCATGTGGACAGCCCAGGACTGTGTGCAAGTGATGTCACACACAGCTGCCCTGGCACCAGGGGCAGTGGCCATGAACCTTCAGTGTCACCGGCCTGCCATCTGACCATTGCCTGACGCTCGCTGGAGGCCAGGTGAGCTCTGGCCTCGTGTAATTCAGATCCACGCGCCATTTGCTTCTGTGGAAAGGGCAAAGCGTGCATCTTGGAGTGGACAGGAAGGCAGCGAGGACTCCTTTGACTGTTGCTATTTATCCTATTTGTGGAATCTGGAGCGAATGCTGTGGCTTGAAAGGTAGAGGTACAGATTTGCCTCTGTGTGTGTGTGTGTGTGTGTGTGTGTGTGTGTGTGTGTGTGTGTGTGTGTGAACGCATGAATGTGTGTTGGGGGTTAAGGGAATGTGATGCCACGAATGCATGCGGGCAGAGGGCCAGAACCACGGCCTGAGGAATTCTGTCTTTATGGACGTTCCCTTCGAAGGTCACACACAATGTCTCCCCAGGGACCCCCTCCTGAAGGGGGTGGACATTCACTGTCCCCTCACAGTTGGATCAGAGGCCATCCCTGCCTCCCCCCCCCCGCCCTGCTGGCTCTGGGACACCTCCCCGGTGCCATCTTCCTGGACCCAACTCCAGGGGTTGGAACCATTTCGGGTCATGCTTTCTCCAGTCTGGACTCTCATCCCCAAATGGCCAGAGCTCATGGTGCTCTGTCTCCCCCGGTCTGAGCTCTGCCCCAGGGCAGGAGTGTTCCCTGGAGAATGTGGTCACATGGATAGACTCATACTCTCCTCTCCTTTAGTGACTTAGAATCAAGAACCATCCAGTTGGGGCAGAGAGGCGCGCAGGTAGCACTGGGGTCCATTCGCTTTCGGTGCAGTAAGATGTATCCGGCCCACCTCAAAGGGGGGCAGAAGTAGAATTAGAAGACTAAAAATAAAGGGAAGAGCATTTCAATGGTTATCAGATGCCAGAATCGCCACGCATGCGTGATTATGACGCCGCAGTCTCTTTAGTCCTGGCTTCCCGGTGCAGGGAATCATTCAGGTTCAACCCTCCAAAGTCTCCTGGGAGGCCCTGACTCGATTGTCTCTGCTCCTTTGGGATCAGCCTAGCATCTGGCTAATGCTCATGTGGAGATGGTTTTAATAAATACCTGGGGTTTTCATGAAGAGCACACACACATACATACACACATACATGCACCTGATTCACAAGCTAATCTTTGGGAAACATTCTGCCACTCACTTCCCAAGGCAAAGTGTCATCTTGAGCACAGGATAGCTGAGCCATTTCTCTCCAGAAGCTTTCAAGTGGTTGAAAGAAAATCAAAGGAGACCATACAACACTCTTAATATATATTGGTGTGGGGTCTTCAAGACTGAAGAAGACCCCACAGAGGGAGGTGGACAGTACACCAAGGGACATCCTATCCACAGGGACAACAACACTAATGTACAAGGCTACAAGATGATCAGAGTCTATTCTACAATGCACAGAGAAGTACCCAGTTAGAGCTCATACACAGAAGACAGCTGGGGTCTGTTTTCAGTGCAGTATAGAAAATCAGTCAATGACTGTGTATAAAAAATATATATATATATGTATATTTGTTATTGTTGTAGTTGTCAAAAGATGAACTGAACTAACACATAAAGCTTTTCTGATAAACTATAAAAACTGAGCCAGCAGTTGGATGTCCATAGATGGGGTTGAGGTTACTCACACGTCCTGTGCATACACTCTTACTTGGCTGTGACCTTGACACAGAAAGAAACGTCTGAACATGTTTCCATCATCTTTTTGTTTCCTTCTAAGCTAGGAAAATATCAGAAAGAAGCTCAACTCATTCTTCATGGCTTATGTTCCGTTTCCCTTTTGGAGCCATGTATTTGTATTATTTGTTGCGGGATCTGAGTGATGGTATTTGATCAGTGGACACTTGACGTGTTCCTTAAGAATGTTGTTTTCATTCTTCCTTCTTTCCTTTCCTTCTTCCTTCCTTTCCTTTTTTCCTTCCCTCCCTTTCTTTCTCTCCTTCCCCCCTCCATCTTCTTCTCTCCACTCCCTCTCTGTCTCCTTCTTTCATCCTCTCCCTTCCTCCTTCATTCTGACTTATTTCCAAGGTGCTAGCTGTTTTACTTATCATTATAAGCAAAGCTCATCTTCGTAGCCAAAGGCAAAAGGCGAAAGGCTCATCACAATTCTATTTTACAATATAGACAGAAAGGTTGGGTGTTGGGGGATTTGAGTTTCACTTAAATACTATACACATTTAGCTTTCCATGAAGTAAGGGCTGGGGAGTGAGATTAATGTAACATTTACTTTCAGGGTGTCTTTACAAAAGGAATTGGTTCTCTTTTCTACCACACAAGTCTCTGCAGGCAGCATCCGCTCCCAGGAGCCTGCAGCAGGAGGGAACGCTTGACTTTCGCAGTCCGCAGGTGGACGGTGGGTTCCCAGGATGTCACGTGGCCTGGTCTCAGTTGAGCAATGAATAAGCACTGGATGAATTTTCCACGGATGAGCTGGTTGTCTCTGGTGTGGACACATTATACGTTCCTGCAAAACAGAACAGCAGCTGAGCCTCGAAGACGCGGCCTTCATGGAAGACGCGGCCTTCATGCAGCTCCAAGATGGGGACATGGCAGCAGACCAGGGAGGCCCCTCGGGAGTGCTGGAGCACCAGGGCCGCAGTGCAGCTGTTCTCAGGCATGCAGGCAGACTACAACACCCATGGCTTCCCACCACACCAGCAGCCAGAGCTGTGCTCTCCAGGGGGCGGGAAGAGCTGCAGGGGGGGCAGTCTCACCACAGGCCACCAGGGGGCAGTCTCTCCACCTGCACCACATGCATGGCCCGGGGACCTTCTGCAGGTATCAGCCTGCCTGGACCTTGCTTGGGGGGATAAACTGGGAGCTACCTGGGGGCTGAGCTGAAGGCCTGGCTCCATCGAGGAAGAGGAAGGAGACAATGACAGAGGAGGACAGGTGGGGGGTGGAGGGAGGATGCGGAGGTGGGGGACAGTGTAGAAGGGAAGAGGCCCCTGTGGTGCAGTGGGGGGGGGGGGCGGGGAACCAGAGGTGGGGAGCAGCCTCGGAGCAGCTACACAGCTTCGGGCGGGCGGGCGGCCGGCAGGCACTATGCAGAGGGAGGGAAGAGTGTGCCAGCAGGGAGGCGGTCGCAGTGCCCACCCTACCATCAGATGCATGAACGGCCACTGCTAACAAGGATGCCATCAGTGCCCGAGGGGTGGGCCTCTGGGACTGCTGGTGACACAAACCAAAGTTACAGAGGTTATGGACTGCCCCCCAAGTAGACAAGAGTTGACCTGTACTGGTGAGCCTCACAGAACCATCCAGAAGCAAAGAGATAGGCTCAGGCCTTGATTACCCTCTCCCCTCCCCCCCCCCCCACACAAACAGAGTCCACACCCCACATCTATCTAACTGGAAAACAATACACTTTATCAACCCTTCCGTATGGCATAATTGTGAGTCTGTGGGATTCTTTTGTTGTGGGTGGTGGTTGTGGGGCTTGAACTTGGGGCCTGGGCGCTGTCCCTCAGCTCTTTTGCTCAAGGCCAGTGCTCTACTACTTGAGCCACAGCACCACTTCTGGTTTTCTGGCCTTTTCATGGACTTTCCTACCCAGGCTGGCTATGAACCATGATCCTCAGATCTCAGCCTCCTGAGTGTGAGCTACCCATACCCGGTGGTGATTCTTTAATAGAGTTTTCATGGTTTTTGCTTCAATGGAAGCGATGGAAGCCAAGTCCAAGGGTCCTAATATCTCCTGGATCTTCAATCCTCTCTCTGACAGCATTCCCATCAGTGACTCAGAGAATAAAAAATCATCTTCCAGTTTTATGAGGTGTTTATCAAACAGAATCTGTGAACACTTATCGTCCTGGAGGTTTAGTGATGACCGATATTCCCCAAGTATTCCAGACCAAGGCTTTTGGATCAAATATTTCTCATGAAATATTTCTTTGTTTTCAATATAGAAATCTAGTCTGGAATTGTCATAGGTTGAGGTCTATTCAGTTTCAAACAGCTGGGGGAAGGCCGGGTGGCGCTCAGAGACTCAGTGGCAGTGTCTGCCGAGTGTGCAGGAGGCTGGGGGTGGGGGGAGAGGGAGGGCGGGAAACAAAACACCTGGAAGATTTCTTGAGTTATTTTTCTGTGGTGGATAATGGTAGGTGGCCAGGCTTGCAGTTTACCAGACCAGCTAACGATCTCTCACCAAAATCATTCATCCTCTGTTTCATATTTCCAAAGTGGACATTTCAGCCAGGAGTATTTCAAATAAGAGTAGCTGGCATGGGTTGTTGCTCATGCATGCCTATTAATTTCTATCAATACCAGCATGCAAAGTAGGCCTTTCCCATGAAAAGAGGGAAAAATGGATAACAAACCCACAGAGTAGAATCCCCCAGGTAGGATTTCCCAAGTTCATTCTTTCCCACATAAACATGACCCTCTCATTCCAATTCAACATCATGCAAACAACAACGGTGCTGTGTTTGAAAAGGCCAGCCATGCAGGCCCATGTGTTCATTCGCAAATGGCCCTGAAGTCTCCTCTTCTTGTAGTTTGCTGTTAGCTACCCACCAAGGGAAGCCAGTCACTGTACAACCTCCTGGTGATGTGAAGGGGAGGGGGCAGGAAACATTTGTTCTGATCACCCACGGAATACTCAGAAGACACAACCTACCTGTTTTACCAAAAAGATTGTTAAATCTTCTCGATATTGGAGAACTCATGGAAAACACAGGTGTCGATGAACCTAGGGATGTTGACTAGAAGAGAGATTTTTAAAAAATAAATAAATAAACATGACAAAGTGCATCTGTTCCCACAGGGCAGCTGGGGCTCTGGGAGGACTGGTTTGCTGCCCTCTTGTAGTTACTTTCCTGCCTGGCAATTCACACTCCCTTAGACCACAGCAAGGCTCCGTGATCTTACCATGTGCATTAGAAAAACTCCTCCAAGACATGGGCTTTCCTCTGTTTCTTCCTCCTCTCTCTCTTCTTCCTTATTTTTTTCCTTGCTCCCTTTCCTCCTTCCCTTTCCTTTTTTCCTTTCTCACTTCCTCTCTTTCCCTCCTCTTCCCTCCCTCCTCTTCCCCTTCCTTTCTCTCTTCTTCTTTCCTTCCCTTCCCTTCTCCTTGTATTCCCTCCTCCTTCCTCCTTCCTTCCTCCTTCTTTCCTTCTTTCTCCCCTGCTTTCTGACACTGTGAGTCAAACCCAGGATCTGCACATAGCTAATCGATGCTACAACCCAGCTCAAAGATATTTTTTCCTGTTTGGTAAATTTTTCTAGTATCTTCTGACATAAAAAAATAATTTTAGGGCTGGGAAGGTGGCTCAGTGGTAGAGTACTTGCCTTGCATGCCTGAGGCCCTGGGTTCAATTCCCCAGCACCACATAAGCAAAAAGAAAAAAAGCCAGAAGTGGCGCTATGGTTCAAGTGGTAGAGTGCTAGCCTTGAGCTGAAGAGCTGAGGGACAGCGCCCAGGCCCAGAGTTCAAGGCCCCACGACCAGACCCCCCTCAAAAAAATTTTTAAAAAATAATAAAATAATAAGTTAAAGTGATAAAAACCAATAAAAATATATTCAAAGACAATATTTAGGTTAAAAATGTTTACTTCTCAAATAGTTTTCTCTAATGCCTTGAAGTTCCCTCAGAAGATTCTTACTGGGAGCCTGATATTGACCTTAATTTTATATGATCTCTCATGCTGCTATGCAGCATTCTAGAAGAGAACTCTATGGCTGTGTTTAATAGGCAGCCTGAGGCCACAAGAAGAAAAAATCAATTGAATAATCAATGCCCAAATAAGTGGTGGAGGTAGAGGGGCTTGAGTGTAAACCCACCAGTCCCAATGCTACTGGGCAAAGTTCATGTAGTTCATTTCATCATGCAGGAGGAAGCTATGAGGCTGGGAAGCAGAATGTCTCCCCGGGGGTGAGGATCACCTTTGAGTGCTGGGAAGACCATCTTGACAGCGAGAACTTGTTCAGCAAAGCCTCCTGCACCTGTGGTGTTTAAAAGAAGCCAATGTAAATTCAGGAGTTCAGCAGGCCACTTGTCCCCTAGCCTTCTGTGGGTGCAGGGAGCCATTCTTACCTTCTGATCCCAGAGACAGCCGAAGAGTAAGATGAACAGTCCCTGTGAAGAGGGATGAGAAGAGGTGAATTTTAATCCAATGCAAGTGTCTGGGGAAAGAAGTGGCGTTAGCCTGGTATTGAATGCCAGCAGGAACCAGGTATGGCGGCCCCTTCTTCCCTGCCTGAGTTCATGGATCAAGTCCAGCACATGGCAATGTCAAAGGGTTGCATGCAGTAGGTCCTAAATGACACAATGCTAGGAGAGCATTTTCTAGTTCTACTTATGACTGGTATGCCCACTGTTTATACTATTAAATAGGCCTTCAATGTCTGTGCTATTTCCCGTTCTTCTCTGCAGGTTGTGATGATGGTCTGGGATGAGTTAACTAACATCTTCCAATGGAGGTGTGCATGTGTGTGCATGTGCGTGCGTGCGTGCGTGCGTGCGTGCGTGCGTGTGTGCGTGCGTGTGTGTGTGTGTGTGTGTGTGTGTGTGTGTGTGTGTGTGTGTATCCTGGGGCTTGAACTCAGGGCTCTGTGCTATATCTAAGCTTTTGTGCTCAAGGCTAGCTCTCTGCTACTTGCGCCACAGCTCCACTTCTGACTTTTTGGTGGTTACTTGGAGATAAGAATCTTACTGACTTTTCTGCCCGGGGTGGCTTCAAACCACAGTCCTCAGATCTCAGCCTCCTTCGTAGCTGGGATTAGAGGTGTGAGCCACTGGCTGGAGGCCTATGTTGTAGGGACAGTAGATGGCAACCTTAGAACTCAGAGCCACAGTCCCAGTCCCAGACATTGGGGTTTTATAGGCATGCCACAAACACCCAGGAAGCAAAACTCCACCTCCTGCCCCCTTATCTCCTTTCCACTTTATGGGATCCTGCTCCGCTAGGTAGACTTTCACCCATCCTTATCCCCTCTCTGTGGAACAGAGAAGGATTAATGGCTCTCTTTTCTACATGTCAAAAGCTTGTGATCCATTTCTCCCTCCTGGATCTTCTAACTAACTAGCTCCATTGTCATTAGTGATGAACGACAGAAGAATATATGCAGAGGGTCTGTGATTCATGAGGCATTCATTCTGTGGGGCCTACAGTGATCATTTCTTCCGGGGATACAGAGATGAACGAGACAGGTGTACTCACACACACAGCTCGCAGGGTGCCGATGGAGATTGGCTGAGACACCGCTTGGCTTAGCAGTGATGTTTTTCACTGAAGACTTAATAGGCCATGCGGCAATTATCCTGGGTCCATAGCAAACCCGAGGCCCTCCTGCTTGCCTTACGAGGGCATGTTTTGAACTCAGTTAATCATGCGTGTGAGAAAGGCACTCGGCCTCCATGGGTGCCCAGGCACGTGCGCTTCCTCTCCCTCATTACTGCTCATTAGGGCTAAGGGTTCCTCTGCACCAAAACCCTTCCCCATTCCCGCTTCTGTTTGTGTTTCCATCCTGGGTGCGTCCGCGGGAGTGTGTCCCTTTCCCGGCCGCCCCGCGGCACCCGGCTCACCTGGAAGGCGTTGAGGAGCGTGAAGACGATGTGGAAGACGGCGCTGCTCCCCTGGAACACGGTGGCGAGCCCGAACCCCCACGTGAGCCCCAGGAGCGGCGTGAGCACCCCGACGCTCTTGCTGATCTGCAGCAAGCTGCTCTTCTCCTGCTTGCTCGGCCTGTCGCCGACGGAGGGCCTGAGGATCTTGGCGATGACCACGACGGTGATGGTCAGGTTGATCACCACGATGGCCAGCGCCGGGATCACGAAGGCCAGCAGCGCCTTGGTGTCCTCCCAGTTGAGCCAGCACGCATTCTTCCTGGTGTATGCGTCCCTGGGCTGCGTGGCCCCCAGCGTGACCGCCGCGATGGCCAGGGGACAGACGTAGCCCAGCGAGAAGGCCAGGGCCTTCTGCGTGGACTTGCTAGCGTCGTGCAAGATGAACACCAGGCGGTAGAAGAGCATGAGGCCCAGGGTCAGCATCCAGAAGAAGACACTGAGGTAGAAGAAGTGGATGAAGAAGGTGGTGGCCACGCAGGCTGTCTCCTTGAGAGGGGTGTAATAGTCCTGAATGGCAGCGGCCACCATGAACCAAGCATCGGCCAGGAGGAGGGAGGCCGCGATGTTCACGATGCAGATGTGCCGCATGTAGGACGTCCGGTTCTTGGTGACCGACTTCCACACCATGGCCTCCACCACCAGGCAGGCCGCCAGGCTCAGGATGGAGAAGCCCAGCCCGATATAGGAAATGATGTCCAGCAGGATCTTCATCAGAGAGTCGGGGTCCGGGGAGTCGGGGGACATGAGGATGGAGAAGGAGGTGAGGTGGTCACAGTAACACGACACCGTGTCCGCACGGACTTCTTTCACGTAGCAACCGCTGGTGTCCCACCCCCCGGTGTGATTGGCAAGGCTGAAGTTCCAGAAGACGCACTGGGGCCTCTCCCTTGAATAGTGGTTGCTCTTAAAGGTCATGGCAATCCCGAACGGCCTGGCCATCTGGCGGCTGACGGTGGTGGTCATCACTAAGCTGCTGGCCGAAGTCCTTCTGGGAAGCTCCGGGGCGAGAATGGCTTTGAGGGTCGGGAAGGCCACGGTGACAATGGACGACTCCGGCTGCAGGTGGCCCAGCTGGCATTCGTCAATGGCCACGTCGCCCCAGAGGTCCGAGTCCGGGAAAACAAACTTCTGTTGGTAGAGTTTCGGGGGGCCTGGTTTCACCAGCATGCTCTTCATTTGCACGTTGGGGTGGGAGAGAGACGGAGGGGTGCTGTCTCCCAACCACAGGGCTTGGGAAAATCTTTCCACCGAATGCAGCAGCTGGGAAGTGTGGTTGCTCTGCTGCTGTTGTAACTCCTGCCAGGAGTGGAAGGTGGACGCGTCCAGAATGACATTCACGGTGGAGAGCAGGTCCTGGAAGTGACACGGCATGGGATCACACCCACGAGATTCTTTCCACCGCAGCTGGGTGGTGAGAAGCAAAAGGGGGAAGAACAGAGAGGAAAACAGGCATCCTGGGCAGACAGGATCTGGGACCTGTCTTCTACCAAGGCTGTCAGAGGAGGGAACCTCAGACAGACAGCAGGGCTGGGCTCAACACTTACTACTAGCAGCCATGAGAACCATGCTCCTACGCCTTGCTAAGGCCAATTCAGCAGGTGGCAGGACTATTCATGATCTTGTTTGGGTTTCTTGTAGATTTCAGGTCTATAAAGGCTGTCTAGTGGAAGACATCTCATCAACAAGTGTGGGAAAGTCTCCAAGATGTTCTCAATCCTTAAGCATTCACTAAGTCTGGGGCATTGAAGAGATCTTTATTTTCTACTAAATGATTTTATTCCTTCTCTCTCTCTCTCTCTCTCACACACACACACACATTTAAGCCCGAGGGTTCCCATTTATGAAATTATTTTACTCCCTGTCTCTACCTTGCCTTAACTCTGAGAGTGTGAGCTCTAATAGCAGCTTGACCTCTCACATGACATGTCCTAATCTTCAAACCCAGGAAACGGGCCTTTGTGGGGACACATTGTTTGTGTAGAGGGAACTGCGTACATGGTTCATCCAGAACCACCTGGGAAACCAAACTGCAATGACCAGGAACTTCATGAGAGCTATGAGAAGAGAAGGCGGAAGGGAAGAAACTGTGTGGCAACAGAGACAGAAGACAGAGAGGCAGCCACCAGCCAAAGGACACCTGGCGCCACCTGGAGCTGGAGGACTCAGAGGGAGATTCTTGCCTGGGTGCTTTGGGGGGAGCGGGACTCTGAGGACCCCTTGGCTCAGGGGCCTAACCTCTAGAACTGTGACAGAACAAATTCCTCTTGTGAGCTACCCAGTTTGTGGTTCTTCATTCCAGTGGCCCAAGGAAGAAATACGACAAAGTTCCTTTGCTATTGGCTTGTTTGGTGGGTGACAGGGAGTGGAAGGAGAGGGAAGATGGGATTCACTATTCCTTGACAACCCCTACTTTTATTTCGTCTTCCCTCGGGTACGAGGTGTGACCTTCCTGCGCTCCAGCTTCTGTGGAGACATAGCTGTGACTAGACTCCTCCCAACCTGCTCCAGTCCCGCTGGTGTCACACTTTGGTTTCTTGGTCTGCTGTACTGTGGCTTCACCTCTGTAAGAGTCCTGCCATTGCACTCTCCTCATCTGAACTCTTGCAAGTGAATCTCTTTCCTCCCAGGACTCTAATTTCCCCAAAGGGCATGTTCAGTATATTACATACTGCCTGAAGAAGGAAACTACTGCAGAGACTCACTAAGGAAACCTTCATTTCCCCAAGGGACACCGGGAATGCTGCGATATCGTCACAGCCACCGATAGCAGACCAAGTAATGGCAGGTCCTTGCTCCGAAGAGGCTAAAGAGGAAGAGGTAGGAGGGAAGTGAGACAAGAAGACATGACACGCCCGCATGGCTCGTCCATACTCACCCTCATCATTTCCACATTCACTTGGGTTGGCACAGTCGAGAGCAGACCAAGAATGCTAATGATGGCACCCAGGCTCCCAGGGGAGGAGCGGATGTCCTGCTTCTCCTTGCCCGTGCTGACAGAAAGATCCTTGAGGTAGGCCGGGAGCTTCAGGTCCTGGGAGGGACTCTTGATCAATGTCTAGTGAAACCAGAGAAGCCACAATGAGACACACATCAGTCCGTCCAGCCAGTGGCTCTGCTGGTGAATTCACAGCAAGCTCTTCCATGGCTGTGAATTCTGTCTATTTTTCCCTGTGCCCATGAAGCGAAGGGAATCCTGTGAGCTATCTTGGATTATCCATGTGCGCTCTTTAGAATGGGCTCAGAGGTAAGGTCTCACACACGGAGAGGGGAGGGTGGAACATCTCTCTCCCTGAACACTAGACATAAAGGAAAGATACACGTGATGGCTCTAGGACCAGATACTAGCAGAACGGTCACTTGCGTGAAAGCGAGTTTGCCTCTGTGCTTTCTCTTGTATCATTCTTTCTGCTGATCACTGACAGGCCACTCTTGCTATCCTGGGGAAATCCTGGCTTGTGTCTGTTACCCCAGTGTCATGACTGACTGGTACCCCCGCATGACAAATCGTTATCTATCCATACTGACCAAAGAATACCACGCCAAACAAATCATAAGCTCCTTCATAAAGCAAGCAATGGGTCATATCTCCAGAAAACCTAACCAAGCACAAGGCAGACACTGTGGTGCAGAGTTCAATGAATAGAGAGGTTGAATGATTACATCAGATGTTGACTGCTAGACTAGCACAGTCCTTTTCTGTTGAAAAATGTCTCTAGACCAGGAAGGATGGACCACATTCAATCTCAGCCCTTGGGAGAAGGAGGCAGAAGGATCGTGAGTTCAAGACCAGCCTGTGCTACGTAATGAGCTGGAGAGCTGTCCCAGAGGAGGGCTTCGAGTCAAGGGCGGGTCTGTGGCTCACCCTAGCCAGCTGGAGGAGGCCGTAGATGGGGGCAGAGATGCAGCCTCTCCTCTCCTCCCTCCAGTGGGAGTCCACGCATCTGTAAGTGACAACGCCGCCGAGGACGCCGCCCAGGCTCCTGGGAACTCGCGAGAACTGGCAGAGCTTCTGGATGACTTTCCCGGGCTCACCAACACCTATGATGGGGTCTCTGCACGTGACGTTCTCCCCTGCAGGGGAGACAAGGAAACAGAGAAGACAACTGAGAGGAGGAGAAGAGGTGGGAAAAAGAAGGGTTGGGTTGGGTAGAAGAATCGTGATGTAGCCGGGCACTGGTGGCTCACACCTGTAATCCTAGCTACTCAGGAGGCTGACATCTGAGGATCACGGTTCAAAGCTAGCACAGGCAGGAAAGTCCACGAGACTCTCATCTCCAATTAACCACTCAGAAAACTGGAAGTGGCCCTGTAGCTCAAGTGGTAGAGCACTCGCCTTGAGCTGAAGAGCTGAGGGACAGCGCCCAGGCCCAGAGTTCAGGCCCCATGACTGACAAAAAAGAAAGAAAGAAAGAAAGAAAAAGCATGGTGATGTGTGAACTCGTATTTCTCTGTATCCAGTGACTTCTTCAAAGCGACTCAGTCCTTCAATTTCCTTCTTGATTTTCCACAGCGCCTCACTGCTTTCCACATAAACCTGCTTGATGGGATCTGCACTGGCCTTTCCCTGACGGAGTTTTATTTCTGCTCTGTCTCTTTCCCACTTTCAATCCGCCAGGAATCTTCTCTTTACTGGCGTGGAAAATCTAAACCAAGGGAAATGGCGAGCGCTCAAGGTGTGCCTAGCCAAATAAGAGCTGCCCCATGAATCAGGAGACGCTGGGACAGAGACTTGCTCTAATGGAGTCTCTTCCACCATGGCGTGTTAGACTCACTCAAGGGAACTTCGAGACAAAAAAAAGCCAACATTTAACCTCACTCCAGCCCAGGTACCTCAGAAAGTCTAGGCTGAGACTCCAGTTTCTTTATCTCTTTTCTTTTTTGTCAGTTGTGGGGCTTGAACTCTGGGCCTGAGCACTGTCCCTCAGCTCTTCTATTCAAGGCAAGTGCTCTACCACTTGAGCCACAGAGCCACTTCTGTTTTTCTGGTGGTTTATTGGAGATAAGAGTGTCACAGACTTTCCAGCCTGGGCTGGCTTTGAACCACGATCCTCAGATCTCAGCCTGAGAAGCTAGGATTACAGGTGTGAACCACCAGCGGCTGGCTCCAGTTTCTTTCTCTTTTTTCCATCTATTTTTTTTATTATTATCCACAAATAGTTTAATTTAACATGTCCATGTATGTAAGCAGTACATCAGTCATCCCTTCTACCCTCTTCCCTCGACCTTCCCCCAACAGTCACATCAAGTTTCCAAATTCTTAACATGGATATTCCTCCAGCAATCTGTGGAAACTCCTGAAGAACTCTGATTTTGCTCTACCTGTCACTCTGTTTTATTGGAAGGGTCACACTTTCTTATCCTGTGTGACTGATTTGATATAATACAAGGAAAGGTTGTGGCTGCAGAGGGAACAGCACAACCCCTCCAGCTATCAGGGAAAATGACAAGGGGCTGGTAAGAGAGAGAAACAGAACAAAGGTCCAGATTAAATCAGCGGGGGCCTTCTCTGCCAGCATAGCGCTTGGACTACACTAGAATGCTCTCCCAAATGGCTCAAGAAAGGGGTTTTGCGTCCTTCCTCCTACGTGCCCAGCTGCTCAATGGAGCCAGTGTTTGTGCTTTTCCCTATGGGGATTTTTCTGAGAAAGGATTTACCTAGAATTCTTTAGGAACCTGAATGAACATGACCTGAGTAAACCCCCGCTGCTGGCCCTCAGATCTGAGTGCCCAGAGCCGGGCTGAGCTCTTTCCTACTATGTGAGCCCAATCCTTTTTTTTTTTTTTTGGTCGGTCATGGGGCTTGAACTCTGGACCTGGGCGCTGTCCCTCAGCTCCTCAACTCAAGGCAAGCGCTTTACCACTGGTGGCTCCAGTTTCTTTAGGGTTTTAAACTTTCCTGGCAAAACCCCAAGGGCAGCGAAGGTTGAGAAACTCTGCTGTACCCTCAGAGAGTAATTCGTTATAGCAACTCCAGGCGTATTCTAAGAAAGATATTGAAGTGTTTGCTCCTGGGCTTCCTTACACTGGACACCAAGGGATGCTGCTTATTTCTTTTCAGATCTCCTCAGGGTTGGCTCAAGGTCTGCCACAGTGATGATACTTAGCATAGTATTGATTGAATGTCTAAATATGAAAGTGAATGAATAAATGAGTCTCTGCTCCCATGGAAAACATTTTAAAGTACTTGAAAATGCCCTTACCGGGAACCAGGGTGAGCTTCATTGACTGGCTCCAGACGGAATAGTTAGCAGCATTGGTAAACCGGCAAGATACCTCGATGGTTTTGGGACACGCAGGAACTGGTTTTACGTGGAGATTGTACTTGTAGCAAACTTGCTTCCCATGGACTTCTTTCACTGAACACAGAGGGGAGACACGGATTCCCAATGTGAGTTACCAAGCACAGACATTGTCACAGTGATCTAGTATGGACACACCTGCCCACACACTTCCTAGGAATGTGTCACATTGGTTTTTTAATGCGGTTTCACGTATTTATGTACAATAGCCTTTGGCCCATATTTGCATGTGGACCAGTCAAAACTGCACCTTGACACTTAAGGGTTCCAAATCTGCCCCCACACATTTTTCATAGTTAGAATGCCTTTCTCATACTCTCTACTGCTGCTCATTCCTCCCTGTCTTCATTAAATTGGGTTATAGCTACTAATATATAGATCTTTCTTCTCCATTAGTCTTTTTTCCTGCAGAGAAAGCTCTATTTTTCTTTGCATCTCTTGGTACTTAGCTCAGTAATAAAAAGCACTCATCGTGTGCATATCAAGCACAGATTGTTGAAATGCTTGTATATGTCAGTATCTACACAGCACCTCTATTGTCCTCCTGTGCAGTCTTCTCTGAACTCTAGTGGCAAGGTGCTTTTCTCAACTTGTTTTCCCCCTCCCATTATCTACATTTCTCAGAACACAAAAAGGGTCGACATTACTTCCAGCACAGCAAGTGTCTATGTTTTGAGACTTGGTTTTTGTGCACTTCTGTTTGGTTGGCCTTAAGTCTCTGGGAATTCTGAGGAATCTAAATTGAGGATGAATTACACCAAAGAGGATTTGATTGTTTTTTCCTTTCCTCTCCTTTTCTGTCTCTTTCAAATGGCATGGCATACCAATGAAGGAACTGCTTTAATTAAGTTCCTTGCTCTTCTGCTTGGAACTCCTAAACCACATACACAGCTCCAGTTCAAAGCCAGGGGCTAGGTGATGACAGGACAGTTACAATTCTCAGGCAAACATCATTGTCCTTTCAGAGAGAGGGCAAGCTGTATACACTCTGGCAGAAGGTCCTTTTCCTGTTTTATTGTGTCTTGTTTTCCTGGCCTGTTCTTTTTGGGAGAATGCCACCCTTTAAAATTCCTAGCATTGTAGAGCTGGGGTGTGGGCACCTCCGTTACTGCTAAGAGAACAAAGTCATTCTTTTATGCCTGCAAGAGCCATGAACTCAAGGCTCCGCTATTGGAAAAGGCCTGTCAAAATGCTACCCCATTAGCTCAAGTATTGTTTCTGTTTTCTTTTCCTCTAAGTCTTGATACTTGGTTATTTCGCTTACTTTCTTTTTCTTTTTTTTTGGGGGGGGTCCGGTCGTGGGGCCTGAACTCTGGGCCTGGGCGCTGTCCCTCAGCTCTTCAGCTCAAGGCTAGCGCTCTACCACTTGAGCCAAAGCACCACTTCCGGCTTTTTCTGCTTATGTGGTGCTCAGGAATTGAACCCAGGGCCTCACGCATGCAAGGCAAGCGCTCTACCACTGAGCCACCTTCCCAGCCCCTCGCTTACTTTCTAGCATTCCCAGTTACATATTTAGAAGAAGTATTGTGTCATTTTGTAGCAAGGTATTGTTTTTTTATTTTGTTGCAGCAAACAAACAGGGATCATCAGAGAATGTATTCTGTCATACTGAGGGAGTAGAAATCTTGTTTAGGAACCTTCCTATTGCCTTTAACAGCTTCCAGAAAAATGATAGGGGAGCCCCCTCTCTGAGGCTGGGTAGAATTGGTCATCACCCACAGAGTTGAAGAGAGCAAAGGCTCATGGGATTTCGCTCCGCTCTCTTGCCTCTGGGACTTGATCTCTGCATAT
This sequence comes from Dipodomys merriami, assembly GCF_024711535.1. Lineage (NCBI taxonomy): Eukaryota > Metazoa > Chordata > Mammalia > Rodentia > Heteromyidae > Dipodomys > Dipodomys merriami. The sequence goes on along the minus strand of NW_027202937.1, from coordinate 1,498,755 downwards.
CTGGGTCTATGTTAAGAGACTACCCTGGACTCCGCAGAGATGAGACGACACGCCGTGAGGGCTGGCAGTGGGCATCTTACCAGCAGGAAAGAGGGAGGAATCCACTTGGAAGGAGACTCTGTAGTCCTCATCCTCATCTATGCAGCACTTGAAGCAGTAGGAACCGACACAGAGGCCGCTCACCTCCAGAGGGTCGGCCATGATCTCGGGAGGCACCGGGTGGATGGTGACATCTTTGGTGGCCACACTGTATGCGTTCTTGTATCTAAATATGCAGTGATAGGTCCCTGAGCAGAAGCAAGACAGGGCGAGGAGTGAAAGGGCGGCCCCTACAGTGGAGCTCCACGGCTCCACCGTGGCCACCATGCCCTCCCCCTCCCCTTCCCCATCCACGTGAGACCTCTCGCCACCCCTGGTGGGGTCCTGGTCACCATGGCCCCAGAGGGCCCCCATGGGAACAGCAGCATGGAGGCAGTCGGTGAGATTAGAAGGCACAGCTACGTGAGAACCTTTGGTCCTCCTCACATTCCCCTGCTTTGCCACAACTCTGGAGGCTCTAGAAGCAGCAAGTGGCAGAGGAAAAGGAAGCAGGAGAGAAATGACGCTTCCCACGCCCATGAGGAGGAAGCTGGGATTTAAGTTCAGATAAAAACGGAAGTGCCGTGGATATAGATGAGAACAGGTTTCCTCAGCAGTTGGGTATGAGCCTGTTGAATAGTTTAATATGATGGGAAGGGCTTTATTACCCAGGACAGGAAACAGCAAGGATCAAGAAGGTTTGAAATCAGTGTGGAAGAAAGACAGCACCACTTCCTAACTGAGTACGACCAAGTCCAGCCATCAAACATCCACCATAATGTCTAGGCATTGTATGAACAAAAGACATGGAACATACAGAATGTGTACCAATTAGCCTTAAAGTCCATGCAAAGTTTTCAAAATGGAGTGATTAGGAAGTGGCCAAAGAGACAGTGCAGATTTGTATCCTGGCCCTTCCGATAAGCAGGTGAATCATGCTGGGAATTTCACGTGAGCTCATTGGCCTCTGTCTCCTCATCTGCCATGTGGGGATAGCAATACCACGGTCCCCTCAGATCCCCGGGTCAAAGGAATTGATTCAGCTGGCATGCCTGGCACAGTGCCTCTCACACCACAAAGACACAGGCACGTTATTGACCACCACAGGCATCCCATCAAATCCTCTTTTCTCAAAGGATAGAGATGAACAGGAAGAAAGAAAAATTCTTCTTTGGGTCCATTATAGGTACTACAAAAATAAAATAAGGGAACCTATTAATAACTATAGAAAGGAGAGAGAAGGAAAGAGGAGAGAGTTGAAGAAAGAAATATATACTCTGGGCAAAGTTTAATCCCAGCATATAATTTTTATGTAGGTAAATATCACAAATAAAACCTCTGTGCACAATAAATTTCTGCTAATTTCTTTTTATCAGCCATGGGGCTTGAATTCTGGACCTGGGCGCTGTCCCTCAGCTCTTCAGCTCAAGGCTAGCACTCTACCACTTGACCCACAGCACTACTTCTGATTCTGGTGGTTTATTGGAGACAAGAGTCTCACAGACTTTCCTGCCTGGGCTGGCTTTGAACCACGATCCTCAGATCTCAGCCTCCTGAGTAGCTAGGATGACAGGCATGAGCCACCAGCACCCGGCCTCTGTTAATAATAATGTTTGAAAGTATATTTTTAGGACTTTTAAGTTGTTGTACAAAGTGATTACCATTCAACAAATTTTTTAATAAGTATGTTTTTTTAAAGGTGTTCCTTTCTTTGGAACTAGACATAGAACATTGCTTAGATTTTCTTTTTACAACACAGTTGGATGAAACACTCCAAAAGTGGGAGAAGTATTTTTTAAAAAATCCTCTTAACATAATGGCAAAAGCACAGGAATTGGAGGCATTCATAACAATACTCTCTCTCTCCTCTGTCTGTCTGTCTGTCTGTCTGTCTGTCTGTCTGTCTGTCTGTCTGTCTGTCTCTCTTGAACTCAGGCCCTTGGCACTGTCCCTGAGCTCCTTTGCTAAAGGCTAGCACTCTACCACTTTAGCCACAGCTCCACTTCTGCCTTTCTCTGTTTGTATAGTACCCAGGGTTTCATGCATGCTAGGCAAGTACTCTACCATTAAGCCACATTGCCAGCCAACAATACTGTCTCTTTAAGTTGTTTAAGCTGAGGTATGTATTCTCTGAGACTCAGTTTCCCTGTCTGTAAGAGGGCTTTTTGAAAGCTCTGCTCAAAGAACCATTGTGCACACAGGAAGATGTATTTCACATAAAGCAGGAAGAATAGGAGTATCCTGGGGAAGACTAAGGCACAGACAGGAAGTGTTCCTGGGGGGGTTGGATTCCATGGCACACGGTCAGGCCTTTTGCTTACCGTTCCACTCCCGGGTGGCTGTCCTCACTGTCAGCACTGACTCCGCTCCGGCAGGATGCCAACGCATGGTATAAAACCTTTGATGTATTCTAATCCCAGCAGAAGTATTCCAATAAACCTCATCATAGTTACTCACATCACTGCTGCATTTTATAGAAAAGCTTTGTCCCTCAGAAACAGAAATTGGGTCCGGGGTTATTGTTAGGTTGGCTGAAAAGAATGCAAACAAAAACAGACAAAACAAAACCGACAAACAAGTCCAATGTTTAGTCTTTCTGGTGACATAGACACACACGTGAAACTTAAGCTAGAGATAGTAAACGCGGACCGGCCTGACTCTACTAGTGTCAACGCGGGACTGGTACCTTGCTGTTCCTGGGCTTTATTTGTTTCTAGGCTGTTCCAGGTGGTGCTCTGAACTGTACTCACTTCCACCGCATGCCTTAGATGCTCGTGCACTTCCCCTTTGTGGCTGGAATTATCTCCTGATGATCAGCAGGGCAAAAGGTTGCAAACTTAGGGTTGTTGACTTAACCCAAGCTCCCCGTCCACCCACTTCGGGGCAACCTCAAAGGGGAAAAGATGGCTGGGTTCTTGTGACAATTCTGTCATCGGCACCTCCAAACTATTTCTCTCCCGCTATCAGATTGCCTCTCAATTTCTGAACCTCTCCTCCATCAAAATGGGAGTCCTGTATCTTTGTGTCCCCAGCATTTAGTCCTGGATCCAGGCTGAAGCAACAGAGTGAATTCTAGAACTTCCATTTCAGTAGGGAGATGATAAGAGTTTATTGCCCAAGTAATGATATTTGGATTGCCTCAGGCAAGCTGGGATATAGGGACACATTCATGTTTATTACTATCATATAATCACAGTAACATCCTTACAACCTTATAGAATTATATATAACTAAATTATAATTTACTACTCTGAGCCATTCCTCACTGATTCACGAGAGATTACTCATGGACAATGATCATGAAACCATTACTAACATAAAAGCTCATATGAATATCAACTGATTCTTCCCAGTTCTCTTGGGTCATATCTTTTACACAATTAATATTTCAAGTGCTATATGCTTCAATCTTCACACCATCACTGGCCTACTTTTCCAGTCAGTGTAAAATATTATTCTTAATCATAATGAAAATTAGTGTTCTCTACAGTATCATTTAGAATTTGAAATATGTCTGGATATACAATAAAAGCCATTTGTACTTTGCACAATGTCCCTAGCATTGTCCTGCTCTCTGAGAGAGCTAGAGAAGGCTAAGTTTTCATTGCTTCTGAGACACAAAGTAAACTCTTATGGAACCATAATCTGTTTCTTTTAGTACTCAGTTGAGGTGCAAACAAGCAAACCTATGCTTTTCAGCCAGAGTTAACTGCGCCTCTAAGACACGCCTCAGTTTTGCAGCTTGGTGTGGTCTCCAGCACATTTTGAGCAAATTGAAGTTTTCTGTGGCGAGAGTGAACATGCACTCCCGTTTTAATTCTAAGAGTCATGTTAGCTCTGTGGTCCCACAGAAACCTAATCTTGGTCTCTGCAGCAACGTGAAGTTACAATGAACAGAACATAGAAAGACAAGAGCTGGGTATCATCATTTTTTATGTCTTTTCTCTGAGTCTATTCAAAGGGTTTGAGGTCATTTTGTGGGACAGGTGGAAACATACTTTTATAGTTATGGATGAAATTGTAATGCTTCATGATATGAAGGGAAATTATCCTTTTAAAAGGCATGACTATAGTGAATTGAAAAAAAAAAAACCACCACATGTCCCAGCTGTAAAATCAGATCATTAACATCTTATGCAATCCTCCATCTAGGGTGGGTGGAATGGGAGTGGTGGGTCTATGGGGGAAACTGAGGATTGCGGGGTACTGAATCCAGCTGCTGGACTTAAAGGTCAGAAGAAGGGGATTGTGGAAGGAAAAGGGACGAACTGAAGGAAGGGGGGGTCACATTTTGTTGCCATGACAACAGGACGAAGCTACTTTCCCCATCAATCCATTTCACCCGACCACACAGCTTCTCCCTTCCCTGCAGCTGCCCCTCCCGCCCCGCCCCACCTCAACTTAGAAAAGATCCCAGCAGAATTTAAATTGAAGGGAAGGAATCCTCTTCTATCTCCTAATGAACCACGGGTTCCAGCCATTATCCCATTTCCAGGAAAAGCCCTGCATGATTTTTCTCAGTCCATGGATATTCCCAGTTCAACAGCAAAGACAGCACTGATACAGCTTAAATTAAAAAAAAAATGGAGTGCAGGAGTCCTTACCCACAGAGATGAACGTGACTTCTATGTCCTTACTGCCTCTGGCTCCGTAACTGCGGATGAACTCACATGTGTAGATGACTTTGGTTCCCGAGGACCCGCCTGGGCACTGGGTTCCATTAGCCCTGATGGTGTAGGTGCTGCAGAAAGACTCTAGGTCTGTTTCCGGGATTCCTGCAATGACAGGGGTGATTCCTCCATGGGCCTGGCCGACACGGAAGCCACATCAATAAAGGCAAGTTACATTTAAATTAGATCCGTTCTCTGGATGGAGGTAGCACAGCGATCAGGTCTGCAGACTCCGGGTCCAGAATTCCTATCCTCCCAAGCTACCATTTATCAGCAAAACATTCTTGAGCATCTCCCTTAATCTTTTCTTGAAAACATGAACACATGCAGGTGTTAATGAACACATACATGAACACATACATGCGTTCATTTATTATTTGGCTTGGTCATAGAGGAGTTTGAACTCAGGGCCTTGACTTGGCAGGCAGGCGCTCTATCACTTGAGCCTTGACCCCAGCCATACAACTCCCATCCTAAACCTTCCTTTTTATTCCCAGAGACATCACGCCTTCTAAGTGATCTTTACCTCTTCCCCAGGGTTCTAGGACACCCCACGGTATGAATTTTATTGCCAACTCCAATCTCAGTCTCTTTATTCTCTCTCCTCCCACTACACCTGTTGTATACCTCTAAGATGCCTTCAAACACTATCTTTTTTTTAAAAATGAAGGAAAAAGAATAAGTCTCTTGATGAGTCCCAAAACAAATGTATCTTTTTTTTTGGGGGGGGGGGTCCAGTCGTGGGGCCTGAACTCTGGGCCTGGGCGCTGTCCCTCAGCTCTTCAGCTCAAGGCTAGCACTCTACCACTTGAGCCACAGCGCCACTTCTGGCTTCTTTTTGCTTATGTGGTGCTGAGGAATCGAACCCAGGGCCTCTGGCATGCAAGCCAAGTGCTCTACCACTGAGCCACCTTCCCAGCCCAACAAATGTATCTTTTCTGGCTCTGGTTGATGGATAATAATTGGAATATCTGAAGTGATCTTTTCTCCTTAATCCTCCAATAGTTTCTGACAATGCCCAGCTGACTTCCTCTTTTCACATCTTGGCTAAATTACAAAGTCACAATGGTCTCCACCTTTCTCTAGGACTCACTTCTCTTTCTCTCCTTTGGAAAGTTGCTTCTTTCCAATTCCCCCAGAATCCAACTCCATCCTGTACTGTTCCTCTCTCTACCTCTCTCCCTCTCTCCCTCTCTCTCTCTCTCTCTCTCTCTCTCTCTCTCTCTCTCTCTCTCTCTCTCTCTCTCTCTCTCTCTCTCTCTCTCTCTGTCTTCATCTTTCCTCTGGCTCCTTCACTTCAGCCTACAGATACACTCAAGTTTTCTGTGCCTGGGATGCTTTTTCTCTCCACCAAAAAAGCTCCGCTAGCCATCACCGTTCTTTCTTCCTTCCCACATCTCTCGCTATCTCGGCATTCGCCTCTAATTTTTCACTCCTGGTTCTCATCGTGTCTTTGTGATTGGCCTTTTCCATCCTCCATCTGAAGGCAACAGCGATCAGTCACCTCTTCTGCCCCCGCGGACGCCTTCTTCTCTCACTACCTGCACCGCAAGCGTCCCGTGCTACTCTGCCATACCTTCTCTCGGACGCAGTACTTAGTCCCTGAGGTCTCTCCCTCTTTTCTGTCTCCATCCTCCCTCCTGAGCTTCTTTCCCAGGATTCCTTGCTGCCATTCCCTTCCTTCTTCTGCAGCCTTGACTTCTAGTATGTCTAGAAGACATCCCACCACTTCTAAGAAAAATGCCCTCAGTAGAAACTTTAGAAGACAATTCTCAATGTTCATTTGGCATCTTCAGTACCCCTACCTCGACACAGGCAACTTATTTATTTCTCCTCAGACAAAACCTGCATATCTGCCAGCATTTCCTCTCCACCTTTGGCAGCTCTCCAAACGGAGAGCCTTAAAGTTGCCCTTAATTATTTGCATTTCCTCACATTGTACGTCTACTAGGTTGTAAAATGCTTGTGGATTGACTTCACCAGCATTTCTTAGCAGGTCAATCCAAGGTCATTTGCCACCTGGGTCCTACGCGCTGTTGTATACACTTTACAGACTACCCTATGTAGGCTTTGGTTTTCAGACTGTTTCTAATTCAACCTACTTATTATACCACTACATTTTAGCTTTCTAAAGTTCTGCTCTGATCATCTGATAATCTTTCTTTTACTTTCAAAACCCTACCACCATGTATAGAATAAAGTCAAATGAAGATGGTATTTATTCACAGTGTGCTTTTAATTTGCTCATCTCCTTTTGTCTCATACTACATTCCTCCCTTAAATACTAGACATTAATTCCTCCCTTACATGCTGGACATTTGGCATGCCCTGAACCATGCCTCGATGCCCGTGTTCACCTCTGGAATATTTTCCTCCTTTCTGTTTCTTGTTGACTCTTACTCATCCTTAAACACCCAACATTTTTCTTTTAACCCAAACTCACATGTAGGGCAATGAGTTATAGAGGATGGAATGTATGAGGAATGTGTAGAAATAATGTGCATGTGAAGTAAATAATAGGTATTTACTGTACTCAGTTTCAAATGCTTTGGGGTGCAATATGTGAGTAGCATATGCAGAAATACGAATGCTAAAAGGCACAGGCTATTTGGAGGATGAGAGCTTGCAGAAAAAGGGGAGGGGCAGTGAAAGAAGGCTGGGTCCTGGCACAGAGGTGATTTATTAGCCATTGCCCTGAGCAGGTCCCAGGCCCCAGCTGTCCAGCCTCGTGGCAGGAAATCCATTGTTCTGCAGTTGGCTGGGTCCTCACTGGGTACCAGGAAAGTCTGCAGAAATGATCACTGGAGAGGCCCTGGAGCACCTGCAGCACAGACTTCCTGGTTCTCCACCAGAGGGTGAGGTCTGCCCCCTCTCTGGGCTGAAAGAGTCTCTGTCAGGAATATACCACAGGAATCCTGTGAGGGCCATTTCCTGTCTGGCAATTCCTTCCTGATGCCTACTCCTCCTCTTCCATCAATGCCTGGGAAGTGACTATGCATCCCAAGTGCCAATAGGTTCCACCGTTACCAGATGCCTGTCCCCCTCTTCTGAGCCAGAACACAAATGCTGCAAGTGAAATGTGCTTTGCCAATCAGACACGCCCAGAGAAATGTGCAGCTACATTGATGCTTCTGTATTCCTTTTAGATAGTGTCATGGTATCTAATAGCAAAGACTTTATAAAATAAAGATTCACTGCATTAATTAATTTCATGGGCCAAGCCACATTTTAAAGTAATCTTTACTTTGTCTTTGAAGATGACCACCAAATACCTTTGCTTTCTTAAGAGAAGAGGTAGATGGGTTAGGTTCTAAGGGGTTTCTGGGTGGAAAACCATCTTCTTCCATTCAAACTCCCAGGCCATTTGGTGGTATTGCCGGCCTAACAGGTTGGATAATACAATCCCACAACACCATTTGCTAGTCTTGCCAACAGAGTTCTATAGAGTTCCAATTCTTCTCTTTTCATACGGTGATAACCTGGGATGAGGCATTTCATCTGTACCTCAAGTTCTTTATTTTCATATTGGATGTAAAAACATCAGCTCAGACTTAGGATCAACTTTAAATGTGATTAAAAGTGATCACGTGTGGGTTAGGATTTTTATAAAAGTGTTACATGACAAAGTGTCACTATTATTGTTTTTGTGTCATTTTTGTTACCACTCATTCATATAAACCTAAAGCCAACAGGATTATGAATTGATGTGAAACTGTGGAGGGACAAATAAGTCTACAGAATGATATAGAAGATTATAAATTTAGAGATGGGAAGGACGGAGGTGGTGTGTACAAGAGGGTAGACACCAAGGGGAGAGAGACAGAAAGAATCAGCTCCAAGTCAGACTCAATGGAAGTCAATCATCAAATCAAAGCTAAGGCATCCTTAACTCTTCCCAGAGCTCAGGAAGGGAAGGGAAAGCAGGAATGGCCATGCTTTGTAGAGGATGGGAGGGGTTCCTGAGACATCAGGATGGCTCCTTCCTTCCATCTTCTGTCGCTGGGATCTCGCCTACAACTTAGCACCATGTTTGTTTGCATGAATGGAGCCGTTGTTCTAGTTTTTCCCTCGAGCCTGGCATCGAATCTAGTATTTTTTCAGAATCTGAAGTCCAGAATAAAAACACCCTTCTGACATTTCCCCTGTCTCCCATCACAATGCCCATCTTTATCTGGCCAAGAGGCAAGCAACAGCTTGCTTGCAAAAGGCCTCTTCCCACATCTTACCGGCAATGCGTATCTGCCCTCTCTGATTCCATTCCACGTTGCTCCAGTTCACGCTGTTCTCACTGCAGCAGTTCAAAGTCACAGGATTGTTGTCACAGATCACCTTTATTTGGTCCTTGGCTAGTATTCGAACGGGTATGACATCTATTTTTCTTGAGGTCCCATATTCAAAAATATCCATCAGCAATTTGCAAGCATAGTCGCCTGCAAAGGAGACACACAGTCAACCTGCGTCCCCCACTTATATCCCCAACGAAGTGACAGCCTCCTCCCACCCCAGTGTATCAAGGAGCTACTTTGGGAAGAACCACTTCCAAAGCGTAGCAGACTTGGTCTAAGCATTCCTGAGGACCCAGAAAGACAAGGGCTGTGCATTTTCTCTCCTGAGTGGAATCTAGACCTAAAAGTCTTAAAACATAAAAGGGGGAACGTTAGCAGGAGACCCAGTGGAGGGAGGGAGGGACTGCATGTGTCTGTGTGTATGTGTCATGTATGTGTGTGTGTGTCTGTGTGTGTGCAGGGAATATGAAAGAAGTATATCATATGCAGATATGAACAGGTAAAATGAAACACGTCCAATAAAGCATAACAAAACCCAGCAACGCTGTTTGGCAAAGAGAGAAGGAAGAACGGCAATAGGGCAATGGGTGTGAGTTTGTTCCAAGTTCACTGAGTGCATGAATGAGAAGATCACAATGAAAACCCTTCACACTACAAATGCATATTAATTTTTTAATCCATTTTAAGCTTTTTTCAAGGAAGTTTAGCAGCAGGTGGATTGGGAAATGTGGTATGACAAGATTAGAGGGCTAAACACGAGCAAATCCATTATATGCACACATGGAGGTATCCAAACAAAACCCCTCATGTTGTACAATTGACGTACTCTAATTATATGCACACATGGAGGCATCCAAACGAAACCCCTCATGTTGTACAATTGATGTACTCTAATTAGAAGGATTGTTAAAGAAGGGGAACCCAGGAAGTACAGAGATTCCATGCAGACCACCAGGTGAGAGACGCCCCAATTGCAACCCCCTCCTCCTCCCGGGCTTTTCTCTAGTAGGAAACCAGACAGGATGGGAAGAGGTAGGAGGTTTTGGAAGATGACCAAAGACATCCTATTTAACACCGTGGTTAGCTTTTCCTCTCCAATCAACAAAGATGTGATTGCACTCATCTACAAATAGCCTACTTCTTTATCCAGAGAACTGGCCCTACTGACTCTGGCTTACAATGGGACTGAGGCTGATCACTTGCCTTTAAATAATTCAAACATGCTCCTGTGATTGATTGAAGTAGATAGGTGGGTGGGGGAAAGGCTAAAGAGAGGAATTTCAATGACTAGGAAATTTGGGGCCTAGGGGATTGTATTCTCCATCCAGCTTTGGGCGAGAGAGGCTGGTGTGTCCAGACTTAAGTTCGTATACCTTAGTTAATGTGCAGTGCATTCTATGTAAATTCTAGTTGCACAAACCTACTGTAAAGCTTTTAGAGCTTAAGATGATATGTGGGTGAAATAAAACCCAGCTAAAATATCGTAACTTTAAACATAACTGAAAATGAACGCAGTGGCGTGGATTGCGGAGAGTGTGGAGAGTGTGAACCAGGACGGTCTTTGTGAAGAGCAGCCCCATGCCCCTGCTCCGTGCTGCTCTCTGCCCCCTCCCATGCAGGTCTGGCGGTCAGCAGAGACGCACCTGCATCGCTCTGGGTGAAGTTGTAGATGGTGAGGCGTGACACGGATGTCATGTTGAGGATCTCGTTATAGATCAAGAACTTGCTGCTGTTCTGGATCTCGGAGCGGTTCTCCCCGTAGTGCCAGGACACGTTGGGGGACAAGACGTCATTTTCACACTGCAGCGTCACGCTGTCCCCTTCAAAGACTTGTTCTGGGATAATTGTGAACTTGGTCTCATCTGGAAACCCAAAAAGAAGGCGTCAGGATCCGGAGCAGAGGGGACCTTTGCCTCGCAGCAAGGGTTCACGGCCCCTCACAGGTAAGAGGTGTACAGCCAGGTCCCCAAACACCCAGGGACATGTGGGCCACCTGGAGGTCCGGGAGGAGCCGATTGGCCCTGGCAGATCTAGGGGAGACCTGGATGGGAATTTGCATGTCTAACAATATTTTCATTTGGGTCCTGAGGCTGCTGATAGGAAGCCACTCCCTTGGCGTTGCTCCTTTGGATGTTTTGGTTGTGTGGATATAGAGAACCCTCAACATCCTACCCAGCCCGTGGACCACAATTCTACTCCCTGCTCCCCTCACCTCTGCCTTCCAGGTGTAGGGGTGTTAGCCAGGTGGGGGGGACACTGAAGAGGGGGAGAAGCCAGAAGTCTCTCTCCACCCAGGGCATCTGAATGTGGTTTTCTAGATTGGAGCGGGCCCACCGCCATCCTTACCACCAGAAGTGGCATCTAGCCCGAGGAACCCCACTGCCGCCAGCCCTCACTTACTGCTGGGCACGCTTTGGAAGGAGCCTTCGTCCATTCTGTATGTCTGATTGAGGTTCTTTATGACGTTCTCATTGGCTTTCTGCATGAGCCCGCTTGGGGGTGTTGTAGTCTTGATTTCATAGTTCACAAGCACACTGCCTTTGCTGGGTAGAGACCACACAGTTCAGTAAGGCAGTAACCTGACAGAGTCTATAGATCCTTATAATTTATTGGCATGAGTAAGAAAAATAGCAAGAACCCTCAGCGAATGACCAAAATAAACTCATGTGGAACTCTAGATGACGGCCAGAGGCTAGGCCGGGCCACCAAAAGTCTGCAGATAGGAAATATAAAGGAAGGAAGCTGCCAAGTGGGGGTGAGTAGATAGAATGGCACAGGAGATTTCAGGGAGACATCCGTGATGCTGAACCTGCTGACTGAACGTCACACAGCTACGCTAGCCCAGGGTTAGCAAATACACCGAATGCCAAGCAGGGCCTAAACTCTGGAGAACCCCATACACATTCCTCATGTTGAACAAAGTGCCAACCAATGGAGGAATGCTAGGGTGTGTAAGTCCAGAACACCCATTCGTGTTGAATCATGTGACTTCGTGGTCCTGTCTGGCTAGCTGAATTCTCCCGTACAAAGGCATTGCTATATGACATCATTTCATCTTTGTATCTGCAAACTCTGTAGAGAACCACTTGGCACATTGCTTGCAAAATCCTTGTGTGTATGAATACATCTTTTCCAGTCTTTACCACTAAACAGGAACAGCTCTCAAGGGGTAGAGATTTCCCAGAACTTCCTTTTGCTCGGAAGCCCTGCAGTCATCCTCCTCCACCTCTACCACTTGGTGCTAAGCAAATCCCATGCTATACCCTAGCATGGGTTTTCTTCTTCACTGACATCTTGGGTTATGCCGTCAAAGGGAAATGAAAGATGTATAGTGTTCTTACGTGAACCCAGTCACAGTCACGGATTTGAAGCCTGGTAAGATTCTGTAGCCCTCTCGGAACTGGAAAATAAGGTGAGACAAGTTTCATGGATCAGAAGCAGAGAGGACAGCACATATTCCTCCTCCTTCTGGAGAGAAGTTTCTTCTGTTTTCTTGGCACTGGCCTTAACAGATTCTTGAAAAAGTAATTCCTAACTGCCTATATCTGCCTGAGTTCTGAGAAAAGCAGACCCTAAGTGAAGTGTGGTTAAAAAAAAAAAGAAAATTTCTCAGGTGCCAGGTGCAGATATAGACTCGAGCCTGCAATCCTAGCTACTTGGGAAAATGAGATCAGGGGACCAAAAATAAATAAAGATTTTAAAATGGCATCTCCAGGGCTTCTCTGACCAGGCTGGCTTCAAACACCTTTGGAGACGCTAGGATTACAGGAGTGGGCCACTAGAGCCCAGCTTTGCACACTTCTTAATTTGCTGTCCTAGATGGATATACATAAGTCCAAATCCCCATTAGTAGATTACAACTGAGCTAAGCAAACTGTCCAAGGGGAAGGGAATAGAACCACTTCCAACTAAACAATTTTCTGGTTACAAGGCCCCTGGGAACAAAGACCTACCGCTCTTTCTAGGTCTGTGGTGTAGGATCTGTACAGGGCCGAGGAGGTGTTCTTCAGGTCTTCTTGAAATCCCACATTCAGTCTGACTCTCATTTTCAGGGTCAAATATTCTGTGAAACAAATAATCCTAACTCCACAATCTTATGTTCATGTCTAAACACGGACAGAAAAACCAAGACACCCGCTTGAGATGAGACGGAATGGGTCCTCAAGACCTTAGGAAGGAGCACCCACCTTCTGGGAGCTGGCAGAAAGGCCCTCCGGGTGGAAGTCCTTTCAGGCAGTGGCAGTGGGGCCCTGGCAGGATGCTTCCGTGCTGTTGACGACAGGGGAGATGGCGGACACACCTTTCTCGAGGCCACCTGTATCCTGTTTCGCAGGAGCACCAGACCTCGTTTGCGGTAGGCTGGCAGACTGTCATCAACGGAAGAGTGGGGTCAGAGTAGGCGGTCACCATCTTTGCATCCATAAATGAATGCAAGCATCTACTCCCGCGGGGGAATCCTACCCCGACCTCACATGGCTCCCCCGGAAGTTCAGGAGAATGGGCTGAGGCTCACGTATGTATCTAGTTGTGAGCATCTGAAAGACGGCTGCTGTAATTGTGGAGTGACTGTTGGGTGACTGCCGAGTGCTGTACTGTGCTGTGTTTTTTAGGTGCTGTTGCCTCATACCAGGTGGACCCCAGCTGTGTATTATGGTAAACAGATCCTTGGATAGAAGACATAAGGTATCTTATATCTTGATATAAGAATCAGCCTCTGGGAGGATTCCTGGTGTCCTTTCCTCTAGTGTTCTCTCTTCCTCCCTCTCTCCCTTCCTCTCTTCCCCTGCACCTCTCTCCCACTAGCCAGAGGAAGCTCGATTCATGGCATGCATGCCGGTCGCTGGAGCTGCCCCCAGAGTGAGGAACTCAGGTCTCTAGCCAATAGCTGGAAAGTACTGCAACTGGCCAGCACCCACATGGGCAAGCATAGAGGCAGAGTGTCCAGTCCCAGTGAAGCCTTCGATTCCAGCCCTGGCCAATACCTCAGTGATGCCCTCGGGAGAGACTGAGCCTGAGCACCAAGCTGTCCTTCCTCCCAGCTCCTCCATCCTAAACCCGTGGGCATGTCACTCACCCGTGGTCACCGCTATGCTGAGAATGTCGGCGGTGAGGTGGGTGCTGTTCCCATGAAGTGGAAAGTGGAGGCTGCTCAGGTGAGCTCTGAGGGACTCCAGGGAGGAGACATTTTCAACACTGATCTCAATATCCACTGTGTATTCTTCCACCACGGGCCTCTGGACTGAAATGAGAATGCACGAAAGGCCGTGAGCCATGCGAGAGGCAGACAGGTGCGGATGGGCATTCATACCAGTGAAAGCTGAGGCTGGGTGCACTGTGAACACTCAGAGAGGAAGCGGAGATGTGTGCCCCACCAATGGCCATCCTCAAACTCGGTGCCCAAGGGCAAGGACCAGGACATGGAGAGGCTATGATGGGGCAGGAGGGGGTACACCAGGCGGGTCCCTGCCACCACTCAGGCTATGAAAGCCATTGCTCGGATCCACAGCAGTGGGTTGCGTCCTCCTAGCCCTTTGCAGTTGATGCACACGCATCCTAAGAGGGGAACCAAGCGCGGCCTGAAGGCCTCCGGCCTGGGAAAAATGAATTTCTTTGCTCTTAGCCTGTGCCTACTGGGCACTTTTCCTATTGCCAGTGCTTTGTGTCTCCAGTGGCCAGGATGATGACAAGTATTCAAATAGGATACTTATAAAGAAAACTTTATAATGTATACAGGGAAATTAAAAAAAGATTTCCTATTCTTTGTTAACTCTTCCAAATTGTCTTCAGACAACTGATTACTGGCATTCTAAATGAATCTACTCCCCAACACACACACACACATACATACACACATACACACATAAACATACACACATACACACATGCACACACACACACATACAAATACACATACACACATACAACCATGCACATATGCACACATACACATATCACATATACACACATGCACGCACATACATACACATACACACATACATATATACACACATACACACATACATATAAGCATACACACATACACACATACTCATATACACACAAATACACATACACACATACACATAAGGCACATACACACATACAAATACACATACATAATACACATATACACATACACACATATACACACATACAAACACACACATAATACACACATACACGCATATACACACATACAAACACACACATACACACATACACATACACACAATACACACATACACATACACATTCATAAACACATACACACGTACACATACACAAATACACATATACACATACACACACACGCATACACACATACATATACGCATACATATACACATACACACATACACATACACACGTACACACACGCATACACATACACACATACGCATACATGCACATACACATTCATACAGACATACACATACACATACTCACATACACACGTACACACACACACACACACACTGCAGACAGGCCTGACTATGTGAGTAATAAACATTATTGTTGCTCTTTCCCAGTTTCCTGTATGGCATCATGTCCTGGCCATTTGTGAGCAGCTTCTCGAGGGCAGGGCCCGTTTCCTTTACCTCTCATGGCCTTACTCATCTGGCATCGAGCTGCCCGCATTGGAAACACAACTAGTCCCTCCTTTTTTTGTTTATTTTTTTTGGGGGGGTCTGGTTGTGGGGCCTGAACTCTGGGCCTGGGCGCTGTCCCTCAGCTCTTCAGCTCATGGCTAGCGCTCTACCACTTGAGCCACAGCGCCACTTCTAGCCTTTTCTGTTTATGTAGTGTTGAGGAATCAAACCCAGGGCCTCAGGCATGCAAGGCAAGCACTCTATCACTGAGCCACCATATCCATTTCAGCTCATCAGGAATTTCTTTTCTTTTTTTTTTTTTTTTTACTGTGAAAATACCGTACAGAGGGGTTGGTCACTTCTTAATAATTCCTCCCCACCTTCAAGTCCAGGATTGACAAAATCTTTGATCTAAGCCATGTATTGGTGACTCATGCCTATAATTCTAGCTATTCAAGAGGCTGAGATCCTGGAGGATCAAGCTTCAGTGCTCACCCAGGTAATGTCTACAAGACTCCATCTCCAATCAACCAGCAAAATGCTGGACTGGAAGTATGGGTCAAGTGGTAGAGTGTCAGTCATGATAGAAAAAGCCAAGTAAGATCAGCACCAGGCCCTGACTTAAACCCTAGTAATGGCAAAAAAAAAAATGAATAAATGAATGAATGAATGAATCTTTGGCCCAGATGTGGCTGGAACACACAGTAAGAGGAGAAGCTGTAGGCTCAGGTAGTTAATGAAGAAACTATAGTGACAAAGAATGATTCTTACATGTGTCTTGAAAATATTTTCAAGCACAGTGAAGGTTAATAAATATTTGCAAAATCATGGCTTTAAATTTTGAGCCAAATCTAAAGGCATGATGTACAGTAACACGAAGTTAAAACTCTTCCTGCTTCCTAAAAGAACATTTTTTCCCCATATCATTGTAAGATTTTCAAAAAAAAAAAAAAGAGGATATTCCCAGAACTATTGATGTCAAGTAGATTGAGAACATTTATTAGGAGAAAATCCAACTATGAAGTGTTTCTTGCAGAGGCTGAAGTATTTGTCCATTTAAGAGTGGTAATCTATATCTCTCTTAGGACGTGGATTTTACGCATTCATCTTGCTGACAATCATTTCATGTTGTATCGTTTGATTTGCTGGAATGAACTCAAATTCTAAGAAGAGGTCTGACCAGATTTTCCAGGAATGTATGCTTACGTTAAATTTTCTTCTTCTAATGAGATGTGTACCAGGAGAATAAGATGATATTAAAACTTCCCATGGAATCTCATTTTGTCACGAAACTATGGTGTTGCCCCAGGTTTTCTGTTTTCTTTTGGATTCTCAAGTGTTCTGGGATGAAAATCAGCTTCCTGGAAGGACTGCTCATCTTCACTGTGGGACGCTGAAGTGGGACGCGGCACCCTTGTGAGAAAGGATCCCACATGCACGGTATGTACAAGGTCTGCCTGGGAGCATTCTTTCTTTCCCAAGAGGTAATGCAGCCGGATCTCTTCCTTCCAGAACGTTCACCAGCCCCAGCATCCTCTTTGTTGAAACCAGCCGGCTGTCCTTCCATGAAATGTAAACAGGATTTCCTGGACAGCGGTTGCTTCTTTAGAAATGAGAGAGGCAAGAGCAAACGCAGTGTCATCCGCTTCACTGGGAAAACTGAGGCAGACCGAATTTCCTGGGAAGAGGAGCCAGGCCTGGGAACCCCTGACCCACACCCTCTTTGACTCCTCTGAGAAACACAAGAGGGTATTCTCCTGCCTTGGGCAATTCCTTCTTGCCTGCAAGCAACCCAGATGCCAGATACAGCCCTGACGCCGCTGGACAAAGCCAGAGGTGCCTTCTCCACCCCCCTCAGACAGACCCAGAACCCAGGGACAGAAAAAGCACAACCCTCCCTCCCCAACCCCTCCCCAAACCCCAGAGGCTGGGAAAGGAATGCTTCTTGTCCTGCCCTAGGGCTGCCAGCGGCTCAAGAGGAATGGTTTGTCTCTCTGCTCCTGTATCCTTTAAAAGTCTCTATGTCTGAGGGCACAGTATCAGTGGGAAATGGGAAAACATACAACAGAGGGGCCCATCAGCTGCACTGGACATTGATGCAAATGAACTAAGCTACTCAAGGGCAGCGATAGGAGGGAGGGAGAGAGGGAAAGAGGGAACAGCTGACACTAAGCAAAAGGAAAGAAATGGATATATCACCCACCACGGAAGAAATAGTTGTATTATCAAAGCTTACAGAATTCACAAACTTTACAGACCATGATAATGACAGTTGGCCTCGTGAAGGTTAACATGTGTTTGTGACTTTAACTAAGTGTCAGTATCTCACAATACTGTGAAATTTGTGAAATTTATGTAATCTCTTAATCTCAATAAAAACTATTTTTTTTAAAAAAAAAGTCTCTCCTTCCTCTCCAGCCTCTGCACCATCTGGCACCTGACAGCTGTGATAACTCAGTGTGTTTTCTTTGTCTCTGTCTCTGTTACCCCTCATGCTGTTTGTCTGGATCTCTCTGGCTCCCAGAAGGTGGCAAATTCCAGGTGTCACCAGTGTCAGGCCGAGGCCCACAGGCCGGTCCAGGAGGCACTGAACAACCAGGATTTCCCCTCTTCTTTCCCATCGGTCACAGCCAGCCTGGCGGCACTTATCTGAGAGACATTTCTGGAAAGTTGGCCACAAAGTTGTGACCAGTAGAGCCGAGTCTTAATCACAACTGTTTAAGCAAACAACGCTCTATTTGCCTGGCAACGCTAATGCGAGCTATTACTTCTCAGAATCCGAGCCTAAGTAGATGCAGAAATTAACCTCCCACCTACAAAAGAAGGAAACATGTTGGCTTCATCCAGGAGAAAGGAGCTTGGGATGGGTTTTCTATTGATGGAAGGAGGCCATGCTTTTTTTTTTTTTTAATCATGTATGATGAGACTCTCTCTTTTGCTCCCTTACCCCATAGCAAGTAATCATCCACCAATGCCTCTTCTCCTGTCCTCAAAGCTAGCTCTGCAGCATCCTCTTCATCTAGAAATGTGGGCCAGGCTTGCCTGTTCTCATCCCTTTACAAAGCTACTCCAAGAATCATGAAATTGAGACCTCATAGGAAGATACAGAAACACGCATTGAACTGACTCTCAGCTGTGAGCGAGAGGGGGAGGTAGAGAGCAGGGGGCAGAGTAAGAATGATGTGTCACCCTTTAAACTCTCCAAGCCTCCTTGCTCATCTGTAGCCAGGGATGGAACTTTCTGTACAGGATTGTTAGGGAGCAAGGGTTCAATATGAAACCAGCTTGCAAAATCTGACATAGCCTCACCAGTCAAAGCAGTCATGGAGATTTAAACGTAAGCATAATGATTATATTTCACGCAAATAGGTAGTAGTATTAATAGTATTCTAATCTGGTTGTTAAAATGGTTAAAGGAACAAAATAAAAAAGAATGAACACGAATCAGAATATGAACATACAAGGTCAAAAGATTCCCAACATTCAATGACAAACCTAAAGCTAAACCCAGACCAAAACTACACCCATACCCCAGCCAAGAGCACCCAACGCTCACGTCTGTCCCCCGCCCCAATGCTCACTTAGGGTGCTACGTAGATGTATGAGAAAAAGTATAGTCACGAAACCCCAAAATTCTGTTCCTCAAACCAAAAAAAAAAAGCACATAGCATTTTCTGGATCCCGATCGAGAAGGACCAGCACACCTGTCAGGATTTCAGCTCAGGCAGCCAGAGCCCTGATCTGCGAGGGCCTGGCTCTGGTGGGGAAATGTGGGCATGGCAGACGCCCAGCACAGACTTTCCCTAGGTCCCTGCCCCCTGCCCCACAGCCCTGCCCTGTCTCCTCCCAGCACTCACTCCTCTCAGAAAATAACGAATGGGGACTCGTTAGCCTCAGCCCTGCTGATGTTCCTCCCAGTAAGCTCAGAACTGTGCGATCCTATGACTCCTGAGCTATGAGAATGGTTACCTTTAGCTGGGTGCAGTGGGTCATGCCTGTAATCCCAGCACTTGGGAGGTGAGACCACAGGTCCTGAGTAGTTGCGTGGGGTGAGGCAGATCACTTTCTTTACAGATGTACCAGGTCCTTGCGCTTTTCTTTCCTTTTTCTTTCAGTGTGACTGGGGTTTGAACTCAGGCCCTCAGGCTTGGTAGCCAGGTGCTCTACCACTTGAGTCATGCCCCCAAGCCCTTTCTGGTTTAGTAGTTTTTCTTTTTTTTAAATTTTATTTTATTTTATTTGAGAACATACTGTACAGAGGGGCTACAATTACATGGGCAGGATAATGCATACATTTCTTACCAAGCATTGCAGCCTCCTCCTTTGTTTACCCTTAGTAGTTTTTCTTTCTTTTTCAAGAGGGTCTTGCATTCTCATCCTGGCTGACTTGGGAGCACAGTTCTTCGCACGTGCTCTGCTTGGTGTCACTTTCCTCCTGCTTTCTTCGGTCATCTTCCTGGACAGCCATTGTCCTCATTGTCATTTGTGTCCCCGTGATTCAGGGGCCCACACCGGGCCTTTCGGTGGTCATTTCTGACATGAGTGATGTTGTAAAAGTACCAAGGCCAATCTGTCTTGTGTAGAGGATGGGCTGATTCATTCGCACTTCCCAGATGCCTTGAGAAGCTCAGGGAACAGAAGGCCACCCACAATACGTGGAAAACCCGCCTTGCGGTGATTTATCACTCTCAGGACTGTTTTGCAAGGAAGCCAGCTTGGAAATTTCCTGGAATGTCATATTTCTAGACAGCTACCACCCTGCTCTGTCACCATGGGTACGGACAGGTGGGTTCAGAAGTCTGGGAAGAGGTGACCCTCACAGCTCCTCTGGGAAGCCCACAGCCTGGGCCCAGGGAGAACTTGATGGAAACCTGGGGGGGGGGGAATTCTTCCACCAAGTTTGATTTTAATAAGAAATAAAAAATGCCGAGTACAGTGGCTCAGGCTTGTAATCCTAGCTACTTGGAGGGCAGAGATGGGGGTTCAAGGTTCAAGGCCAGCCAGGGTATAAAAGTTTAGGAGACTCCATCTCATTTGATGGCTATGAACAGTGGCATGCATCTGTTGTCCAAGCTCTACAGGAAGCACAAGTTGGAGTATTGCAATCCAGGCCAGTCTAGGCATAAAACAAGACTTCACCTTGAAAATGTGGGGGCTGGAGGTGTGTCTCAATCAGTAGAGTGTTTTATAGCCAAATAGGAAACCCAGAGATCAAACCCCAGTGTCATAAAACCATCATCATCATCATCATCATCATCATCATTATCATCATCATCATCATCATCATTATCATCACCATCATCACCATCTTTCAAAACATGAATCAGCACATGTTTGGCTCTGTGCCTAACCCAGTGTACAAGAGGCATCATGGGGTTATGAGGATAATGACGCTTGTTGTAGAGCAAGTACTGGGTTGCAGGAAGGAGAAGGGCAAGTGGGGTAACACTGGGATAACAAGGTGAAGACTAAACCAAGAAAGAGGGAAAGAAAGGAGGGGAGGGGAGGGGAGGGGAGGGGAGAGAAGGGGAGGGGAGGGAAGGGAAGGGGAGGGAAAGGGAGGGAAGGGGAAGGCAAAGGAAGAGGAGGGAAAGGGAGGGGAGGGGAGGGGAGGGAAAGGGGAGGGCAAAGGAAGAGGAGGGAAAGGGAGGGGAGGGCAGGGGAGGGAAAGGGGAGGGCAAAGGAAGAGGAGGGAAAGGGAGGGGAGGGCAGGGGAGGGGAGGGGTGGAGAGGGGAGGGAAGGGGAAAGGAAGGAGGAGGAGTGGAACCACATCAGATTATCAATGTCACCCATCACAATTCTATACTTGTCCTGCACTCTTCACAGGACAGAGCCTTGCATTTTTCAGGGTAAGTCTCTGGAATTTAATGGGAAAACTGGAATGGCAAAAAAGGATTTCAGCCTAGTGATTAGAATGATTCAAAATAAGGTGCTGAGTGGCAGTAGTTTAAAATTGGGGTAGAGATGGAGAGGGCCTGAGGAAAGGAAATGCCGGTGTCTGAGGATCCTGCGGTGGTAACAGGAAAGAAGAGAGACAGCAGTGTGTCGGTATGAGCCACTTAACATCATTGACGCATGGAACGTGGAGAACCTTTCACATCACTTTTGGCGATGCTGCCATCAATGAGACTGGCCCCAGTGTGCCTAGACACTGAGTTATAAGGATCACAGTGTGGAAAGGTTAGAACATATGTCATCTGACTGGATTGACGGAAGAGATGGCTAAGCCAGGGTTCCACATACCTGCTCGTTTTTGCCTCAGGGGTTCTTCACCCTCTAGTTCATGTTCACGGAGACTCTGAAGAAAAGAAAATCATCTTAGGAAGTTGTCTATCAAGGTTGGAAAAGTCTTCTCCACACCAGCTTCCAGCCAAGGCTCGGCAAGTACTGAGTTCAAATCCTAGCTCCATTATAAAAATGACTGTGTGGCCTACTCAACCTCTCTATGCCTTAGACCTAATCAACAGCATGAAGATCAATAGAACCCACTTCCTAAGGTCATTGTACAAACCCAATGATTCCTCAGATAGCCGGGAACAGCTCTGATTCCACAGTAAGAATATTTGGGAATAGGCATACCCCATTCTGAGATAACCACTCACAGTGCCTGCTTCCTCTCTATGAACCTCCTCTCCGTTCTCCCAGTACCTGGTTGAGATCGGTGGCTCGGTAGCTGCTACCCAAGCCTTACCTCTTACTTGCCCTCACTCGGCCTTCCCACCTACAGGTAGGTTTTCCAGCGCCGGCTCCCTTCCAGGCCACCTCTTCTTCAGAACCTCCCCAGATGACCCAGCCCACAGAGGGGTTTCCTTTCCCAGGAACTGCACGTCGCTCTGACAGCCCAGGCCCAAACTGGCTCTGCTCCCTGTGGACCCCCACTGCTGTCCAGCCAGAGCAGTCATGACAATAACAAACAGAACTCCTCGGATCTGTTCCACACTGGGAGCCAGGGTCATCCAGGAGACGGGTGCCACGGCTACCCTCAGCTCACCAGTGAGAAACGCCAGACCAGACAGAGTCGGGATCCGGACTCAGCTCTCCGGCATTTCTCAGGGGGACTGACATCACCTCCTCGGGCAACCTGGGCTCTCTCTCTTTTCTTTCTACCTTTTTCTCCCCTTTTAATTTTTATTATTAGTATTTTTTGTATGTTTATGCGACACCAAGGAATCAAACCCAGGGACTCATGCATGCTAGGCAAGCACTCTACCACTAAGCCACATCCCAAGGCCCACTTTCTACTTTTCCTATGTCTTCTCTACCCACTGAGGTCTACCCTTCCTTCTTTACAAACACGACATCCCTGGATCATCCTCTACTGTTCCTCAGTTACACACCTAAGGAATTATCAGACAAGAGCCATTTACCCCTCTGCATGTCAACTGTGCAGGGATGGTCCCCTCCCCAGAACCTGAGGGCAGACAAGTTAAAGAAGTAGGAAGCCAGGAGGTGCTGTGCACAGGAGAGTTCAGAAGTGATTCTTGAAGGAATAAATAGAGGCATGATGGATGATGATTGGAATTTCACAAGCCCAGTTTCTCCTTCTGGCTGTGAGGCCATGTTAGAGGAACTTCAACGCACAGGAACCGAAGGTACAAAGTCAATATATAGGGTGGTTCCTGTCTACTTCCCCTACAGCCTGCTCTGGCCCCGGGCCCTGGCACAGAAGGCTCTTCCTGCATTCCTGCCTGTGCCTGGGACTGGAGGCAGGAAGAGACTGGACACAGAGGCTTCTCCATCTACATCCTCAGCTGAGATTGGGCTGGACTCAGACAGTCCGGGAGAATGGAACCTCTAAGGGTCATCTCTGCCCAGCTTTCCAAGGTCAAGTTTTCATTCTCTCTGCTTTCCAGTGGGACTAAAACATTTGAAGTCTTACTGCTGTCTGTAGAAAGTCAAAATCAAGGTACATCTCAGTTCTCTTGACTCCTTGTGAGAACAGAATCCTTTGTTCTCCATCCTCCCCCATCTGATTTGCTTAGAGAGATTAGAAACTACTATTTGAAGATTTCTTAAATCTTTTTTTTTTTTGTTTGCTAGTCCTGGGGCTTGAACTCGGGGCCTAGATGCTGTTCCTGAGCTTCTTTTGTTCAAGAGTAGCACTTTACCACTTGAACCACAGCTCCACTTTTGGCTTTTTCTGTGTATGTGATACTGAGGAATCAAACCCAGGGCTTCATGCATGCTAGGCAAGCACTCTACCATGAAGCCACATTCCCAGCACGATTTCTTGAATCTTTACGGTGGTCATCTAGAACCTTCTGGGCACATGTTCGTGAAGGGCTGTGCCTACCTCTCTGCCTCTCCTAATGCTTGCTGGGCTCAGTTTCTTCTAGGGCTCACGTGCATCTTCTTTTAAGGCTTACAGTCATCAGAGATAATAATGGAGGAAAGGCACGTGGACATCAGAAAGTCTCCAGAGGCTGGGGTGGTCATGGTACATATTCTTGATCATCCCAGATTTGAGAAGGTACAGAGCTGGACTGCCAGGTCGTGGGGTCCGGAGAAGCCACTCGCTCATTCTCAGCTTCAGGTTCTGACATCCATCGTGAGCCACCAGCTAGATGTGCAGAGCCACGGCAAGGGCTTTCTGCCATCTCAGGCCGTGGGGTGTTGCCTGGGGCCCATCTGGCTGGCTTAGGGCCTCTGGGGAGCCAGCCCTGGTCCCCTCGATCTTCAGGTCCCCCCTGACTGTGAGACCGCAGACTTTGGGTTCTGGGTAGAATCAGGGAACCCGGGCCTGCTATGGGTTCACAAGGCTCTGCTGGGTAATTACTATAGACAAGAAAACAGTCCCTCCCCACTCGGTGTGTTCCCTGCATAAGTCCCAAATGGCGACCTGAGCCACCACAGCCCGCTCTGTCCAGAGGGGATTTCCTGATGGCTGAGCTTCAGCCAGGGGAGACAAGGTCTCACCAATGCCAGGAAGTGCCCCGCCTCAGACAGGAAGGCTGATAATGCAGAGCAGAGGGGAGCCGGGTGGGCTGGAATGTGGGACAGGTGATCAGTCAAGAGCGAGAGGTAGCTTTGGATGCCTACAAAACAAAACCCCCTGGAAAAACAGGGGGCAGACCAGGGGGCAGCCCTACCATACTCTCTCCTCTTTCCTGGAACCTGACCTGGACCTCTTGCAAATGTATCTCAGCAAGAGTCCTGCTATTGTGTCTTTATGTTTAGATTAAAAACAACTATAAATCAAGAAACACTTTGGATCTGGGCTAACCACCATGCTAAGGTATACAGGGATGAGGGTGTTTAATATTTACTATAAGCCAGCAAAGAATGTACCACCAATTCACATTGTACTCAGCGAGATAAGGAAACTTAACAAAGTCTCCAAAACTACTGCATGGAAAAGCAGGGTTTCAGCCCTGCTTCACACCAACATTGGATGTAGAGCCTGGGGCATGGCCGGTACTCATTGGAGCAGACACGTGTTGCCAGGAAGACCCCAATCATGCTCACCAAACTGAAATTTAAACACTTTATGAAGGTCCCCGGAGGCTTTCCATAGGCTGGAAAGTTTGACAGCAGGCTACCTTATTATATTTCCAAAGCCCATCACTTCCTCCCTCTCTCTGATGCTCTTTCCAGAATTATGTACAGTTACCAAGAAGTAGAAAACACCTCAGCGCCCATCAAGGAGTGAATGCATAAGCAACAGGGGTCTCTCGGCATAGATACAAGAGAACACAACACAGCCTCCAGAGGAAGAAGCTTGTGACACAAACCACAACATGGTGGACCTTAAGACCATAGTGCTAAGCGAAACAAGCCAGCTCCAAAAGATCAGTGTCGTATGATTTGCTTCTCTGAGTTCCCAAGAGTGTAATTTATTTACATGTGGCATTATCTTAAATACTTCACCTTATTTTCAGGATTTTTGTTTCCTGACTACTCTGAAAACAAGAGAAAATGGTGGCTGCCAGGACTTGGGGAAGGAAGAAGTGGAGAGCTGTTGTTGAATGAGTAGGGTTTCCAGTTTTGTCCGATGAAGAAGATTGTCTATGTGACAGCGTGGATATAATTAACATTTATGGTAGCAATTTCTTTCGTTATGTGAAATTTAATATAATTGAAAAGAAAGCTTATTGTGGCATGCTGTGTTTAAGGTGGTCGTGGGATCTGGGCAGCCATGCTGGGCTATGTATCCGGCTGTGTATGATTCTCTGTAGCCTCTGGATTGTAGGAAGATACCATATTTTGGAGGGCAGATCTAAGTAAGAAAAGGAAGAGTCCCTAGCTGTGGGGAGTAGGAGCTTCTCAGAGATGAAGTCTACATTTTACTATCCACCTCAGCGGTCATGGGCTAGTCCCCCGAGCTGCATAGCTGGGCAGTGGAGGGACCCTGCCACCATAAACAGAGAAGGTACGGGGTAGTCAGGAAGAGCAAGAGACTGAAACAGAGGCAAAGATAAGCGTGCCAGAGATCGCCTTGAGTTCTACTTCCTCCCACACACCTGGAATAGACAGAACTCTAAGCCACCCTGGAAACAGAGATGAGCTGTACAAGTTTTCCTCCCTTCCTTATAGGAGGAGGCTGTTCCATACAATTAGGTAGGCCTGGATGCCGGAGCTGCGGAGAGGAGAGATACAATGTGTACCTCTCAAATGGTGAGAGAAATCAAAACAGTGAACCCCCCTCAAAAAAAAGAACCAGAAAAAGTGGAAAAGTGGGTAGTTATGAAACAAAAATCCTGAAAGTAAGATCCAGTATTTAAAAATATGATACTGCATATACATAGTTTATACTCCTTGAAACAAATAACAGTTGTTTATGTTAGGTTAATAGGGGAAAAACATGACGTCAAACTCATGTTGTTTACCAAAAGGACATTAAAGCAAAGTGATCTACGAAAGGCTGAAAGAAAAGGGAGGAAAACCAGGCAAACCAGGACTGACAACTGGAATAGAAGACAAAGGATGAAATATAAATGTACTGGTGGGCTCAATAAAACATAACCAAAGTGCCTGAAACAAGGATCTGTAGAAATACACTATTAGAATGAGGGAATCAAAAATAGCAAATACTTATGTAGTATTGCTTCTTTGCCAGGAAGCATTCTAGGACCTCTTGCAAATATTAGCTAATTTAATTTCCACAATAATCATAGGCAACCAGTAATACTATTCACACAATATGACAGACAAAGAAACTGAGAGGCAGAGTTACCTCTCTCAAACAATTTCCCAGCAGGGGCCCTCCCTACCCCGATCCATGGAGAAGGCCAGGTAAGGAATAACCCAGCAATGCCTGAAGATTGAGGCTACGGATCACCTTGTGTAAGTGGAAGCCCCACTGGCTTTCTAAACACGAGACACCCAGCTCATCTGTCTTGCATGCTATCCGTCATCTCTTAGTCCACATCGACCTGTGGCTGATGCTCATGTTAGAAGGATTGCTTTGCGAATGCATCCTGCCCACGGTCCTCCAAACCTACTTCATGGTCATTGTCCATTTTAATCCTCTGCCTAGAGGTAGCAAGTTAGTCAAGGAGGGAGTGTGAGTATTAACCTTGAAACCAATAGGATTCTCAATACACTGATGTCCATGTATGGTCATTTTGCAACATTTTCACAAAGCTCTCCCTCCTTGCCGTGGTTTAAGAACTGTTTTCCTGTCTGTGACGTTCTCAGGAAGTCAGAAAAACGTGACTGGGAGATTCTGACGGACATGGATTTACTCACCAAAGGATGGACGGCAGGCTCTGGGTTCAAGTCCAGGGTAGCTCTGGAAGAGTAAATCATCATGAACACGAAGCACAGCGTGGTTCTCCTTTGGGATTTCATTTCTCCAGGGCTGAACTGTTTTTGCCTGAAATGGAAATATGGTGAGTTAAAGATCGAGAATTTTATTTAATAAATGAGGGCAGAAATAGCAAGTCCTGTCCTGAAGAGGCCATACTTCATAATATGAGAGAAAGAACAAAGCACAAAGGAATCAGCTTGATAGAGCTCCTGCCCATGACCTTCAGGTGAGGAGATGCTTACATTCCGGAAGATGGGATGTGGCTAAAGATGGCACCTGCATCTCAGTAGATTGAAGGTAGCAGATGTCTGAGCACATGGAATATATATGGGAAAAGTGGGGGATGGGGGGAGTCGGAAAGAAAGAGAAGGGAAAATATGGACAGAGAAGACAAACAAGCAGAAGGGAATGGCTACTTTCAATAAGAAATACAATTAGTGTTGTGATCCAGGACCCAGATTATGTGTGCAGGAAGGGACAAGAAAACACCCCTCACTTTTGGTATGTGTAATGTGCTCTGCTGATTTAATTTCCATTCTCACATTCTCTTCTATCCTAACTTACCCTATACTTGTCTTTTTAATTCTGGAAGCAACCCAGGAGATTGACCTCATATTAATGGGATCAGACCATATTAGAATTGAAAACCCTTGAACTCCAAGTTCAAGTTGTTTTGTAACTTTACTTAATTAGACAAACCATGGAATGTTAATATCGTACTATATTCCATTGGATGTATTAATTTTTACAACAATCTTATCCATGGCTCATTTAAAAGTAGAACACTTCTTAGAATTATCCAAACCCTTAATCTGGGGACTGAGGCTGTCAATTTGGCATCAAGTTCTTTGCCATTGGCTTTCCTTTGCCCATGAATTCTTGTGAAAAGATCAGCACATCGAGAGAAAAGATAGGGGCTGGGGTTACTATAAGTCACGTTGCCCTTATACATCTTTGCACTCAAGTTTTCCCTCCTGTAAAAAGGGGATGATAGTATTCCCTGATTGTCTCAGAGTTCTCAGGTTTGGATGAGAGTAAAAGCCATGAAGAGCTCCAGTGATGAACACTGGTCGTCAGTGGAATGTGGAGGGCAGACATCAGGAAGGAGAGCCCCGGCAGAAGGGCACAGGCAACCCAGGGAGCCCTGGGCAGGACTGCACCGATGGGACCAAGATGCACAAGCCAAGGGGAACTGTATTTCAATCACCAGCTGCCGTCCGCCGCCTTTTCCTCTTTCCCAGGAAAGCAGAAGGCCTTGGAAAACAGACCCAGGATGGGTAATCCAGCAATCATCAAACACATTTTTTAAATTCTGCACTCATCAGTGGATTTGGAAAAATGCTTAGTAATCTCAATTATGCAAATAGAGGTTTAAGACCAGATGCATCAGCTGTGGAAATATTACAGCAAGTTACTGGCTTCTTGAAGTTTACCAGAAGTTTGAAAGCCTTTTTGGATAAGCATTTGGTTGGTTTATCTAGCTAAGAGCATCTGTCCTGGGGTGAATCAGGTATATAGGAGATAACTTAATCTTTTCAGATCCTAATTTACTGCACTATATATACTAGTTATATATCCTGTACGATGTATGCTATAGTTACTGCACTGGTATTTCAGTTAGTTCCATACTGAGGAACTTAATTAAGGGCATGAGATTTAGTAATGGAACAGTTCATGAGGCAGGCACCCTACCTATCTTTAGACCATTTGTTGATGTTGGCTTGTTCTTCCTGTCTTTTTCTTTTCCTTTCTTTTCTTTCTCTTTCTTTCTTTCTTTCTTTTTCTTTCTTTCTTTCTTTCTCTTGCTTCCTTGCTTGTTCCTTCCTTTTCTCCCCTCTCCTCCCCTTCCATCCCCTCCCCTCCCCTTCTATCCCCTCTCCTCTCCTCTATTTGTCAGATATAGTGTTCTCAAATGTCATATCTAGCCCTTCCACATGGGCCAATGGACAATACCATTCCACCTGCCATATTTCTTTGCACTCACCATACCCCTTTGCATCTCCTAAGCCAGATCTCATTAAAAAAAAATTCTTCCTTCTACCAACTCATGGTTTTTTTAAAAACCATGAAAAAAATACTAAAGGTACCAGCCACATAGCCGGGGGTGTCTCTACTTGGAAGAAAAGAGAACACCTCACTTTGAAATGTACAACCATCAGGGCTTGACCAACAGCAACAACATACCCAGTGGGAAGCACTTCCGATTCCCAGGTTTGAGGCTGCATGGGGGAGAGACTCAAAGTTGAACATCTCTGAGCTACACCAGCAATCTGACAGCAGCGCTCCACCTCTCAGAAGTCCTCCTCTGGAAGCGAGCCAGTGCTGACTATAATTCAGTACTGAGGAAAAGATGATCTACACTGACCTAGTTAACAATGTGTGGCAGGAAAGGGTCTGTGGCCCAACAGCTAGAGAGCTTGTCTTGTAGGCTCTAAGTCTTTAAGTCCAAAAAAATAAACAAGTGAACAGCAAACAACAACAAGAAAAGTAAGGAACACACACCCACAATCAAGGCAGTGTGTGTTCAGTAGGGTGCCTTTACTTTGAAAGCCTGAGATGTTTATTATATTCATTCTCAAATTCCTGGAGTAAAAGGCAAAGGTTGAGAAAAACAAGCAGAGAGAGAGACCAAAAAAATGTATCTGATGTCGTTCACTATTTTCCCACTTAAATGAAAAGGGTGGACATTCCACTGCACTTCACTCATCAGTGTGAGCTGTCCACGTTGTTTAGAAAGCTGGGAAACATGATCTAATTCCCAGGATGGACCCTGGGTGGCTGAACCATGCCCTGGTCTCCTCTGACTCTGCTTTCCTGTCCATGGAGTCAAAAGAGGGAGAGGAAAAGAAAGCAGGCAGACAGCACAGGCCAGGAAAAGCCCACCATCTTCTCAGCAGCCGTGCCCTGGGAGGCGGAGGGGTGGGGCTCCACTTGATAACGCTGCTCATGGCATTGGTTGTGGTTATGGATGGTGACATTCCAAGAGCCGCTGCTGAAATTCAGTGGTTCTCCCAACTGTTCTATCACCCCTCGGCCGCCCTGGCCTGCCCCGATTTTGTTTGGGCTGAGGATGTGGCAGGGGGTGGAGAGGAGGAGAAATGGGCTCCTCCTGAACTTACAGGGATCCTGCATTCTCACGACCCGGCCCCACCCACCCGTGAGGTCAGTGACCGACTGCCATATTGTCCAGTGGCAAACTGGGGCCGACGAAGGCCCATTTCACCACTAAGTTATTCTTATTCGCCACATATGGAAATAGAAGTTTTGTGAGTAGCTCGCTTCAGCCACACATGGATATGTGAAAGTGGCACACAAAAAAGGTTATAAACCAAGTATTCTATTCCACTGAGGATAAGGTACCAGGTGAACTACATGCTCTTCTTAGTGGAATATAGGCAGGAGTAAATGGAACTTTTTCTCCAGGTGGACACCTGAGCAGAAACACACATTCTATCCTCTCCCGGGCCCTAACTAGCTGTGTGATAGCAGAGTGGGTTACTTCACTGCTCTGGGCCTGTTTCTCTATCCCAGAGGCCAGAGATTTGCTAGAACTCAGTGATTTTTAAACTGAGGTATGTGTCACTCCCTGAAGGGGGTCCTGTTACTGTTCAACAACATCAAACTCCTCACGGATAACTTCAAATCAGTGCACCTCACTCAAGTGAGTCTAGTAACTCTAACCACATCGTGCATCCATTCACCCCATCTCCAACTCTCTTCCTCGCTTCACAGGTACCATGGAAACGGGGGCCATTTTTTTCACCTGCACCCCACTTCCCGAAGTGTTCTTTGCACGAGGCACCCCCTGTCTGGTCTCTCACTGGTTTCAGAAAAGGAGTTTTCCCACACATACACACTAGCCTTCCAGCCGCTCTGTGGCCTGGATCTTATTTCTAAGAGTATGTGCATCTAACAAAACCTTCATGGTGGCTCACTGTAGAAGTCGCTCTGCTGTTCCGCCATCTAAAATGGCGCCAGTGGTTTCCTAGCGCCCATGTACAAGTGAGAGAAGAAGGTGTGAAAATCCATCTTGGAGACCAAATCCTGGGCATGGAGAAGAACCAATATTGTCAAGCTCTTTTGTTTTGGTGTTGAGCCGGTGAACCTTGCTGTATATTTGGATTGTTCATCGCTATCCCTTCTGATCCTGAGGTCCAAGGCGTCTGCTGCTTGTGCAAACGCTACTCCGCCAATGCCCAGGCAACAGGTCTTGGTCTTTGCAGCTATGATTCATCGCTAGCTCCTGAGCTTCCCCAACCCCAACCCCATTGCAATGAAGACCCTGAACATGCCTGCTAGCACTGCATTTGTTATCACGAGTATTTCATGACGTATTTTTACCAATCCCCTTGCGCATCTACTCATTAGTGCCTGGACACACATTTTACAAAGTCCTGCCAAGTGCCAGGTGCAGGAAGTGACAGTCACCAAGACTGTCTCCATGGAGCTGAGGATCTAATGGAGCAGAAGGAAACAGCATTAAATCACCAGTCCCTCGGTTCACGGTGGAGCTGTGGTCAGGAAGTGCTCCAAGGAGAGTAATCGTAATGCTAATATCTCTTTCCCCAGCACTTACTATGCTTGAGTCTCTGAGATGAGCACTGACTCTATTAATTAATTAAAATTTTCTACTAACCTCAACGAGGTGGTTCTAGTATAACATGTAATTACTAGTACAATACTAAAATAACTGAGATAGCTTCCCTGAGCCAAAACTTGAACCAAGTGTTAGGTCCGCCTGGAACCCTGTGGTAGTCTTCCTTTCAGCTAAACCTTACACCAGCAAGTCCAAGTCCAGAGCCCATTCTTTAACCAATATGCTGAGGGGTCTAAACAAAAGCAAAAGTAAGCAAAACAACCTATAAGAGTCATGAGCTGGTCTAGAGAGCTTATAGATTCCCTAGAAGAAGTATTTAATGGAGCCAAACTTGAAACATGAATTTGAGTTACCCAAATTAAAAGAGGAGGCTGAACGTGGGGAGGAAGAGGGCTCCACATGGAAACAGATCCTGAGCAAAAGCCCTGAGGTAGGGTTGAAAGAAAAGCACAGCACATTCAAATAAATGCAAGATTGGCAGAACACCAAAAAGAAGCAGAAGATGGGTACAGGCAGGGAAAAGAGTAGGCAAGTCTGGTAAGCGCAACCACAGAACTAAGTAAGATTGACCAGGAAGACACCCGAGAGAGAACAGAAATCCTAGGACCCAATTCCCCAGAATTCCAAAGGAATGAGCCAAAGGACATGCTGGTAGCCAGGAAGTGTGGGTGTCCAGGG
The DNA here is from genome assembly GCF_024711535.1 of Dipodomys merriami. Taxonomy (NCBI): domain Eukaryota; kingdom Metazoa; phylum Chordata; class Mammalia; order Rodentia; family Heteromyidae; genus Dipodomys; species Dipodomys merriami. The sequence goes on along the minus strand of NW_027202937.1, from coordinate 1,466,106 downwards.
GCTACGGTCAATTCTGTCCACACTGGATCTGGAGATGAGATGTACGCGTAGAAAGGAGGGTTCCCGCAGGGCGCTGGATGGATGTCAGTGCAGGAAGATGTAGGGCATGTGGGAGGGGAGCATCTGGGTGTGTGGAGCCTGAGGAACCGGGAATTGGGTTGTTTGGAAGAGGGGAGGGCAGAGAGCCTTTCCCATGTGTGGTTCTCACACCGCACGCTTCAGCTTTCTCCTTAAGAAAGGGGCATGGTCTGTTGCATGCTGCAGGCCTCCTTGGAACCTGGCAGGCGGCTAGCCAATGGACGGACTGTTGGACCCGACAAAAGGGTACAAAAGGGCTCCCTCCCTACATCCACCTAGCCCTGTCCTCGGGGACACTCAGACTAGCCTCGGAAACCCCATTCAACAACAGACATGTACTTCCCAAAGCAGAAGCAGAAACAGACTGGAGAGAGACCTGCACCTGCCATCTCTCCCGTGAGAGCCTGCCCACACCCAGCCGCCGTGTGTGGGCCTGCTATGGACCATGCCTCAGTGCAGAACCCCGGTCCTGGGTGACTTGGCCGAGGTTCTCACTCTTGGCTCCTCTGCTTGAGACCAAGATTCGCATCAAGGAGAGGAGGCTGTCAATCGCCTCCCTTCTGAGCCTGGGAATCACAGATTAACGTCATCAACTGTAAACCAGACCCTAGCTCCTCGGGAGGCTGAGATCTGAGGATCATGGTTCAAAGCCAGGCTGGGTAGGAAAGTCCATGAGATTCCTATCTCCAATTAACCATCAAAAAGTCATAAGTGGAGCCATGGCTCAGGTGGTAGAGTGCCAGCTCTGAGTGAAAAAAGGTAAGTATAGAGCTCAGGCCCTGAGTTAAAGCCTGAGTATATTCTCTGTCTCTGTCTCTCTCCTCTCTTTCTCTCTCTCTATTTCTGTGTCTCTCTTTCTGTCTCTGTCTCTCTTTCACACACACACACACTCACACACTCACTCACACACACACACACACAGCCATCAAGTGCAGCTTTCAGACTCTACCTTCCACAGATCTGTCCTCACGGTCGTGGAACGATGATCTGTATCTCTGCTGACCTTATTTAGTGACATGAGTCATCCCTCACACATGCAGAAACACAAGCTAAATATTTATTTAACACAAACACAAAACACAATGCCAACTAATGGACCAAATGGAAGAGAACTAATTTTTTTTTCTCTTCTTACTTTTCCTTTGCCTTGAAATCAGGTCCAGCTCCAGCATTGTGTCCAGGTCCCACTCGGTGCTATCAGATCATGGAGGAACATTTGTTTGTACACAATGGGATCGACTTTTCCAAAACACGGGGCACATGTGGACAGCCTTGATAACCTTTCATGCTTCTTCCTTGTGGTAAATCACAGGGGATTTCAACCTTCAAGAGAGAGATTGCCATCTCTAGAAAAACATCGAGTTCCTAACTCCACTCTTATCTAGTCCATCTCCCTGCTCAGGTTTATCTTGTGGAGGGATTTCCCTGCACCAGGCAAAACAATGTCAGACAATGCCTCCCCACCCCCCCCACCCGCTTAGTCCACGGCCAGCCAGCTGGCCAAGAATCTGAAGTCTGGGGGTGGGTTTTAAGTTTTACATTCTGTGCTTCTATTGTCTTTTTTTAGGTGAGTATTTTAATACACATATGCATAATAATGGTAATAATAATTAATAATGGATCGACCAAAACATCTTCTGGCCACTTTTTTTTTGGTGGTGGGGCCTGAACTCTGGGCCTGGGCGCTGTCCCTCAGCTCTTCAGCTCAAGGCGAGCACTCTGCCACTTGATCTACAGCACCACTTCCAGCTTTTTGTGCTTATGTGGTACTCAGGAATTGAACCCAGGGCCTCATGCATGCAAAGCAAAGCACTCTACCACTGAGCCACCTTCCCAGCCCCCTCCTGGCCACTATGTAGAAACAGAAGCCTAGGGTTTCTGGCTGGGCCAGATCTTAACCTTTCCGTTGCTGGATGGGGGGGGGGGATGGGTTCTAGGGAGGATCTAGCAGAGGGAAGCTGAGGCAGGGCTGGGCACTTGAGACCGGGGCGGGGGAGAGGAAGGAAGGGTGTTGTTGGGGCAAAAGGTATTCCAATATTTTGCCAGGCACAGGTGGCTCATGCCTATCATCCTAGCTACCAGGAGTCTGAAATCTGAGGGTCATGGTTCGAAGCTAGTGTAGGCAGGACTTTTATCTCCAATTAACCAGCATATATATATATATATATATATATATATATATATATATATATATGGATGTGGAACAGTGGTTCAAGTGGTGAGCAAAAATGCTCACAGACAGTGCCCAGACTCTGAGTTCAAGAACCCAGAACACATTTCACTTAGAAAGACCATCTCAGCCTTCTGCAGTTCTTCTCTGTAAGCTCTCAGCCACCTGACTTTGCTCCATGGCTTCCCTTAAATCTTTGTTTCTCCAGTTAGGGATGTGACCAGACTTTAACAACCAGGAGTGTGCTACTCAAAATACAGCAGCCCTGTTGGGGAGGGGGCGTAGTGGCCGAGCACTTGCTTGCTGGGCACAAAGCCCACGAGTTCACTAAAGGTGCTTAGACTAATTCACATGGCAAACGTGATCACCTCGACCTAATAATAAAGCCAGGCTTGCCAAATCTTGCCGTAACGTCTGGATTCAGAACAGACTGATTCACTAATAAGCTCCTAATGAACGAACCTTCCTTTACAGTATGTGTAAACGTGAACAGCAGTACCACAGCCAATCAATCAATCCATCAGTCAAACAGCCTTGGGAAGTCTTGCTCTTCGAGGGCCTCTTTAACTTGTCCTTATTATGCAAAGCACCTTATCAAGAGACGCACTTATTTCACTTGTGTTTCCTCTGGTTTCCCTAGCTACCTGTTGGTCCCGCCCCGGTGTCGCTCCCATTTCCTTCCCCCTCCTTTCACTAGCCCCATCCTGTCCATTCCGCAATCCCTCCTCCTCTCACAGTGGCCTCACTCTAAGCCATGCCAAATACTTTTGCCCTCGGCTTTTCTCTCTTGACACCTTTTCTCTCTGCGGGAGCTTGGCTGCTCCACAGATTTATGTGAACCTTCCTAAAACTTCCCTTTCCATGCTGGCCTCTTTGAACTATCATCATCTCCATTTGGTAAACAGGGAACCCAGGCTTGTGATGGGATCAGAGGATGCGAACAGAACGCTGAGTGGATAATTGATGGATTCCTGGTGGGCCCTGGGCAATGCCTGCATTGATTGAAAAAGCCTCCTCAGAGCTCTCTGCTCGGGGGAGTCAGATCCACACAGAAGAGCCCCTCATGGTGTTCACCTGAAGGGAGACAGCCACAACCCTGACGGGTGATATGCACAGGAGCAGCTGAAGAGGAAAGTCAGAGCAGAAAAGGCATCGGGGACCAGGTTTGCCATGAAAAAGAAAAGAAAATGGGAATCCCCCTTGATCATTGATTTAGATAAATCCAGAAGATAGCCAATCAGGCAAAGGATTAATTAGTATTCCCCCCTTCCCAGACACACCCTACTTAAGATTAGAATGCAATTTAAGGGGTGACCGAGAAGTCAGTCAGCTGACAGGAGAAGAGAACAACACACACATATCCTGTTTACCTAGGACACTCAATCCAACTCTGTAGAATCCCTGAGCAGTCGGGAGCCAACTTGTCCACAGGCGAGTGAGCCATGGGTCGCTCCCAGTTAAGACCACAGGGCTATGCCAACGGCCCAGGGTGCCAGACACTTCCCGGGGCTCCTCCTCTAAACAACAGGGGGAGCTACAGCTGCCCACACCACTGCCCCCCAACGTTGTAGAACCATAAACACCGTAAACAGGTGACATTGCTTCTCCACTTAATCACACCATAGCTTATAACCAGGACTCAATGGTTCTCAACTCCTGCACAAAATGGGATCACTTAAGGGACATGAACCGACTCTCTCTCTCTCTCTCTCTCTCTCTCTCTTTCTCTCTCTCTTTCTCTCCCTCTCTCCCCACCTCAGTCCTCATACCCAGTCCAATTCCCAGTGATTCTGACTCAGTTGTACTAACAAAGCAGCAGCTAGATGTTGCTCTCTTTTAGAAAGTTCCGGTTGCTATGAACAGGTAGCAGATGTTCACATCTGCAAGCAGTCTGGATGAGGCAGCAGGTTGGGGTACCTCCGTGACCCTCACCCCCCAGCAAAACACCTGACACCTTGCCTCAAAACAGAATAGAGTCCAACTGGTTGCATGAGTTGTGTAGTACCTGTGACCATCACCCTGACGGTACTGACTGCAAGCAGAACTGAAAAGCCAGCCATCTGTTTCTTCCTATCCCCGTGCCCACAAAGCTTGATTTGTGAAGCTAGGCAAATAAATCAAGCTCTGTCCCTTTCATAATCATATTCCCTGAAACAGGAACAAGATGTCTGCTTTATTTGTGATGTGGAGAAACAGGGGGCATGAAAGTCTCTGAAGAACAAAATTGATGCCGAGCACCAGTGGCTCACACCTGGAATCCTAGCGACTCCAGAGGCGGAGATCAGAGGATTGCAGTTCAAAGTCAGCCCAGGCAGGAAAGTCCCTGTAGACTCTTACCAGAAAACTGGTAGAAGTGGAGTCTCAAAGTGGTAGAGCACTAGCCTTGAGCAAAAGAGCTCAAGGACAGCACCCAGGCCCCGAGTTCAAGCTCCACAATCAATAACAACAACAAGAAAAAAAAAAGAACAAAATCGTTGCATGTAAATAATGGCAAGAGATTGAATCTATGTTTATAGGAGATGGACCAGGCTTAGCACCCAGTGCGGGTGGCATTCCATGGTGATGCTTCTGACTGCTATGAGAAGCCTCACAGTACCAGGACCAGTGTAGCAGGCGATACAGACATGTTGTTGCCTCACTCCATACATACAGCATCTATAAATACACCAGGCCTTGATGGCGCTCTGTTACAAACCTGACACTACGCAATGGGGTACAATGACACCCACAGCTCTGGAGAAAAGTCAAGGGCATCTAAACTGAATGAGATGATCGCTATTGGATTTCAAAACCGTCAAGACCCAGTGACTTGTCGTTTGGAGTGGTAAAATGTTGGCAAGGACAAGAAAAGCCAAGATAGTGACTGTAAAGTTCTCTGTAGTTACTCTTGCTTATTGTCCCTTCTTTGCCTTTCTGCATGACCACGATGAGCTGGTTCCTACTCAACAATTTAGGGGCATGGAAGAGGTAGACAGCCACCTTTTTATAGGCAACTGAAAGAGATGGAAAAATGAACCTCTGTCGAATGTGTTGATCCTCCATGGAACAAAGGGGAATCTCTCCCACCTGTAGGCTATCTTCCCTGGGCCAGCCACTTTGCCTATCCATTGATCATTCCACCGAATCAAGTCCTTAGATTTTTACTGCTCCCTCCCTTTTATATTTCCAAAACAAAGATACTTTTGTTGCTCTTCAAACCACTTATTAGCAGGTCTAGAATCTCGATGGGGGGGAGTCGTTGATAATATCGATTGCCAAGGCCCAAACCAACATGAAAATATTAATCACAGAAGTAAGCCGAATCCACAACACGGTCTTCTAGATATTGAAAGAATTGTTTGTGTTGTCCTGGTATCCCTTTGTCCTGGCACTGAGAGAAAGGCCCTAGAAGGAGCCAGGGTGGAAATCTGACCACAGCAGTGAACTGAGCTGTACAGGGCTGGTCCAGAGAGCCGGGAAGAACAGAAAATGAACTTTTAACTAGTAACACAGCGAAGTATTACCAGGATGGCCTTTGAGGAGAGGGACTACTGTGTGCATTGGGGTAAAAGCCCCTGAAAACCTGTTGTGAGATGCCCTCACAAGAAGATTTAGATATTTCCTATGCAATTCCAAGACTTAAAGACCAGGTCTACGACTGCTGCAGAACAGGTAGACAGGGCAGGATGACTCTTCCACAAAGTATAAGAAAACACGCGTAAGCAAAGCCACACATCCTGGCGCTTCCCCTCTTTTCTGGAACATTCCTTGCAAGTCTGTCTGGCTCTTGAGCTCCGGATCGTATTTCTTGACGGGCACTCAGAGTCCTTGGTCCCCAGCTATGGGCGGGAGGTTGTGGGGACACCTGTGTGGTGAGGGCAGCGCATGCCCCCCTCACGCACCCATGGGAACCCTGGATCTGAGCATGCTCCTGCCTCGGGATGGGAGAACTCACCTAAGAGTAAAGCCAAGCTTCGCTAGGAGGAAAACAAAATCCTCATCCTAGATGCAGTCTTAGCAACTACCGCAGTGCTATGCACAGTGCCCTTGGGATCTACTTTGTCTTCCTGTCGTTTATGTCAGAGGAGCCATGTGAAAACACACCAGACGGAGAGGACAAACCGAACCTGGGGGTGCGTGCCAGGCAGTGCAGAAGCAGCCCGGGTCCCCAGGGGCTTGCGAACAAGAAGGACGGGCCATAGTAGGAAGAACACATTACCTGTCCAGTACTGTTGTCCCCAGAAGGGCTCCTGCTCTCTGATCAGATGACTAGAAGCTTCCAGCGTCTACTAGGAGGCCATTGCCTCCGGCTTCCTGGAAGACCTCACACCCGGGGCAGGGAATGCTGAATGGGATTCATTTCGACCTTTCAGCAAGTCTAGAAGCTTCTTTGAACAAGCTCATGTCTCCCCAGCGGTGTTCGGAGCCTCGTAGAACCAGCCCCGAGCCTCTGTGCTGTTTGAAGAAAAAAAAAAGAAGCAATTTCCTGCTCCTCTTCCCCGGATGGCAGTGCCTTCCCCTCCCGCCCACGGGAAGTCCTTCAGATCCTCTTATCTGGAAACCTCCTCAGCCAGTGGACAGACTTGTTCAGCCAGCACCTTCTCGCTCTTGCTTTCCTTTCTCCCATGGAGGGGAAAAACCAGAAAAATCAAACTACCACAGACCAAAAATGTGCCTGCCTTGTACCTTCAAAAGAGGAACAGGAGCGGATAGTATAGACATCAAATGAAAAGTATCCACGGCCTTTTGTCTCTAAAGGGGCCAAGAAGTCAGACCATGAAAACATTCCCAAGGGATGGGAGACATGACCAGGGGTAGAGTGGGGGGAGGTGCACCTCACAATGCCCCATGGGGCACAGCTGGCTTTGCCCGCTTCCCAGGCAAACACTGAGCGTGTGTACCTCACACCACATAATCAATGACACTTCAACAGCATCTTGGAAACTGATGTTTAGAGACACAGACATGTACGGGGGAAGTCCTATGGTCAAGCCACGGTGCCGTAGCTGGGGATAAAGATGAGTGGTTGTCGGAGTCCTGGACCGGAGAGTGACCCGACTCAGCTAGTGACTTTCACAAGGTCAGAATCTAGGCAGGGGTGGACTGTCATTTGATTGTTTTTAAATGGTGGCCGGGAGGGGAGATGGGGGGCGTGCAGTTTTGACTTGGAGGTCGGGCAGGTGGAGCTCAGGAAGAGGAAATGAGGGCCCCAGATGAGTCAGTGATGTGGTCCCCAAACTGTTCTTGGAGAGAGGCTGGCAGGGTCAGAGAAAGGATGCTGAGGGCAGACCGTGAGGATCTGAGCCTTGGTCCCCCGGCTACCCACACGGCCCTGCTGAGCCTCACTTTCACTGTGTGTCAAAAGCCGGCTCACAGAAGTGCTGAATGTACGGCTTCATTCCAGCGGAAGAGCTCAGCAGCACACTGGTGGCGCACACCTGAAATCGTGAGCTCTGAGGATCAAGGTTTGAAGTCAGCTCAGGAAGGAAAGTCTGTGAGACTCTTGTTTCCAAGGAGCCAGCAAAAAGCTGGACTAGCGGCTATGCTCAAGCAGTAGAGCACCTGCCTTGAGTGGAAAAAGTAATACTAAGCACTGAGGCTCTAAGGTCAAGCGCCAGTGCTAGCACAAAAAAACTAAACAAACAAATAAAGGAGGAAGCGCTCCCGTCAGCTCCCTTCCCCCTGACCCCACCCTTGTCTAGAGAACTGGACTCACAGCCTCTAAGCTCATCTTCTCCATGACGGCTCCCTTTCTCCTTGCCTGAATTCCCTTCCAGTCCTCCCATGACCCAGCATGCAGTGAGAACAATACTTAGAAGGCAGACAAGAGTTAAGTGTCATTGTCCCTAACAGGTTGGTTCTAGGAGCCCAGAAGATAGCAAAGTCGGTGGATTCCCAAGTTCCTTATAAGAAATGGTACAATATTTCCATATGACCTATATACATCCCCCTTTCTATACTTTAAATCATCTGGCTCACATATAATACCTAATACACTACACATAAATACTACTATAAATAATAACTATAGAGTAATATACTATATATAATGATATACTACATGCACAATTATATAACATATAATATAGTAATATAATATATAATAACTATGCTATAAATAACTATACTAATAACACCAATGACAACTATACTGCATTGTTTAAAGCTAAGGGAAAAAGTCTGTGCATGTTCAGTACAGAGGCAAAATTTTTCCCCCAGATGTTTTTTAATCCTGAGGATAGGTGTGAGTGAAAACATGTTCCACGTGTAAGTGCTGGTTCTCAGGACTGCTTTCTACAGGTTGGGTTGGACGAATCTTGCCTGAAGAAAGAGCCAACTGTTCGAACGAGCTCCTGAGCAGGTGCATGGCGCTCAGTGCTCTGCCTGCACCGGTGGCGGGGCACGATCGGCTTTCTGGTGTGGAAAAGGGCTCTGCCAGCCTGGCTGTGCCTTTCCTCCCCAGAGGAGCCGTCCCTCCCTCCACAGTCCCCGGCTCATGAAGAGAACATTCCGTGCTCACCACATCATGTACCGTGAAAACAAAGCAAAGAAAGACGGGACCCACCGTGCAGCCTGGGCTACAGTGCAGAATGAACTGCTGATGGACGGCTGTGGGCCGGACCCAGCCACAGCCAGGGCCCGCAGGGCTGCTCTCTCCCACGCTCAGACCCGCAGCCACGCTGCCCAGCTTGGCCCTGGACCCCCTCCCGCTCACTCCTTCACCCACAGAGAGCTCTCTCGACTCACGCCCTCACTCCGTTTGTTCACACTTTGGCTCAAATACAGCTTTCTAGCAAGGCCTTTGCTGACCACCATATGCCAGACTCAGCAATCCTGATACCCTCACTCATTTCATTAGATGATGATGATGTTGATCATGATGATGATGATGATGTCGGTACAGGGGTGTGAATTGAAGGCCTCCAGCTTGCTAGGCAGATGCTCTACCACTTGAGTTCTTCACTCCCCACCTCAGTTGTTCTGAGTTTCGTTTGCTTTTCAGAGTCTCTTGCTACCTAGTCAGCCTCAAGCCGTGATCCTCCTGCCTTTGGCTGTGGAGCAGTTTTGGAATTGCAGGCACGTACCGCTCTGTCCCTTGGCTGTGTCCCAATGTCATGCATTACCTCCCAACTCTACCGTGTGCTTTTGCATTTGAGGCTGTCTCCAGTTGCATTTTTTTTCTCTCACGAGAATGTAAGCTCTCTGGAGGACCAACTCCCCTCAGAACAACAGTGTGCCAAAGAGCAGTGCGATTATTACAATAGTACACAGCCCAGAACTTCATATGTGTAAAAAATTACATTAAGATTCAGCTTGGAAAACACCCCATCTCTCCATCTTGGCAGGATAAAATCGGTTTTGGGGGAAATTTTTGTTGTTTGCTTGATTAGTTTTGGGTGTTTGTTTGTTTGGTTAATTTGATTTCCCAGCCACTCCCTATAATCAGATGTTGGTGAGTTTTTTTCTCAGTGTAGCCCACAAGTGGCTCTCTTTTTATTATTTCTATCCTGATGCCAGAAAAACTCTCAGCACTGACCTGTTCTTACACAGGGAAGGAACAGATAAATATTGAGCAGTTTTTATAAATGGTCTTATTCTTATTTGTTGTTGCTTGTTGTTGTTGTTGTTTTGGTGCTTGAATTCAGGGCCTAGGCACTGTCCCTGAGCCTCTTTTGCTCAAGGCTAGCACTTCTATTGCTTGAACCAGAACTCCACTTCTGGCTTTTGGGGGGCAGTTAGTTGGAGATAAGAGTCTCACAGACTGGCCTGCCCTGGCTGGCTTCAATCCATGATCCTCAGATCTCCACCTTCTGAGTCAGAAGTAGGATTACAGGCGTGAGCCACTGAGGCCCAACTCATTAAGTCTTGTTCTTGGCAGAGTCTCTACGAATGGAATCGGTAGCATCTGTGCCAAACTGCTACCTCCCAGGCCTTATCTGCAGTCTTGTTAGCACACCGGTTCTGCCTACGGATGGGTTTACCATATGTCCAACTATTATTGCCATGAAAGATGCCACGTGTCACCTCTGAAGTCATCAAGGCAGAGCGGACAACTCCTGATCTACCACTTCTTCTCCAGGGTGACCCCAGATTCTGCCAGGAGTCTTGGACAGACACCCAGTAGAACTCTTCTTTGGACTCTGCTGTCTTCTTTTCCCTGCCCCTTTCACAGAGGTGGCGGCGGCAGATCTCTCTCCACCCTCTTTGGCATTTTTCTCTAGGCAAGCTGCCTGCAGGCCTAGCCTCGGTTCTCTGAGGTGACACTGCAAACTGTTGCTGATACACAGGGCACGGAATAGGCCGCCCAAGTGTGTCCCGACCGTGGTGCGCATGTCAGAGTTACCAGCTGACCAAAACGTGTCCTTGACTTCCCTTCCTCCCATTCCCCCATCCCCACCCCAACCCCAGTCTCCCCACAGAGGGAAGGGTGTATGAGGGCTTCCACCTTCCTGGGAGGGAATCTGCGCAGAAGGGAGCTGAGCTGTTGCTAACGGCCGCTCCTGCCCTTTGAAATCACCTCGTGTGCTTTGTAGACTTTCTAGATGTTTTCCACCCTCCACGCTCCAGCAGCCAATCCCAGCACAATGAGCGGGACTAGGTGTCCAAGTTCAAGAACTTCCCTGATTACATTGTTCTTCTGTTTATCAGGACCACAAAGCTATTGGGGGGGAGCCTGAATCCTAGTACACAAAACACAGCCACGTATCAACAATTACATGATTATTCCACACCCACACCCACACCCCTCCGGCTTGCCTCCTCTGGCCTGGCTACTAAGAGAAGACACAAACACACAGAGAGACACAAATATGCACCTGCTCCACACACACTCACACTTTTCATCAGTGCAAATGAGAGTGAAGGAGGTAGCAGCTGCACCATAATCCTGGACCATGAAAATACCCTCCATAGTTGATACTAGACCAGGTCTCTTATTCACTCCTTCCTTGTGTTTAATCTAGTGTTTTCTTGTTTTCCTTAAATGATGTTCCCTCCCTCCCTCCCTCCCTCCCTCTTTCCTTTCTTCCTTCCTTCTCTTTCTCTTTCTCTTTAATGGAACTCAGACCCTTACACATTCTAGGCAAATGCTCTGGTTTTAGAAACTTTAGAACTTAGACCAATGAAAGTAAGGATTTTATTTCCAACACTGTTAAGCATGAAGGATTGACCCCAGCCTGTTATCCCAGGTGCATGCAGACACCAGGCAGGACCCGGGGTATGCATGGGCGTGTGATCTGACCTCAGCCTGGCTGTCAACATTCACTGTGGCCTAGCCTGTGAGGCTCTGTGGCTGAGCTGTGAGGACACAGAAGAGTTAAGAGTTGGAGGACCGAGAACTGGACCCTGTGAAGGTCTAGCCAGCTAGGCAAGGCAGACGTGGAGCGCGCTGTTGGAACGTTTCAAAAGCTGGAGACCTCGGATAAGGGAATATTACCCTATTCTCTGCCTGCAACTGCATCAACCCCCATACCAAACTCATGTGACCCTTGTCTCCTTGCTCAGACCCTATAAAAACCTGGACTCCAACCCCACCCCCGGCACAGTCTCCAAGCCCACGGCAAAGCTGTGTCCCTCTTTGTTCCTCAATAAACCGTCCTAGCCTGTTAAAGATCCAGTCTGGCCTGTTTCCTACCCTTCTCCTCCATGTTCCTAACAAGCGTCGCCGCCATAGGCTGATAACTTTTTATAGAGGGAGTGGAACAGGAGTTTAGACTCATGGCTTCATGTTTGCTAGAAGACCCGTGTTCGCCCTCTCAGCCACACAGCATTGATGACAGGCATGTGCCATCAAGCCCAACTTTCTCTGTTGAGATGGAGTCTCAAGAACTTTTTTTTGACCTGCTCAATTGATTATTTCTATCTCTATCTCTCTAGTAGCTAGGATTCCAGGCATGAGCCTCCCAGCCTGTTGGTAACTGTTTTCAGTAAAGACTTGCCACTACCAAGAAACAAATGGAGAAAGAACCCAGAGAACAGCAAGACCGCACAAATCCTCATGTCCAGTGGGCATTACCCATCTCCTGGGGGTACGGGATAGGGGGGCTATCATTGACACCCCCCATGTCCCCCTACTCCTGATGAACTCCATCTATGGAGCGCTATGGAGAGGAAGGAAGAAACGCAGGGTTCTCTTTCACGACAGCTCCAAGCCCCATGCCCTTGGGCCCCCTAAAAAAATAAGTGTGGTGTGTGCAGCTGACCTGGGGTCAGAAAGGAAACGAGCTTCGCTCTGCTGGAGTCGGACGCAGGAAGCAGGAAGCGTGTGTGTGGGTCAGGGGTACAGCCGCCCTCCGGGACGGGCTGTCCTGTTACCTCCTGACCCTCTCCCTAATCAAGAACGCGGGATGCACAGCTCCCGCTGCGAAGGCAGAGGCTCAGGCAGCCATCCCCACACCGCCTCAAATGGAGAGTTGACCTTGTACAAGAGGAGCTCCAATGAGTGTAGCACCTGTACCTGCCAGAGCATTAGGCTGCAGACCTTCACAGTGGATGTGCAGTGCTGGAATCCTCGCTCAGAGTCTGTCTGCCCTTAGCCAAATGCAGCAGCTCCTGCAGCAAGATTGGGACATCTAAAGGCAAATGTCCAAGCAACTCGATACAATGTGTGGTTGAGATGCCAAGCATCTTCTCAGGCTTTTCTCCAGATCTGGGCCCTGCTACCCAAGATCGACTTCTGAGACAGCAACACAGACTCTGAGATGATGAGCGATTCAATCCCTGTCTCCTCCAAGGGGGCCGACTGGCCTGCGTTTACCCCCCACCCCAGGTCCACCTCCACCCTCCACTGCCCTGGAGGCCAACCCAACACTCACACACAGCACCCCGGTCTCTGGAAGAGCTGCAGGGTGGAGGCAAGAGGAGCCCTTCCACCAGCTGTAGTTTACAACCTCGCATCTGCAGGAGACCCCGGCTCAGTCCCAGGTCTCGCCAGGCTCCTCTGACAACATCCCCCCCCGGCCCCCCTCCACACATCTCACTGTCCCTTTCTGCTTAAGGAGAGGAGAGCTACCTGACATTTGCTGAATGTCTCAGCTCTTCACTTGTTAACCTTTGAGGGTGGCATTTCTTCCCTGGCATTGGTTGCCAGGGTAATATAAGCAATAAGGAAAGAAATAAGTTCTGTTGAGCAAAAGCACTATGGAGAAATATAAAGTAGGATAAGGACCATAGCTGTGTGTGTATGTGTGTGTGTGTGTGTGTGCGTGTGTGTGCGTGTGTGTACGCACGTGCATGTGTGTGTGTGTGTGTGTGTGTGTGTGTGTGTGTGTGTGTGTGTTGGAGGTTGGCACGAAGCCTTTTTTTCCAGGTTCTTGAAAAATCTCCCTTCCCACCTCAACCCCATCCCTAGCCAGCCACACGTTCTCAGATCTCCTGCCAATGGGTTTTTCTTATCTGTTAAGCCAAGAAGTTCAGGGCACTGAAGCACTAACATGCCCCTTGGAGTCCCAGGCACCATGTCTGCCAGTGGTGGTTCCAAGCAATATCAGGAGTACCAATAACCAGGCATGATTCTGATCACGAGTGGCTTGTGAGCAAACTTGGCTTGTGTGTTTGAGCAACACATACCCTCTTTAACCCTAGAAAGCCTACCAAACAAGGTCTCCTAGTGACCCATCCTCTCTTTTCTCTTCCTCTCGCTGGCCCAAGATCTGTCACTCGCCAGGTTATAAGCAGCAGATCACAGCCCAGCATGGCTACTCCTTGTACCTTCCTGCTGCCCCTTGATAAACACTTCTAGCTGCACAAGTTACATTGGTCTTCTGTTTTCTTCTCTGTCTAGGGAGGTAATGAGAAGAAGAAACTCTGGATCTGCTGTCCAAAAGGAAATCAAGGCTGTGGTTGATGAGGGCCCCGGGCTGGGGAACGTCTCTCAGCCATTGGTGGAATCTCAAAGCCACCTCCTCTTCTCATCTCAGGAAGGTACGGCTCAGTGGGTGAGGATCAGCATGGGGGACCAAGTGGCAGTAGATTCTCACAGGTAGGCTTTTGAAGAAACCCTGTGAGTCTCCACTGATCAGTATTTCTGGGCTCTGCAAATCTTTATCATTACTTCAAGCTCTCTGGGTGACTCCTGTGTAAACTACACACTAAAGCCACAATACATTGTTCTAGAGGTATAATCTCTTGTAAGATATATCACAGGGGGTAGACGGCTCACCTACCCCTCCAAACTTGCTTTATTTTCCCATTGTTTCCATTTTCTTGACTATACCCAAACGAAAGTCCTGGGAAACTCACCTCACCCTCCTTGAATGCTACCTGCTGCAGAAAGACTCTTGTTTTAGCAAGGTCCATGCACTGACCAGTCTCAGAATATAAGTGGAAAGGGGTCAGAACCCTGGTGGGCTCAAGGGGTATGGAGGGAAGTGGGAGGAGGGTAGGGACTTGTGGAGTCATACAACAAACAAATACACAACTCACGGGGTATTCGGTGGACTTCAGGTAAAACCTCGACGTGCAAATTGAACAGATAGGGTGGGAGAGCAAGTTAATAAAAAGTTGATTGTGTCACAGGCTTAATGAAAGTAGTTTTCCATTTATTTCCTTTGAATACAATCGGGGTCTAAATAATAATTCGGACTATTTTTAGTAACTTTCCTTTGAACTTATTGTTTCAAAACTCAAAAGTGACTTTTAGTACGGGTCGAATTTTGTTTGTGAGGATGTGGATGGGGCAGCTCCATTTAATGGGTTTCACTGATGAACTCGCGTGAAAAGTTATGCAGTACTAAATAATCTTCAAAACTAGATTTAGCCCCACCCTTCTATATGAAGTATAGAAGAAATATGAGATAGAATCCACTTGGATGGACAAGAAACTTGGCGACATGTCTATCTACATTTTAATACGATAGCTTAGACTCCTAAGTTAATTTAACAGACTTTCATAGGACATTGGTTTTTTATGATTTGTTGGGGTTTTTGTTTTGTGTTTTGGTCCTCACACTGAATCCTTACTCATTTGGGTGAAAAGTTGTTAATGCAGTCATTTGGTATTTTTCATAGCCATCTTCTCTTAAATCTGGAATGTGAGAAATTTGACTAATGATCATGACATTAAAGAAGGCAGCTACTCTTTGGACTTTGGTTTTTAATCATACTTATTTTATTGATAAACCAAGGGGAAAATTAACACACAAGTTCTCTTCCTCCTCCTCATCTTCTAAGTCCTGTCTTGGAGGTGACTGTAGGTTTCCTAGCCTCTTCCTGACTTATCTATCAAGAAGGAAATAGTCCTCAGGATATTTTGGTCTTTGCCTGCTGACCACCCAAAGAGGCACAGGTCTCCTGTTTACGCATTCACAGCCCATTCTACAAATTCAGATGGAAAGTGTTCTAGAATGTAGAAAAACTTGCTCAAAAAGCCACAGCTCCAAAAGCCCTTCACAGGGGCAGAGTCTTACTGGAGTGTTTGCTCTGGGTCACAAGTAACTTCCTGCTTTACAAACAGAAGTTTCAAATGACCTGTTTTTAAAATCCCCAAGAACCCTACATTTGACCAGATTTCAACCTCTTACAGACCAACATGAACAAGAAAAAAATCAGATATATTTGGGCTGCATTATCTTTAACTCCAGAAATAGTTAAAAGTAGAAGCCGCATTGATAATATGAAAGACAAGAAGTTTTGTAATTCTTCCTCCCCGGATATTTCAAATTTCATTGTGTCCCCATAATCATCAAATAATCTCGGCTAAGTTCCCTCTCAGAGATGCTTGCTCAGGAAACAGGGCAGCAGTTTTAGTGTGGCGCCTCAGTACCCCACGAAAGATGTGAATGCTAGACCTGGAACATGTACATATATGTAAACACACACACACACACACACACAACATATATATGCATGGTGAATCTGACTAAAGTATGGTATATGCATGTATATGGAACAATTAGAAGGCCCTTTAACAAAAATAAAATGACAGGAAGTTGTAAGTAGTTCGGGGGAGCAGATGAAAAGAGCTGAGGAAAGGTGAATATAATCAAAATGCTTTCTGTAAAGCATGGAACAAGGGACTTTGCCAAGTCAGGTGTGGGAAAGAAGAGGAAGAGAATGGCAGAGGAGGTGACTCTGGCCAAGATGCACTGTATACACAGATGGACATGTGGACATAAGTCTACACAAAGCATTGATGCTAAAAGAAAAATGCAAACCCTAGAGTCCAACCCCAGACCTCCAGAATACAGAGCCTACAACGGGACTTGGTGGCTGCCCCGGTAGCCATTTATCCACCATTGAGATACAACAGAGGTAGCTTTGGCCATTGTATTGCTCATTCGGATAAAATGCCCATGTCTGGTCCCCCTGGCTGAGGCCAAGCAACCAGAACCTCTGGGTACACTGAGCACAACACTGGCAGGTAACGGAGCCATTGCCTCTTCCCTACCTTACCACTGACCCCCAATCTACCATCATCACAACATCAGCTCTGCCTCTTCCTACTCCATCCATCCCCCAGCCTTATGATGACACCATTGATAAGTTAACAAATACTGTCCACACCGAAGGTCATAATCTTGAAGCAAATCCATCCCAATAAATAAATCACATCTATGGTCCTGAAAATTACCATGCATAAAATTATTGACTTCAGATGGTTTTCATGTAAAACAACAACAACCACCACTTCTGTGGAGTTAGTCATTTATATCAGATCTGAAACTGTCACACCATATCATGGTCAAAGTAAGGAGAATTTACAGAATGCATGCGGGGTTACAGGGTGTTTGGCCATTACTACATTTTATCAGAAGAAACCAAGTTTGTTCTCTACTCACATGTTGGATTCTTTTAGCAGTTTATCTAGAAATTTATATCTCGAAATCATGTCATTTACCAATAAATATTTGCAAATGACACATTCACTCACCAGATAGTTTTGAGCACTTATTTGAGTCAAATACTTTACACACACACACACACACACACACACACACACACACACACACACAAGCTGAGGATTAAACCCAGAGCCTTGCCCATACTAAGGCCCTGTATCTTACTCCTATCCCAAGAGTGCTTTTAAGAAATGAATCATCCATGGATTTCACCAGACTTACGAAGTTTATTGTTGGTAGAGGTGCTTGTGTTATTGTTATTATCAACTGCAGTTTCTCGTGGAGAAATGACTTGGTCATAGGGCTACATTGAGTGTTTTCTATAAATATTTCTTATCCATGATGTCATTTAATTTCTCACAGTACTCTATAAACTGTCAACTATTCTAAAATGGCTAACAGTTCCCATTTTAGAGGGAACAGTTAGGAAAAAGTTAGATAACTTGCTGAGCCTCATTAAAAAACATTAGATTAAAATTCAGTAGTGATACTCACTAGATACTATGTTGGAAATGAACTCTCTCTTTCTCTCTCTACATATATATATACATATATAAAGGAAAAACATATATAAGGAAAAAACTGGGGGAAAATGAGAGAGGGGAGTGACATTGTTCAAAAAATATACTCATTACCTGACTGATATAACTGTCACCCCTCTGTACATCACTCTTAAAATAAGAAAAAAATGAAAAATTTTAAATTTCATTCCTGTATCTAAAAGCTACTATATTTTCAAAACAAAAACCCCTATAGATTAAAAGCTAAATTGAAGAATTTGAGACAGAATCTGAACCTCAGCCCCAGTCCTTGCTTCTTTCCTATCCTGTGCTCCAAGACCCAATGTGGTTGAGACACACCATCTTATAAAGAATGGGATAAGTTCTATCATCTTCTCTTCCATAACACATGTCCAAGCAACAGGTAACAGCTTCATCAGGAAGAACATCTTGGCAAAAATGAATCTGGAAGGTGAAACCACTAGCTTGCTCAGTTTGGTGGTTCATGTCTGTCATCCTTACTACTCAGGAGGCTGAGATCTGAGGATTATGATTTAAAGCCAGCCTGGACTGTGAGACTCCTATCTCTAATTAGCAAAAAAGTTGGAGATGTGGTTCAAGGCATAGAGTGCCAGCCTTGATATTAAAAAGCCAAAAAGGAACATCAGGCTGAGTTCAAACCCTAGCACCAGCACACACACACACACACACACACACACACACACACACACACACACACACACACACACACACACACACACACACACACACACACACACACACACACACACACACACACACACACACACACACACACACACACACACACACACACACACACACACACACACACACACACACACACACACACACCAATAACTCTCCCTGAGCAATGCTGACAGAGCTCTTGTACCACCACTTTCCTAGGTTACGTGATGGTTATCTGGCTTCGCTTGACTTGGCTGAGGGTTAGGGAGAGTAGACTGTCTAGTGTAGACTGTCTAGTGTTGACTGTCTAGTGTGGCACTCTTTCTTGTCCTCCTCTCACTCCTCCCCTCCGCCCCTGTCCTTGTCCAGTAAGCCCAGACCCCAGGGATCAGTGTCCAGGCAGCACTTCAACACATTCATTCTCTTCTGGTCCCAGGGCCACATTTGGAGATAACCTCAGTTTACATTTCTGATATCTCCCTTATCATTGATACTCTCAGATTAATACTTTACAAAAACCCATGATCGGGAATGATGAAGAGATTAGGTTTTGTAGAACAAATAGCAGAACACATACTTTCCCCCAGAAGCCAACAGAGGGCCCACTCTGCAGAGTTTGGGGGGATCCACTGGCCCTGCCCTTTCAGTGTCCACCTTGCCCTTCAAACTCCTGTGAGAGGAGGTGGGAAGAGGAGACTCTCAGCAAGATTCTCCTGCAGACGACTGGGCAGATCACTTCGTGCTCTTGGAAAGGTGAGCCGACCAGTTCTGAGGTACAGCTGCGAGAATCTATGTACCCTCACTCTGGGAACACGCGTCTTGTACGTGACTGCCTGCGTCCTCACCAGCGCGCGTGTGCACACAAGGACATGGCACGCGTGGTCAGGTGCGTGCATGTCAGCGAGACTCCCATGCAGCTGAAATCCCCACAGCTCTCTTGCTTCCTAGATGGCTGGCAGGGTGATTCTTCTCTTCAATGTGGAGCCAGAGGAGCCGCGGAAGGTAAAGGGTTAACAAGGATCTCTAGTAACACCTCAACTCCTTCTTTAAGAAATAACAAAGAGAGGAAGCTCAGCTCTGGTGGAGGAAATTCTCAGGCCTCCCTCTGCACATTCACAAGCGGCCCTGAGAACCCCTGAGGGGTGTCTGACCATAAACATGCGCAAGCAAAACAATCTATAAAGGCATTTCTGCTAACATTCTCGCATTGTCACCAAACAGCTAGGAAATGGTTTCCTCTATCTGGGGACTGAGAGAGGCCTGGACTGTCACCTGTTGGCAAACCAAGGCTGTCAGCCCACATGGGGCAGGCGATTGTACGTGCAGCCTTCTCTCGCTCCTTGGGCCTTTGTTTGTGCAGGGTCTAAGTGAAAGCCTTGCTGGAATTCAGCCCACAGACCCAACACAGGGCAGGCAAGGTGCAAGACTTGAGACTCACCTCCCAGGAGATCCTCAAACACAACCCTGAGGCTTGCAACTTCAGTTAGTAATCCAGTGTTCTTCCCAGGACTTGGGAGAGCTCCACAAGGGCCAGCAATCTCTTCTCATATGTGCCAGCTGAGTGACAGCCTGGGCTGTTTTCCCTGCAGTAGCATGAAAGGAGCCCGGGAGCTTACTGGTAATCACTTTAAGGAGAATTTCTCAGAAGGAAGTTCAAGTACATGAGAATGAAATTGCCAAGCTTAGGCAAACGTCTGGTCCAATCATTTGTTAAGAGTTTACGTTATTTATTCCTCAATGAGCAAGCGGTTTGGCCTGCGATATCCATTTCCTTTTTGTGGGTGAATCAATGAAAGAAAAGTAAGAGGAAAATAAGAAGGAAGGTACATGAAATAAAGTAAGAAGGAAGCTCCAGGTAATGAAGGAAATCCAATGCCTACTCGTGTGTGCGTGCGTGTGTGTGTGTGTGTGCGTGTGTGTGTGTGTGTGTGTGTGTGTGTGTGTGTGTGTGTGTGTGTGTGTGTGTTGGGCCTATTCATATATACTATGGTTTTATCTTTATTAAACTATGACCCAAACATCCAAGTAAAATTGATTGTGAGCTTCAGTTCTCCAATAGCACCCTCAACACACACACACACCATTACAGGGCTCTCAGCCAGTCAGTCCATAGGGCAGTCAGGCTGAGGATGCACCCAGTAGAAAGCATTACCATCACGGCAGCTGGAATATTCTTAGATGGGATATCCTCCATACCTATTCATTTATTTGAATCTGGCCAGAGAGGTGGATAACCCCCATCTTGACCCCCAGTGCTGCCGGCCAGGTCCAGAGAAAGATGATAGGTTGCGGATTTCCCCCCCCCCATCCCTCAGCCTCCTTCTGCCCTTTGTGCTGCAACAATGGGCGGAAATGCGGCCTTGTTAGAGGAAATTACCAGGGCCATAGTTGGGACATTAGACAGTGGTTTTGCTATGCTACATATCTAAAAATAAGCACCCGGGTCTGCAAGGGTGTCTGTGATGTTATCCTGCACTTGATTACATTTCAAAGAGATTTCTTTTTTTACTGTGTTGTTTTCAAACAAGCAAACCTAGGTAAACTTGGAGACTAAACTATCATGGCTTTGTTTTTAAGGGACGGTGCTTGTGATACTGATTTATATTGAAAGGACTATGGGGCTCTCGGTCTGTCTGTCTCTCTCTCACATGCACAGCACCTCACAGCAAGCTGGAAGGAAGCAAAGGCATGCGCAGGGGGTGGTGGTCCCAAGTGGTCAGACAAGTAGATTCGGAGAAGAAAACATGGCAGAAGACAGACCATGATGAACCTGACTCACAGCGAGTGGCCAGCCCCACACAGCTCTGTCTGTTCACCTCAAAAATCAGACATCCCATCCACAGACCTTGCAATGGAGAGGCTGGTAGAACCACTTTTTTATACTTTCAGAATTAGATTTGTGAGGGGCTACCAGCACATATCCGTGGAGTAGAAGAAGAAGAAAACCGGGATACTGGCCCAAGTCTCACTGATGGCTGTCTGACTACTTTGGCAGAAAAAAAAAACAAACCACTAAATGTAGCTGGTGTCTGTCCACGTGCCCGCACCAGGACTGAGCCACACTCCAGCTTCAGCTGATGGAGGGATTGAGTGGACTTTTCGTTCCTCAGTAGCCTCATTTCCTTTTTCGCTTTTTCCTGAAAGCCCAGCCTACTTAATTGTTGCGGCAAGGATCCTATTTTAAAATTATTAAAGAAGAAAAAAAAGGAGTCAAAAGTCAGCCTCCATCACTCCAGCCTTCTTTTTTTTTGGTGTCTCGGGTTAGGGCGCTGACATCATGAGATTCCTGGAAGTGGGAAGGGACCTTTGAGGTCACCACCCCAACCCCACCCAGGGCAGGCATCCCCCTGGGAACACCCCAGCCCCCGTCTCCGCCGGTGCTGGAGCCCTGCCCAGGACAGGGCATTCACTGGGCCACAAGCTCCCCCCTTCCAGACAGTTCTGATGGTGGCTAAATCCTTCTTTGTACAGCACTGAAATCAGTGAGTCTACAATTTCCACCTGCTGACCTTCGGGCCTCTCTCTCTCTGTCTCTCTCTGTCTCTCTCTGTCTCTCTCTGTCTCTCTCTGTCTCTCTCTGTCTCTCTCTCTCTCTCTCTCATATTCAAATATTTATAGGCAGCCTACATGCCCACAAGATTCGATTCCATCTTCCAGCAGTCCCTATATATTCAGAGAGTGACCATTTCCTCACTTTTACCATCTTGGCCAGCTTCTTCTTTGAAGATAGACACAAACACACATAAGAGAGAGAGACAGACAGACAGAGAAAGAGAGAGAGAGCTCTTCCACTCAGCTTATTTTGCTTTTAGGTTATTTTTGTCCAAAACACCCTCAGCCTGTGATGCTCTCATCTATGGCTCCTGCCTGTCTGGTGGTCTTTACCATCATCAGCCACCATGCCTGAGTTAGATGTTGAGATGGAGTCTTGCTAACTTTTTGCCCAGGCCGACCTCAAACCATGATCCTCCCCAGCTATACCCCTCCCCCCACGTAGCTGAATTATAGCTGTGAGCCTCTGTGCCCAGCTCTGGGATCTGGTATCTTTCTTGAAGCAATATATTTGTAACGTTAGTTCATTAATCACTATACTCTATATGCCAAATATTAATATATATTATATAATATATTGATATACATATAAACCAGATTTAGCAAGTTACAATTACTTATTTACAGATATAACAAACGAGATATTTAAGTTGTACTCTGCCTACTATATGCCTCTGATTAGAAAAAAAAGAGAGAAATGTTGAAACTAGATATAGCTAAATTTGGACTCCTATATCATCAGATCTGTGGCAGTCCATCAGAAACCAGGTTAACATGATCTTTGTTGCTACTACTTGGGTCTATTAATCGACTGCAGTGTGAATGTAGATAGTTAGGAAAAGACTGGCAAAAGCAACATCACGGTAAGGCCTCTGTCAAAAGATGAGCATGCAAAGAGATGTCTGAGGACTAGGGAGAAAGAAAGCGTCAGGGATATCGAGGTGGTGCCTTGTCTGGAAGCTTCCCATGATGGAAAAGCGGGAGAAGAGGGCTTGGGAAACGTGAGAGGGGTCAGCTGAGTGCATCGTGCTAAGCGAAGAGGTTGGGCCTGGGGAACAGAGAAGGCCTTTGTGTTCTAACCACTGTCTATGCACTCACAAGAGTTCCAGTCCTGGCCTGGGCAAATGACACCATGTCCTTACCCCAGTATAAAGGAACTTAGCTAGTGTGCGAATATTCAGGAGATCCCACAGCTAGTCAGAAAGGGAGACTTTGCAGCAAAACCATGCTCTCGTGAGGGACTGGCTGGCTTTATGTCTAGAAGTTTCTAGACTTTTCCTGCTTCTCCTGGCTGCTAGTCTCTCTTCTCAATTACCTGCATTCATGTCGGCACTGCCCAGGTAACTCCTGTAACATGGAAGAGAACGATCCGGCCTGTGGGTCACTGCTTCATGAAATCCATCGCCACTCGGCTCTCTGGGTACTGACGCTCAGTGTTCGTCTGCATAGTTGAGCACGTGGGTACAGAGATGGAGCGATTCCCCTTGGCCCTCATTCCTATCCTGCCCCTGAGCACCGCATAGCGTGGGGTGGGGGGGATGCGCACCTGGCAGCACCCAGCCATGGCCAAGGACTCCTCTCCCCAGCAGTGCTGTCTTGTTCACTGCCCGGACACAGCGAGGCTTCCAGAAAGGTTGTGGGCCCACGCTAATTCACCTGGAAGGGGCAGGAGGCCACTCAGAGCCCAGAGTGCGCACGGGGTCACTTTTTCCTCATTGGTGCCACGTTTGAGCGTGGGATGCCTTTGCACGTGTGTGTGCTAACAGGTGTTAAGACTTCAGGTCCTTTTTAGTTTTCCTTAACGCTTCCGGAGGGAGGGGGTGTGGATAAGAGTCCTCCGTGCGGGGAGTGGCGTGGGGATGAGGTTCATACCTCGGCCGCTATGTCCCCTGCGCGCGCACACACACACACACACACACACACACACACAGCAAAGGGTCTGGCACATGGCAGGGCCTAGAATGTACTGCTCAAAGAGCAAGTTCCTCACTGCCCGTGGCAAAGGGCAAGAAGCAGAGACTGGGAAACACAGATGGGAGGCGTGAAGACAGACATTCTGAGAGGCACACACACAATGGCGCTGCAGAGCATTTGGTGAGCCAGGTGTGATAGCGAATGCCTATAATCCCAGCGTGAGGGAGGCGGAGGTAGGAGGACTGAAAACTCAAGTCCCTGGACTACATAGTAAGCGGAGACCTTCTCTCAAAAGGAACAAACAGACAAAAATAACAACAACCCTTCGGTGGATAAACACACCCAGCCAAGACTCCTAAACATAAAGTGCATGGTACCATGTTAGGAGACGGGCAGCGTCCTTGGAAAGCATTCACTAGTGATTTCATTGTGGTAAAGCAGATTCTTCAGGCAGTGTGTTCATGCGTCTGTTCACTCATTCCCTCACGAGTGCCATCAGGCCCGGGTGGAGCACAGGCATTGTCCCAGTGCCAGGCTCCCCTGGCTTGTGTTTCCTCAGTGATGAGGTGAATCCACCATTTTTAACCATCGGGGAATGCACTCAGGCCCATGTCTGAGGTAGTTCACCGAGGTCTTATAAAATCACAGGCCTGGGGATACTTGAAAAGGCCAGAACAAGAGCCGTGGCACGAGGGGTAAAAATCAGGCAGCAGAGGATAATCGAATACAGACGGTGAAATGGTACCCAGGTGGGGAGAATGGGAGGCCCAGACATGCTGGAGTGTTTCGCACAGGTGGAAAGCCAGCTAAGGAGGGGGAAGCCAGAAGGTAGGCCTCGAACATCTCCTGGACCCTCCCCAAGTCAACCCTTCACCAACTTCATCACAGTTATCCACCCAGGACCCTTGATAGAACGCGGATTGGGTAACTGTGTGGAACACGTGAAAATTTGCATCTCTAACACGCGTGTAGATGATGCCAGAGGCCCCCCTGACCCGCCGGCTGTACCTCAAACAGTGGAGGGTGATGGATTTGTCTCTCTGAGGAGAGTGACATGATCAGAATTGCCTCTTCCCAACTCCCCTGGCAGAATACGGAAGATGGAACGCAGGGACACACAACCACGTAACACTCAGAGCAACACGGAATTACATGCATCTGAGCTTAACCAGCTAAACAAGAACAGTGCAAGTGTGATAACTAGGAATAAATAAGGGCTGCTAGCTCATGTGACTCGGTATAGAATATTTCTCCCAAACAGATAGCTGGCCATGAAGCTGAAATTAAAACAAGAATATAAGAAACCGGACCAAAAATAATAATATGCCAGAGGACTACACCTCAGGCGAGTACACAGGAGCGGGTACACAGAGTAGCTAGAGAGAGGGTGAGCTCCCTTCCCACAGGTGGCAATGAGGAAGGAGGACACAAAATTAGCCGTCATGTACACCAGATTTGAGGAAACCTCAGAGAGAGTAATTATTCCATAGAAAATTCCAGAAAACAGCCTTAGGTCCTCCAAAGTGCCTTGGATGCACCCATGTTTATGAAACGTCAGATTTCTTCACAGTTAGTACTCCCATGCTCTACACTGGAAGCACTTGTTCTAATTCTCTTCCCAAATTCTCTTCCTTAACTATGGGAGGAAACAAGGCAAGCTCACCAAGAAATCGTTTTTAAAAATCATGATAAATGTCTACATGGTGGAAAAGAAAAAGCAACTGGTAAAAAAGAAAGAAAAAGAAAAACAACTTCTTACGAGATTTGCCCTACAAAGAGCATAAGCATTGTTTTCACGTGCGATGCTTGTGATGTTCCTGAAGAGAGGTGCAGGTTCACAGACCTGTAACCCAACCAAAGCTCCAGAGGAATGGGGGAACGGGGCGGAGGAAGCAGGCAGCCGCAGAGGAGTGCCGCAGACACATGCACTCCTACCTGCCTGGAGCACTGAGGGCTCGCACACAACCAGAAAAGGCAAAACAGCACAGGCACCTACCTTTCTCTTCTGTGCTCTGCAGCCTCCTGAAATTTAACCCTCTCCTGACGATCTTCCCCCAACAACCTCTTAAGTGAGGTGATACTCCCGGTGTCCCATTCAATCCGGCAAGCAGACAAGGGCGGGATTTGGCAAGGGCAGACCTCAGATGGGGCTCCCTCAGGCTGACACCCTGAGAGCCCAGGTCCAAACTGCCTCTGCGGGGAGAAGCCAAGAGCCACCCTGTGGCTGGAGGTGGAGGCCCGGTGGGGGTGGGGAGGGAAGTAATAGGGGACTGTAATAAGAGAGCCTCTCCACAGGATTTCCTGGATTTGGTGGCTCTTGCTTCTCTCTCTCTCTCTCTCTCTCTCTCTCTCTCTCTCTCTCTCTCTCTCTCAGCTCCCTAGAGGAAGCATGAAATTTAAACTTGTCCCCTGGCTATGGGAAAGGAGAGAGCAAATACTCTGAGAACCGTGAAAACAAGAAGAAACTCAGCCCCAGGCAGGGAGCTCCTGGGTCAGTGAGTTGCACTCTCCACACCAAGGACTTTCTTCCTGAAGTCTCCCCGAGTGTTTAACTCTGCAAGAGTCAAGAAGGCCCTCATCCTTGTCCACTGAGCTGCAGGGCCGGCTGGCTGTGTCCAGATGTGGCTCTCCAGCGCAGCTGGTGAGAAGCAGGAAAGAGCGGGAAGACAGGAAGACGCGGGTCCCCCGCCACAAGCCTTCCCTCACTGGAAACGCTGCTGGAACTCTCTTCATCTTAAGCAAATAAAACAAATTCTCCTCAAGTCCTCAGGCTCTCAGTCAGCCGTAGGTGGTCAACTATTACCTGAAGGCTGAAAGCAGGATCGTTGGACATCCATAGATGTAAATGCAAGGTTAACTCATTCAAACATTTAAAATGTCGAGATGGAGAGAAGGTGCATCCTGGGACCTGTGTGGGGATGGAGGGCCTGGTCCCAGGGCCTGGGGCATTGCAGGGAAGTCTCTCCCTCAAGGCCAATTCTGGCCACAGAGGAGGCTGGACCTCTAGTCCTCTTGGCTCTCACAGGCTGGGTTATTGAGAGACCTGGACCGTCTCCACGCTCTGTGGAGCAGTGGACCATCCTCGAACAGCTGTGCATTCTGCCCACAAAGGTGACTTCAAATCACACCTGCGGCCTCCTTGCTGCTCTGTTGGGTCATCGCCGCTCCCTGCCTCCTCTCCTGGAAGTGAGGGAATCTCCCAACACCGTCTTCGTGGTGCGGATATCATGCTTAAAATCCTCCACTAGCTCAGACAAAAGAAAACCCTGCCAGGCACTGGTGGCTCACGCCTGTCATCCTAGCTACTCACGAGGCTGAGATCTGAGGATCGCAGTTCAAAGCCAGCCAGGCAGGAAAGCCCTTGAGACTCTTATCGCCAGTCAACCACCAGAAAACTAGACGCGGTGCTGTGGCTCAGAGTGGTAGAGTGGGAAAAGCTCAGGGACAGCGCCCAGATCCTGAGTTCAAGCCCCACCACAACAACAAAACTACAAAACAAGTAAATAAATCCCAACACTTTAACCTGGCACAAGTGAATCTCCTACTTTACTCAAAGTCCCCCTTGCCTGCCCTCTCCTCAGTCTCCCCTCTCCTCCCTCCCTGTTTTCTCTCTGCATGTACGTATGGGAATTGCTCCTGCTGGAGTCCCTCTGTGAGATGGGAAATGGGTTTGTGTCAACATCATGACCCCAGGACCAGAACCCAACAGTGTTTGATTTGTGTAAGTTCATGAGTAATGAGTTTATGAATCAGTTACATTCAATCCTTAAGGGTAAAGAATAAGTATACAACTCAAGGGAAAACATATTTGTTGTCATGGTTTTATAGCTTGAACTCTGATAGACCAAGCGGAGCCACAAGCCAGGGGACACAACTATGGTTTGATATTAAGCTGCCACGTTAGCAATAGGCTGGGCTTTGTCCCTCCATATGATCAGACGGTGTCGTGAGCCGCCGGTGGGGATGACCTTTGTGTGGAAGGTGAAGCGTTCAAGGGAAGTGTGCAGAGGGACAAGGGAAAGAGGAGGGAGCAAGGGGAGCAGGGATGGGAGGGGAGGGAGAAAGGGGGAAGGACAGATAGTGGGAGAAACAAGGGGAAGGGAGGTGGATAAAGGCTCAAAGCAGTAAGATAACAGGGCAAGAGGAAAACTGCTGTACAGGCCAGCATTTCCTCTGGAAGCAGCGGCAGAGGCAGGCTCTGCATTTCCTGCCCGGCTCCCTCCATCTTTCCTAAGTTCCCTGGCTAATCTGAAGGCCAGAGGGGATCCAGGGAGAGACCACCATGCTGCTGCTACACCTAGAGAAATGCGCTTCCGTGCACTTTGAAACGTTAGTGCAACCGCAGAATCATTCATTATTTCCATGGTTGTAAACACTACCACCACAGCCACACCACTGGAGCTTGTGAGCATGCGCTGCGGTCCCTCTGCAGAGTTTCTCCCAATCAAGTGGTCACTTTTGTCTGTTTACCAAGACTGCTCCTGGCTCACACCTGTCATTCTAGCAATGGAGTAGGCTGAGATCTGGGGGTGAGGTGGTAGTGGTGGTGGTGGTGTTCACAGTGTAAGTCCAGCCTGGGCAAAAAGCTTGTGAGACTACACTCAACCAGTTCAAAGCTGGGCGTGGTGTGTGTGCCATTCGTCCTAACTATGTGGAAAACATTAATAGGATTATGGTCCTAGCCAGCCCAGAATAAAGATGAGACCCTGCTCCCTCCCCCTCCCCAAAAACATACAAAAACACAAGCAAATAGGGTTTGGGCCATGGCTTGAGTGGTAGAACACCTGCCCAGTTCAAAGTCAGTATCTGCCCCTGTCCTCAAAAAAGGCTGTCATTGGCTGACAGTGGAGGCTTCTAGATTAAAATAGAAGCTGCCAGAACCAAGACCCCCTAGGCTAACGTGTCCGAAGATGATCAAAATGTGTGTATTTTGAATCTCTTGGTTTGTGCACCAAAGTAAAATGTCCATCTACACATACAGCTATAATAAAGCAAGGGTATTTAATAAATCAGTTGTTTGGATTTTCTTCAAGTTGCAGGTTGGTTCCTAATTAATAGAAAGACAGCAAAAGACTTTGAGATGGAAACAAATAACTGGATAGCTATCAGTAGAATGTTAAGGGTTGGATTGCACACCTGTTGATGGGAATTAAAGGCTTAGAGGTCTATACCTTTTATTATCTCTGGTTGGTGATTTATAATGATGAAAGGTATTTTCTCTAGAAATGCAAATTCATCTTGTTGGTTAGAGACCTAATGGATTTCGCCTGATAGAGTGCCTATTTCAAACATTATGCTGTAACGCATTATAAAAATAAATGTCCATCACTGTACATCCAGCAAATGCAATGCAATATTCCCTGATTGTCTCTGTATAAATCTTTCTGCTATTGGGCTATCCCAGTGAACCAATTTTATCATATTAACTTACAATCACAAGTTTTAAAATGTTGTTACATATTCATTTTATTTTTAGATGAGGATTATGTTTTGATCTTTTCTGAAAATGATCTTTTGACAGAAATTAGGTGCTGGGAAGGCAAATGTTCTTTTCAGGAATGTGCTAGGGTAGAAGTGTTTTCTTCAAGAGTTGGCTAGTTTTATACGATCCCTGAGTATATAAAATAAAACCAGAGAGAAAACTGAGCATGTTGATTGTAAGGGACGGTGACAGGGGGCCGATGGCTGCAGAGAGGCGCAGAGTGCTCACCTGTCCTCCCACAAAGAACCAGAGCACAGGTGTGTGGCTGCATTTTGAGGAGGTGACCGTGGGGAAACACTGGGGATCAGCAGGAGAGAGTCTGTCTGTCGTTTGATTACAAGTTCTACCGAAAGATTACAAATTCAGTAAAGTAGCAGGACACAAAATCAGCATACCAAAAAGAAAAAAATAATAGTTCTCTTTTCTTTGTATCAGTAATGAATTTGCTGGAAAAGGAAGCATGAGAGATTCCCATAGACAATAGCTACAAACACAAAATAAGATAAAATGACTCAACCAAAGAAGTGAAAGAGCTCTACAAGGAAAATTGTAGGACACTGATTACAGGCTGACATCTGTAATCCTAGCTATTCAGGAGGCTGAGAGCTGAGGGGCTTGGTTCTAAGCCATCCGGGACAGGAAAGTCTGAGAGACTCTTATCTACAATTAAATCACAGAAAAAGACAGACGTGGCTCTGTGGCTCAAGTGGCAGAGTGCTAGCTTTGAACAAAAAGGAACTCAGGCCCAGAGTTCAAGCCTTAGGACAAAGAAAGAAAGAAAGAAAGAAAGAAAGAAAGAAAGAAAGAAAGAAAGAAAGAAAGAAAGAAAGAAAGAAAGAAAGAAAGAAAGAGAGAGAGAGAGAGAGAGAGAAAGAGAGAGAGAAAGAGAGGGAGAGAGAAAGAGAGGGAGAGAGAAAGAGGGAGAGAAAGAAAGAAAGGAGAGAGAGAGAGAAAGAGGGAGAGAGAGAGAAAGAGGGAGAGAGAAAGAAAGAAAGAAAGAAAGAAAGAAAGAGAGAGAGAGAGAGGAAGGAAGGAAGGAAGGAAGGAAGGAAGGAAGGAAGGAAGGAAGGAAGGAAGGATAAAAATTTAATAAATGAAATTGAACAAGAATCAAACAAAATGGGATGGACATGTATACTTGTGAATTAGGAAGATGAACACTATCACTCACAGCAAGCTGTAGATTCAATGCAATGCCCATAAAACTACCAATGACGCTCTTTACAGATGGAGGAAAATAATCCTGAAGTTCATATGAAATCTCAAAAGATCTTTATGAACCTCTGTTCCAATACTAAAACTAGCAGCACCAAAAAACTCATTGAGTACTTCCTATATGCCAGTTTCTGGACATAGATTAACTTCTGTAATTCACCCCAAAAGCAATCCCTCTGGACACTTCCGGCCTTTCTTTCACTAGAGAGAGAAAAAAAAAGAATGTCTGGAGCTCCCATCCCGTGTATTGTGGGAAATCCTGGAGAGCCCAGCCCTCCACTGCCCATTCCTCTGGGATTCTTCAAGGAGAGCCCTCAAGAGAACTGCATTGTTCTGGGTCATCCTCACTGGGCCAGTACTAAACAGCTCACCACCCGCCATTGCTCTGGGTAACGGTTTGAGCCTCACGTCCTCCCATCCCCAGAGCCCCATTAGCATAAGGTTGTTGAGTCGAGTGGACTTTTATTGAAGGTCAGAGAAGAGAGGGAAAAAGAGTGACATCACAGTCCAGAAAACCACTCACGTGACTCATTGGATACCTCTGCCCTCTGTCCCCCATCTGTGAAGAACTTTTGTGTTCAAAATGGTTCCATGAGGAATTTTTAAACTCTGCTGAATCTGCATCTATGTGAAGTTGCTCTGCTCTTCTTTCTTGACTGAGACCCAAGATCCTGATACATGAGTGTGTGTGTGTGTGTGTGTGTGTGTGTGTGTGTGTGTGTGTGTGTGTGTGTGTGTTCTAGTCCTGGATCTTGAACTGAGAGCCTGGGCACTGTCCCTGAGCCTCTTTGTGCTCAAGGCTCGTGCATGCTCTATCACTTGAACCACTGCTCCACTTGCAGCTCTTCCTGAGTAGTTTATTGGAGATAAGAGTCTCAAGAACTTTCCTTCCCAGGCTGGCTTTGAACTGTGATCCTCAGATCTCAGCCTCCTGAGTAGCTAGATTGATAGGCGTGAGCCACCAGCACCCAGCTTCAACTATATTTTGCAACCATCTTCGTTGTATCCTAACCAGCTTTATGGCCCTCTTTGTCCTACACACTTGGTGAATGTATTTATTAATAAGAAAAAGAATGGCAAATAGAATGAGGACAGCAGAAAGACAGATTTCTCTCACCAGATGGAAAACTTAGAAGGCCACATTTCCATAGCTGCAGATTCCCCAAAGCTGGGAGACAGAAACACAAAAGTAACACACAGCAGGGACTTCAACTTCTATGCTATTTCCAGAAGGCATTGTTTCTAGGCTTGGGTCTAGGCATTTTCCACCAACCCCTTTTAATTCTGGATTAAGTATAGGCCAAATAAACTGCTTTTGTATTCTCTGCAAGCTGAACCCTCATGCCAGGGTGTGGGCTGCCTTCAGAATGAAACCACTTCCTGTGGCTTATCATTGTTGACATGTTCCTAAAGCTGATGTTTTACTCTGTTCCCACTAACTGCCTCAGTGAATCCACATTTCTTTACACAGAAACAGTACTTTTCCAAGCCACTACTTCTTCAACTCAAGAAGAATTTGTGTGTGTGTGTGTGTGTGTGTATGTATATAGTCGTTATACCTTTATGAGAATTACAAAGACCCTTCTTTTAGGATGACTTGCTGATCCTCCAAAGATTTGTCGATCACATTCCATATTCCATATTGGATCCATTCTGGGCCCAGCAACTGAGTTTAGATAGTTTCATAACTGCTTAAATTTAGAAATCCTGTGACCCTAGGGCTGGGAATGTGGCTCAGTGGGAGAGTGCTTGCCTAGCATGCATGAAACCTTGGGTTCAATTCCTCAGTACCACATACACAGAAAAGGCTTGAAGAAATCCTGTGACCTTCGTGTGCTGACCTCCATAAAATATCACACACAACAAGAATGTCATCTGGAAAGAATTATCATCTATCATTACTATCCCAGACTTCCTCTCTCCTCTTTATATATCTCATCCACCATGCTTGACCACAAAACATATTTGCTGTGGAAAGCTCAAAAAAATGGTAACCTTTTTATATGTGAAGTGATAAAACTTGAGATTTTGTTCTGTAAGATTTTTTTCTAGAAGAACATACCCAATCAACAGGAGTCCATTTTAAATAAAATAATGAGGGTAGTTCATGTTAAAACCTTTAACTTCTTGCTGACGTTCACAATTTGCTGTTTCTTTGAAACTGTTCAGAGAGTCACTGTTGTTCCCAGGAAATCTGATACACTTCCCTGCATAACTGTTATCTTGTCTAATTTAGTCTTTTGTTTGTTTGTTGGTCGTGGGATATGAACTCTGGGTGCTGTCCCTGTGCTCTTCAGCTCAAGGCAAGTGCTCTATCACTTGACCCACAGCTCCATTTCTGGTTTTCTGGAAGTTATTTGGATATTGAGTCTATGGACTTTCCTGCCCAGACTGGCTTTGAGCCATGATCCTCAGATCTCAGCCTTCTGATTAGCTAGGATTACAGACATGAGCCACCGTTGCCCGGCTAGTCTAACTTTTTTATAAGAGCACTTATTCAGTATTGTCATGATGTGTTTAAGAATAGTTACCCAGCCAGATTTGATATTCCTTTTTGGTTGTTGTTTTTGTGGTTGTCACTCTTTGAGAGGGAGAGGCAGAGACAGACAGAGGGAGAGGGAGAGAAGCCATGTGATACTTGATCATCCTACCTTGAGCTCCCAGGTGCTGGGATTACAGACACCCACTACAAAGCCCATCTTGCTCCCTTTAAGATCCCACCATTTGTGAAACACTGGCTCCATCCTGTAGAATCTTTGAACTCATCCCCAGAATGCCGCTGTTATGCTGAGGTTATGACTCCTGGTAATTAATGCAACCTTGTGGAACATGCTGGTATATTTCACTTCTCATCAGTAACCACTGGGGGACAATTCTCAACAGACTTTTTATTTAATGCCTAAAATTGCAAGCTGCGTTTTCAGCTTTTCATAAAAGTCATGACTTACTTTTTTTTTCAACAGCAGATGTAAAACTCAGGAAACATTTGTAATTATTTACATTCTTTTTATATCTAGTATTTTTGATACTTGGTGGGTATGTAATGTCCTCTTTATTGCTGGTATAATTCAGTGGATGATTTAATTTTGGTGTATGATATTCTTATTTTACTACCCACGATTAACAGGTCTCTTTTTTTCCATTCTAGGAAGTAATCATTGTTTCTCCTTTTTTAATCCATTTTAGGTGTTTGGCCATTTTAACATCAAATTTCAAAAGCGCTTACTTACACTACACATTTTCCATTATTTTCTGTAAATAATCTGTTATTGACCCAAAACATTCTGCTTGGGTGAATATCGGACACAGTATTACCGTATCAAAACTATCACCCCGTGCTCAATGGTCCATTTCAGTGTTTAAGTGCTATTGATTGTTTTACATTCATTTGCCCTTTATTTTTTCAGTTCTAATAATAACTTCTTGCTTTTTTTCTTCAATGCTTCTCTCACGTACTTTCTATTGAGAGCTCAAGAGAGCTATCTTCATTGGGTAAAGGTGACATTGGAAGTGGATTTGAAGGCATGCATTCATAGTAACAGATCCTTTGAACTAGAATATAAAAACCAATGAGTTACAGGCAAAGGTCCTATTCGTGTTGTTAAATTTCCCAGAAAGCCACACAAAGATGGCGGGAAAATTTAATTTTTAATGGGCATCTTTAATCACGTGCCCTAGGATCCAGTCCAATCTTGATTCATACTTATAAATATTTGGTATGCCACTGGTATTTTCTCATACAGTCAAATGATCCAATGTAGGGCAAAAAAAAAAAATGTGTCCTCCTTGTCCATGGTGAGTCTATAACGTTACAAGTTTTCTTTCTGAAAATGTGGCGGAAGTCATTTTCTCCAGACTCAGTCATCCTGCTGACAGCAAACCTCTGGATTTCTCCTCTCTGCCAGATCCTAAAGGTCTAACCTCAGCCTTGTCTCTCCTACCTGCCCTCCTCTCTGCAGTTTCTTCTAACACTTTCCAAGTCTGGGCCATCAATGCTTCAGGCCAAGACTTTTGGGGCTCCCTATCTGAGCTCCATTCTCCTTCCTTTCAACTCAGACTCCTCATGGGTACCACATTCATTCTCCAAAAATCTCAGCCTTGTTTTCATGCATGGCCAATTTTCAAAGTCAAGGTTCATTTTTATCTCTTCAACACAGCTCTCCCTGATACTTCTATCCACAAAGCATTTCCCTTCTTGAGTCTGATAATCAACCTCCTCGAAGAAAATAGTCTTTCTGCTTTGTCATGGTCCAATTTTTTTCTTTCACTTCCCTTACAAAAACTGTGAGGTGGCTGGGAAGGTGGCTCAGTGGTAGAGCGCTTGCCTTGCATGCATGAGGCACTGAGTTCGATTCATTAGCACCACATAACCAGAAAATAAAAGCCGGAAGTGGTGCTATGGCTCAAGTGGTAGAGCGCTATCCTTGAGCTGAAGAGCTGAGGGACAGCGCTCAGGCCCAGAGTTCAGGCCCATGACCGGACCCAAAAAAAAAAACAAAAAACAAAAAACAAAAACTGTGAGGTTATTAATCCACAGGCTCTCCCTTGTTCTCTCTGTTCATTCGCTCCCCTATATCATTAATGCCATGTGCAACACAGCATATACTAAAAAATGTCAGTATCAGTAACAGTCAGCAGAATTCAATGGGGGTTATAGAAGCATCTTCTTCTAAATGGCCAGTTTTAATGTCTTTAAAAAATTTTACAAAGTTTATATCTCTGGCAAAACTTGCTCGAAGGAATTTATAAGAGCCTGTCTTAGCATTGTATGAGCAATTCTTTAAATGTTGAGTCACTGGACATTTTCTGGCCTGTTTTATGAGGATAATGGTGAAGGTTAGAAAGTATCAGAGTGCAGAAAAGACCTCAATTGTCTTTCCTTCAGCATTACAAAAAGAGAAAGGAAGCCAAAATAAAATACTACTGGTCTTGCATGAAGGTGCTGACAGTCATTCAAATCTGACGATACTGGTGATGAAACTATAAAACCTTACATTTTTGTTGAACTTTAGAGCACTTGAGGTATGTCTGCAAATGACAACGCACCTGTGAGTTACTCAGGTGTTATTAACTTCCAGAGAGTAAATTATTTTAGTGACAGTGAGGAGTGAGAACTCTATCCATCCCCCAAATTAATAGTTTTGATTGCCTTTACTTTGGGTTTTATTCATTGAATTAATTCAAAAAATACAATCAAATTGACCCAAAGACTTATTCTGTTAATACATACATACACACACACACACACACACACACACACACACACACACACACACACACACACATATACACACACAGAGTCTGGACTATGAAAGTCCACAGATTTTATCTAACTGTAGAGTAGTAAATGGTTTACATCATAAGCATACAAGGCCTAGACAATTGGTAGCAGCTGCTGACACATTTTATTGAGGAGAATTGTAACCTCAGGTCAAAGCTAAGGGAGGAAAAGCTCAAGGTGGATCAGCTATGTCTGCCATGCACATGGATGTGAAAAGGGACAGCCCGGGTTCCATATCTTTGATGAGCCTGAATTAGGCTATTTTATAGTTGAGGAAACTGGACCTCAGAAAGCTGCCCCGATTGGTTGTCCAACACATTAGTCACTGAGATTCCATTGCCAACAGGAACCTGAGACTTTGCGTGTTTTGAGAAGTCTCATTTCTACTTCATGAGGCTCACATTCCCATACACAGTTATGCCTGAGTCCACTAACAGGATCTACAGTTTGGGAAGGTGATGCTTCCTAAAAAGAACAAACCACACCTACAGGGGTAACAATTTAATCGGGAATTCAAGCAAAGACTTCATCATGGCTGCAACTACTTTCCGTTTACTTAGAAGAAAAAGATCAACTACTGTTTTGTAAGAATGGAAGATTATGGAACACTTGTATATGCACACAACGAAATTGTATTCATCTACTGGAAAGAATGATACTATATCTTTTGCAAAGCAATGAAAGGATCTGGGGGGGAAATAATCTGACATGAAATAAATCAAGGCCAGAGAGACGAAGGATGTATGCTTTCTTCCATATGTACCAATGTATACTTCAGGGTAGTATCCAAGCATGCACAAGAGTATTAAACACAAGTTGGTAGGTTCAGGAGAGAACTCAAACAGTGCACTTCCTTCAAAAGGCTAGTTCACAGATCAATAAAATAAACTTCATGAATCAGCTACTCAAAGGGCATCAAAGGAGACAATGAAATCAGGTACTCGAGGGCAGACAAATGAAGAGAGGTAAGGGGAGAGAATACAGTCATAGCATTCATACCCTACAAAATTAAGCAAATAGAGAGAAGAGGTGCAGTGGAAAGGGGTGACATTGGTGGAGATGTGTTGTGTTCATGTCCTACTTGTTGAATGGCCCAACCACTCAAAGATAAAATTAAAAACCAAAACCTTCTGCTGGAAAAACTCTCAACCAGAATCACAACATCACACAAGGAGACTCTCCGAAGCATGTTTATTCCTGTTTGTGTCAACGAGAACATTCAAAGCTATCTTGCCTACCCAGTCCATTTGCTTCTAGGAGGAGGGACATTTTGTCCCCCAGAACGAGAAAGAAAAGAACAAAGCTTGAGCCTGGGAAAAGTGGAAGTAGCCTCTTTCCCCAAAGCTAATCTCCTTTCAAAGCCATAAATGTGACATGTTGTTAATAGAGGATAATTAATTCACTCCTCATACATTCTTATTTTGCCTGATTGAATATTTTCTCTAGTCCTCTTCTTTGATTCCCCAAGATATAGATACCACCCAGACAGGCTCTAGGTCTACTGAGGAAACTGAGAAATTCCTACCTCAACAAAGTAAACATTCTGAAAGTTTTCAGAGCAATTGCTATTAAAGGCAAAGGATACATTCATTTCCACACTCCTTCCTACCCCCTGAAATAGTAAGGCAAATATTGACCCAACCTATCAAGACATATGACTGTATCCAACACAAAATCAATTTTTTTTCACCTACCTATCAGTCCCAGATAGGTAAGCTATAAAGGAAAAGGTACATGGTGAACTTCATAAACATTTGAAATGACAAGCGATTTCTTATTTCATATGCAACATTCTTGGCTTGAAGGAAGGGAGATTTCTAACATCCTGGTCTGTAACTAAACTTTAAGGGGGGAAAAACGCAAACATCCACAGTGAATTATTATCCTGCCTGCTTTCCACATGACTCCCCCACACATAATACCAAATATTTTCAGAAACAACAGTACAACACACCTGTAAAATGCAATGGAGAAGATCAGCACATTATACCCTTGAACTGTTCTTCATCCTTGACCACCTTGATGACCGCTGGGAAGCACCAGGCCACACTTCGAGCACTTCTGACTCAAAACCATACCAAGCTCTGCACATTCATCTCATCCCAGCTCCTGCTCTGAAATGCTCATGAGAGAAATAATGACTTAGGTTGCAACAAGGATTAGTTAGTAGACTGGTGGTTGGGCATGTTGTAGGGGAACTTAGTTTGGAGAGATACCGAGAAGCCACATTTTGAGAGGTCGAATTGGGAGTCTTTATTGGAGAGCCGCATCTGCAAAGTCCTGCAGTCCAGTGCAGAGCTTGAACTATGCTTTTTGAGACAAAAAGACAAGCTTAGGGTGGAGATTAAGACTTAACAAAAGCAGACCATAAGCATATCACCAGGAGCAGGGCTTTTCCTGGAGCTGAACAACGCAATGCCTCTGCATAGTCTTTGAAGCTGGATTCTCCCAGCCTTCCTTGAGTTAGGACTCTACAATTCCAAGGGTGGCCTGTCGCACCTCTAGGCCTTTGAAGCTGGGTGGAAAGCCCCCATCACCCAGCTAGGAGCTAGGATGGCTTGTGAGGACAAGGTGATATTACTTAGACCTAGTCTCCTTACTTCAGGCAGTCAGCATTGTCAAGAAGAACAGAGGAATAAGAAGAGAGAAATGTTGCATCCAGCGTGACTTCTCTGGGCCTCGACTGGGGGTGTCAATGCATGACCCTGGAGAGCCTGATTGCTCCCAAAAACAAGTCTCCTGGGCCAAAGCTGTTGGAGAGAAATACGATGTTCCCAAATCTGCAGGGGCTCATTTTGAAATTCTGAGAACGGCAAAACTGTCCAAGAAGGAGAGTACTTGCCAATGAGTGGGCTCTTCCAAAGGAGGTGTGAAGATGTTGAACAGTACTTTCTCTAAGAAGACCAAGTCTTCATTTTAGGTCTGGTTACCTGAGGTTGAGGGCATAAAGAATATCTTTCCTGTCTGTATTTTAAAAAAAAAGAATATAGGGAGTGAGGTGAGAGGCACTTTTCTAAGATGAAAATGAACAGGAAGGTGTATTTGGTTTCTTACCCCATGGTGTGCCATAAATCCTAGCTCAGTTAATGTCTGTTTCCAGTATCTGCCCTTCATCCCCCTTCTAGAAATTGAAAAACCGTTAGTAGCTTACACACCACTGGCTCATACTATCATCAAGAACACCAATGAGACCTTTTCTTTTCCTTTCTTCTTTTCCTCATCATCCCCACATACTCATCAAGAGACCAAAAAAAATGTGGGTTCTTTTAATTTGGTAGGTTATTCTGTTGGATGGTTGGATAGGACTCCTCTGCTCTTGTCTCCCCAGAGAAGGTAGGCTAAAAAGGGGGAGATTTTCTTTGGGGCTTCCCAGGGGACCTGTCCTTTGAACTGCTTCTCTGCTGGAAGGTGAAAAAACAATAGTTTCCTTCCCATTCAGTCGGGAAGCCTGGCTTCCTGAGGGGGCATTCTCTAAAGTCATTCTTCTTGATTCTTGTCTGTTTGTACATTGTGGGAGTTAAGGTGGGGAAAGCAAGGCCTGGAGCTTTTTCATCCT
This sequence comes from Dipodomys merriami, assembly GCF_024711535.1. Taxonomy (NCBI): domain Eukaryota; kingdom Metazoa; phylum Chordata; class Mammalia; order Rodentia; family Heteromyidae; genus Dipodomys; species Dipodomys merriami. The sequence continues at coordinate 1,426,834 of NW_027202937.1, read as the reverse complement.
TCCCAGGGCTTCATACCCTGCAGGAAGTGTAGAGAGCCCCACCAATAAACCCCAAACTCACAGCTGGAATTCTAGTGGCTAAACGTAAGGGTTAAATCAATGGTTGAAGGCAAATGTGAACTAGAGTAGAATGTAAGGGCTTTCTAAATGCAACCTGGTGATCCCTCCCTCCTCAGCTCTCAGTGATTCTTAGCTAGGGATCAGAATGAAGTTAGGCTTTGGAGTGAGAGGTCTTGAGTTGAGTCTCTGTGTGCCAGGAATCTAGCAGTGAGACTTGCAGCTGGGACGCAGATATGTGACAGAAGGCTGCTTGTGTCTGATGTGTGATGTGCTTTGAGTGTATTCTTCCTGGACGAAGTAGAGAAGGCGGCCAAGAGTGTTCAAGCAACGAAGGTGGGAAAAGTGTATTATGAGATCAGCTTCCTTCTTCATTTCATACCTGGCTCAGTTCTCACAGGAAATTTACCAGTTTCTTTTGTGGACTTTGTAAAGAAAAAAAAAATAGACCTCACGTAGGCAGTGCAGGACAGAATACCTGTGTGTGTAACATGGGATCCCAGTATGTGTTAGGTATGGTAGACACGTTCTAAGCTTTGACAAAATGGCAGCATCTTTGTGAGGTGGTGGAGGGGATTGGGAGGCAAGCATAATAAGGAAAAGAGATTCTATTTTTTGTCTTATATGCATGTGTGCATTAATAATAAAACCAAAGCTAATAATGACAATAGCTAACATATGCAGTGCACATATTATGTCTTAGAAATTTTGCTAAACATGCTGTCCATTTAATCCTCTTACCAACCCTCAAGGCAGGTGCCACGAAAAACCCTAGTATAGTTCAGGAGCTGACGTGCTAGGGAGACTGAATTAGCTACTCAGGGACACACTATCAAGTGTAGGAAGTAGAATGCAAACTGGAGTCCAGATTCTATACTTTTGACCCACCATATAGAGCTTCCTCAGATGAATGAGTAAATAAATAAAAGTAAAAATTCCTTTGTTCAGGAAACAAAGAATCAATCTTACACCTCATAGTCACACCTGCTATACATTGTCGGCTTATGCTTTGAACATAAACTCTGGCTCAATTAAATACCCAATCTATTGTCTATCACTGCCGTTCAAGGCCACTCCCAGCACTGCAGAGCCAGGATAAGGAAACTACATACACATTTGGGGAAGGGGAGGAAGACAGGCCGGAAAAGGGGGCTCTGAGGCTGGTGGCTAGGCTTCCTGGAAAAAAACAACAGCAGGGGAGAGATGAGCTCGAGACATTGCAATTCAGGAATGTGGGCCTACGACACATTTGGAAATGTCTGAAGTACACATTACACTAGTGGATCTTTACATTTATATTATATATATAATTGTATAGATATTAATATATTTCTATATTAGGCATATTCAACAAGAATTTTATTTCAATTATTCACAAAACAATATTACAATACTTTATAAGAATATTATGGTTGAGGCTACCATTATTTGTTTTTAAGAATCCGTTTGTAGCCAGGCACCGGTGGCTCACGCCTATAATCCTAGCTACTCAGGAGGTTGAGATCTGAGGATTGCAGTTCAAAGCCAGACCAGTCAGGAAAGTCCGTGAAATTCTGACCTCCAACAAACCATCAGAAAACCAGAAGTGGTGCTGTGGCTCAACTGGTAGAGCACTTGCCTTGAGCTGAGAGCTGAGGGACAGAGCCCAGGCCCAGAGTTCAAGACCCATGATGACCAACCAAAAAAAAGAAGTCTGTTTGTGCTAGATGACTATTTTTGCCAGCTTTTTGGGGGTAAAAGTTTCACATTAAGACAATAAAAATGAAAGCTGTGGGAAAACAATCTTCAAAATGTATAAAACAGTTTATTATTCTTGGCAATGTAAAAATGCAAACCCAATACACATTACTGTTTTACCCTTCCAATGCAATTACTATGATAAAGAACCACTCCATTCTGCTCACATCTAAGGGATGCCACCAACTTTTCTAGGCTAAATGTATTTTTAAATAGATATTATACATTGCCTAGAATACCAAGATGCACCACTAAACATTCTCTGCTCGCACCATGCTTAAGATTCTTTTGCTCACCAAAGGTCAGAGAAGTCTCAGCCATAGAAAAATGAGCTAAAAGCAGGCCCTGACCCCACTGCTATCCCGCCAGCTCTGGGAATCCTCAGTCCTATCCCTTGAGAGCCAGCGACTCCACACTTTAAGTGTGTATCAGCTCCCAGGAGATCTTGTGAAAGCACAGAGCCCCTGGACCCCTGGAATGGGTGGGGCTCAAGAACTGGCATTTCCAACCAGTTCTTGGAGACATGGATGATGCCAGTTGGGCCAACAAGTTGCGAATCCTTCTCTAGCAGGTCATGAGCAAGTTTGCTGTGCCAAAGGGATGTCTGAAGGCAGCTTCCTGTTTATTCCTTTCTAAACGATGGGGGCCCAGGGAGAACCCATCATGACATTTCCCACACTCAGGTGAAATCGATGCCAGATGGGGTCGACTGTCTTGCCCAGCCTTCTGCAGGAAAACAGAGTTGCATTATCTCCAGCACCAGGCAGAGCTTTCAGCCTCCAAGAGTTATCCTTGGCAGCCCCCAGCTCCTGTTGTCATGGAGTTTGCGGCTGCTTTGCCCGTAGCCCGTTGAGGGCTGCGGCTGAGCTAGAAGAACCAGGAAGCCTTATCCACAAGAGCGATGTGTCCTTTGGCAGCAAATCACAGCGAGGAGCTCCTCCGTGCTGGTTTCCAGCCGGGGCCAGGATTCCAAACAGGCGTCGCCTCCCGAACATTATGCCATTCAGTTGGCACCGTGTAGCCGCTGGTAATGCTTTATCTATGAGCCCTACTCTGCCAAACCCATTTGCTCTGGTATTCTTCGGTGATAAATTTCTCTCCTCCCAGGGTGATACCGACGGGGAGTTACACAATGATAGAACGTGAGGGCCCAAAGGGGAACTTTGAGCTTATCTAATGAATGCAGAGTTGTGCTTGTACAGATGGGAAAGCAAAACGCAGAGAGGAAATGTGCCCCGTCCACACACTGGAAGGACCACTCCTCACAGGTGAAGGTGGCCCTGCCGTAGGAGAAGTTATGGGGATCAGTGAATTATGGGAGTCTCTCACCATCATTTCTTTTAGGGTCCCCCCCACCCCAATTCTGTCCCCTCTAGCACTCTGCCCTGATTTGCAGGAGAACCTCAAGTACAGACTTTGTAAAAATTACAGTTTGGTTAAGAATGTTCTTCTTTACCTTTCTTCCTTCCCTCTTTCCTTTCTCCTTCCTTCCTTCCTTCCTTCCTTCCTTCCTTCCTTCCTTCCTTCCTTCCTTCCTTCCTTCCTTCCTTCCTTTCTTCTTTCCCATCTTTGAAACAAGATCTTTCTAAGGCTGTCCTCAAACCCACCCTGAGTGAAAGCGAGAGCGTTGCAGGTATGAACCTCCTTGCCTGGCTTAGGAGTGGCATTCCTTTTGAAGATAGCCTCATAGTCCAAATTAGTCTGGAAGGAGTAAATTTATGTTGACAGGATGTGTGAAGCTTCTTCCTAGAGGTGAGTTGGGGCAAGAGGCCCTCACAGTGGTCTGAGAAATTCACAGCTCCCAGCTCTTCTGACCGAGCCCAAGGACCCAGCAAATCCCTATTTGGCTTGCAAGTCACCACTTTATGTTTGTTTGTGTCTTGTCCCTTCTACCCCCTGAGACCTTGAGTGCAAAACTGGAACTGCAGAGTTTCACCTTAGAAGTGTGGCTCACATCTGACAAAAATATATGAAAGATTATAAATTATTTCTTCCCAAACCAAGAGGTGCATCTGAAAGGCACACGATTGTCTCAGCTGGTTTTGTGCTATGCCCTTGAATTTCATGTTTACACAAAGTATATCCTGTCAATGCAGCTGACACACATATAAAACAAGCGTTTTCTAGTAGGTTAAAAGGGCCGTGTTGACCGTGGCTCATTCCTGCTTTGCCTGGGATCAGCCTTCATTGTTTACTCCAATCCTGAGCATAAACCCAGGAAATGGAGACATTGTTCATCAACTGGAAACTGAGCGATTATACTGTTAGCTTCTATATCTCTTGTCTTATACAAAACACAGTGGCCACAGTGCAAATTGTTCCTAATTAGAGTAGTGAGAGTGAAATGCTTTTTATCCTCTTGAAGGGCAGGATCTTAGGTGTACTTTGAGCTTTGAGCTCTTCGTCCATTTCTTGGTCAAAGCCTGCCCCCTAAAGTCTGCTATAGGTAAGGACAGCCCAGAAGATGTAAGCACAGGACAGAGAGCACGTGTGTGCTTTGTCTAGTGCTACACCAATGACCTTCTGGGTTCAATGCCTCCACAGCATTGAGCCAATCACTGCTCCTGAAATCCTTGTGGAATGCCAGATATCCTTCTCTTCTGCAAAGGCTCCTCTTAGCTCATGGTGTAGGATGACCTCGTCGTTCCCCTCCCTCACAAGCTGAGCCTTCTCATTCCCCTCTACCAGCTCCCGCCAGCTCTTCTCCCTGCTTCAAACAGATAAGGTATCCCCCTCACTTCTTTCCAATACTCCATGGTGACAGCCACCATCTCTGTGCTGCTGACCCCAGCAACCCTCCCTGAAACAGTTAGTTAGCATTCCCAAAGGCCCCTGTGATGTCTCAATTTGGGTACCTCATGGGGGTCTCAAAGATCAGGGACAGCTGGCCACCAGCGCCCAAGTATGGAGCGGTAAACCCTCCCTGTTCAAGCAAGGGATGGCAGCCTCCAATTTTAGGTTATTCTTTGTTCTCCAGACCCTCCTCTCTTCATCTCAGCTTTTGGTCTGCCAGGATACTTCATTTTCCTGAGTCAGACAGGAGAACTGTAAGCTCAAAAAGGCCGTGTTATTTATCAAGTGGCATTATTCCATTTCTGAGAAATGACTACAAAACTATCTGAAGTAGAAATTTCCTTCCTTTTTTTCTAACATTCTCCACTAAGAGATTGAACCTATGAAGCAGAAAGCAAGCATAAGCAGGACACCAGTGACTCACGCCTGTTATCCTAGCTACTTGGGAGCCAGAGATCTAAATTAGCCTGAGCAGAACATTTGAAAGACTTCCATCTCCAATTAATCTGCAAAAAGTTGGAACTGGAAACTTGGTTCAACTGGTAGAGCATCAGCCATGAACAAAAAAAGCTAAGTGAGAAAACACAAGGCTCTTAGTTCAAATTCAAGTTCCAGTACACACACACACACACACACACACACACACACACACACACACACATACACACACACGCGCGCGCGCACACACACACACACACACACCAAGCATGAACCTTACAGATAGTGTTTTTAAAGGAAATTCACACTAATCATTTTTGACAAGAAAATAACCATAATACTACCATGTACTTAAGGCTATTTTATAAAGATTTTTTTTATTCTGGACTATTGAAAATGTTATTTTATGAAAAAATAAGCTATTTGTACTCACAAGAGGAAGGTATAACTGACTTTCCAACAGAATGTACCCTTTTATATTTATAGAGCATTTCCTAGGAAGAAACTACAAAGAAGTAAAATCTCTTTCCATTTAATTTCAGACCAAGGAGGCTGCGAGTGATAAAGCCACAGAAATTATCTGTCTTTTTCTGAGACTCTTAAATCAGAACATTCCATTTGATTCTAGATATAATGTCTTCACTGACAAAATGTCAAAAAAAATGTTGCCCTTGAGTTTATAGATCTGTCTTATTCATTTGACAAAAACTGGGTTAGCGTGATGCTGGTGGAGGAACTTCCAGTATGAGAAAGTGTATAATTGCCTAAAGGAGGAAGAAAGAGAATAAGAATTATTGCTACTATGTCGATATGAAGCCTGAAGGATTTCTTACAACTAGAGGTGATTTTAGGAAACTATTCGGGGACAATACGATTGAGAACATGTCACTGGCACCATACAAGTTTGCATTATTTATCAAGAAGCTCTTGTTCGAGACAAGGTGTATTATTTTTTTTTCAGATACTGTTGGGCAAAGAAGTAACATAAACTTGAGATCACAGCACAGTAGTACAAGGAGGAATCTTAGAAATCTTTTAGTTCCTCATTTGAACGATGAGAAACAAATACCTGACAGGTAAAAAGACACAAAAAGCACCCGGGTGACTAGTGGTCACGATTTCAGGCTGAGAATCCTGGGTGGGCATAGCCTCCAGACTTTGAACTTGATCTGGGGTCCAGATACTTTTAGATGGAAATGAAAATGACTTGCCCTTTCCTCATCTAAAGGATGACTTTCAACCTAACGGAGTTTGAAATGTGCCTTGGACCCTTAAGTCTGACTTGTGCTTAACTTCATAACACAGTGTTTCCTCTTCCACTCCCACACTGGTACAAAAGTACTGTGACTGACAATATTTAAATATCTGCCTTCCAGGAGCTGAATATCACCAGCCTATGAAGGTAGGACCAGAAGGAATCCTATTGGACAGAACAATGCTCTCTCTGAGCAGGTATGGCTCCTCCCTTCCCTAGGGCATGGGAGAAAAGAAGAGGATGTGGTCCAGCATCCGGGCCACAGGCACATGGCCTTGTGCCCACTGATGGACAACTCAACTGCCACAAAATGAGAGATTCTTTCATGAAGACATGGCTGCTGAGGATCTAACCACACTCTCTCACCCCACAGCCATGATGAACTGCTATGGGTAATAATAATGTCTAACTGAAGAAGTGGGGTTCATTTGTAATGAAAGTACCCAATGATACTTGTCTCTATGCCCCGCCCCCCTCAGTGCTCCACACTGATCTACCAGCTTGAAGCACGACCCAGAGGAACATGTGGTCGCTTGCTCGTGATTCCGTAGCTTGTGTTGAATACATACCATGAGAACCCATGGCTCCATCATCTCTCATCGGAATCTTCAGCACCCCAGGCTTTAACTCACCTTTGTTTTGTAGGAGGTGGAAAGGCTTTAGGCATTTGGGTTTAGAAGAAGGATCTGATGCATTTTGCTGCACAAAAGACAACATCATCTGGATATGAGGGACATTCTTTTGGAGAGGGTCTGCGTTTCCTGACTGCCATGGGTCACTCCCTTATGTGCTATCTCCCTGCCTAAGTTCAGCGCTTCCGGTGCCACTGTGACCCTTGGGGCTGATAGGCCGGCCTAAGCAGGAGTGAAGACACGCCACGAGCTACAAGCCCCGGATGGCTTCACCCTCTGCCGACGATCACATAGCATTTGATACCCCTATCCCTCTCTAAGGCATGGCTAACGTGGGAATGAGAAAGCAAGTGGAATGTGTCCGGGCAGCCTCTGTGCTTTGGCCAGTCCATCTGGGGCTGGCTCCGAGGGAAAGGCCCTGATTTCATCCCACCTAGTACCCGCACCCCATGGAACCCCAAGTCCCCACACGTCCCACACCTTCCATCTTTCCCTGAAGTGCTGGTCTTGTCCTTTGAGTGTGGGTAGTTAATCCTTCCCTAAAGGGCTCACCTCCCCCCCACCAGTGGCCCATGTTTGCTTTGCTAATAAATTCATCTTTACGATGCCCTTCACTTTTTGTGGTCTTGCTGCTGCCCCTAAAACCCTAGGGCAGTGCTGTGATCACAGACGTCACATTGAGAACCTTTAGTTCAGGACTGACTCTGTCTCCCCGGGACTCCTCTTGCTTCCATTCCCTTCCCTCTCCTTCCTGTCTCTGCTGGCTCCTCACTACCAACCTGTGGACTTGCTCACGTTCTGGCAGTGTCCCCAAGCTCGTTCTGGCAGTGTCCCCAAGCTCGTCACCCCGGCCCTGGGCCGCCTCTGGTTCCCCAGCTCCCTCTCTTCCCTTACTTTCTCATCATCATCGACAATCTGGGTTCTCCGTTTTTCAGGTAAGGGAATGAAAAATCCTTCACAATTTACCAGTGCTCACCTTTTCTTCTGTAAAAATGAGTATATCTAGCGATATCTTTAATTTAGTTATTTTTTTGTATCTTTAAATAGTTGCACAAAAGGATTTCAATTCAACGTGTCAGTTCATGCATATAGTATTACAATATTCAATGGGTATGTGTGAAATGGAACTAGGAAAACTGAGGGGCCAGGAGGGGTTGAGAGAGATGAAAGGGCTGTAAAATGAGTATTTATTTTAAAACAAATGAATCCTCTAATTAGATAATAACTCTCACCTCTTTTTTTTGGTCCTAGGGCTTGAATTCTGGGCCTGGGTGTTGACCCTGAGCTCTTCAGCTCAAGGCAAAGTGCTCTACTGTTGGAGCCACAGCACCACTTCTGGTTGTCTGGTGGTTAATTGGAGATGACTCTCATGGACTTTCCTTGCCCAGGCTGGCTTTGAACCACAATCCTCAGATCTCAGACTCCAGCCACTGGTGCCTGGCTAAGACTCACTTTTATCATCAGACTTGAAAATAAAATTGGGGAAGTGTAGAAGACAGGGGTACAAAGGCCCGCTGTGGGCTTCTGGTATGTGGGGTCTGGTCTACCTGTTATTAACACTGGCCTGCATTTTTGCTTTTGTTTTTGTTGTATTTCACATTAGGGTGTTTTCAACTATTTGATATTTCAAAGGAGAAAAACACGGACTTCCTGCTCTGCAGGGTGGGGCGTGTCCTGTCTATTTTTATTAAGGAAAGACTTTTATTCCCTCCAGCTTCCTCCTTTTCTTAAGAGTGAATAATGACATTCGTTTCACACTTCGTGGTTCAGAGGTTCTTACTTAGTTCTTCAAGACATAAAATCAAGATCACAGAATGTGAAACTCTCTTTGAGTAACTCATCTAAAAAACACTTCATTTTCACAGGAAATGGCACTTCAAAGGGACAAAGAACTTTCCTAAGATCACACAGTCCTTTAGGTTCAAGTTAGAAATACAGAGCAGGTCTGCTGACCAGTGCTCCCTAAATTCCCATCAGTGCTTTCTACTGGGAGCTGCAGACCCAGGAAGCTCTCTAAATGCCAGAGAATGATTTCCTTCTTAACTTCTAGTTCAAAGGTCAGATACCATCCCTTGGGGAAAAAGATTAAAAAAGATCTCTAAACACCCATGCCCATTTGGATGCAATTGTCAGTGGACTTTTTAATCAAACACAGAAACCTCTGCTTTGGAAACCGCTCTGGCTGCCTTGGCCCACAAGACCTCACCTTCCTCCACAATACAAAACAGAACTAGAAAAATGGGGGGGGAAGGGTGGGGTTTGGGGAGATGGGGGAGAACGATGAAAGAAAGGAGTGAGTCTGGTCAAGGTGTGTTGTATTCACAAACTGGCGTGTCGAATTGAACCTCTTGTACAACTACATAAGGATAATAGGAGGAAGAAGCAGCAGAAGAAGGAAGAAGAAGCAGAAGGAAGAAGAAGAAACAGAAGCAGAAACAGAAGCAGGAAGAAGAAGAAGGAGAAGAAGGAGAAGAAGGAGAAGAAGGAGAAGAAGAAGAAGAAGAAGAAGAAGAAGAAGAAGAAGAAGAAGAAGAAGAAGAAGAAGAAGAAGAAGAAGAAGAAGAAGAAGAAGAAGAAGAAGAAGAAGAAGAAGAAGGAAGAAGAACAAGAAGAAGAAGAACAAGAAGAAGAAGAACAAGAAGAAGAAGAACAAGAACAAGAACAAGAAGAACAAGAAGAACAAGAAGAACAAGAAGAACAAGAACAAGAAGAACAAGAAGAACAAGAACAAGAACAAGAACAAGAACAAGAACAAGAACAAGAACAAGAACAAGAACAAGAAGAACAAGAACAAGAACAAGAACAAGAACAAGAACAAGAACAAGAACAAGAAGAAGAAGAAGAACAAGAACAAGAACAAGAAGAACAAGAAGAAGAGGAGGAGGAGGAGGAGGAGGAGGAAGAAGAGGAAGAGGAAGAGGAAGAGGAGGAGGAGGAGGGGGCAGAAGGAGGAGGAGGGGGGAAGGAGGAAGAGGAAGAGGAAGTACCCTTTCTGAAAAGCCCTCAGCAATGGCTGAAACAAAAAGTCTAAATTAACACCGGACACAGGAAATACACACACATGGCTTTGCTATACAGCACTATTCTCGTATTGCACTCTTGTGGTGAAGAATAAAACAGAATTCTCCCCTTCTCTAATATGAGCTCGCCCGATTGTAGAAGTAGAGCTGAAACTGCAAAAGACTAAAAGGGCCAGTACCGTTCAGAGTGTTCGCTCCCAAGCCACACCCGCAATCTTGGAGACCCAATTGTCCTTCACCTGTCCATGCCTGCACCTTCCCCCGGTGACCCTTCCTCACCCCATTCCGTTGCCTGCCTGACAGCCAGGCTTTGATTATGACAGACATTCAAGAGATCTCCACACAAGTCGGCTCCTTGGCACGACTAGAATTCCATGCACTGAAGCAGGGGATGACAATTACCTTTGAAGTTTGCTTCCAAGAACTTAATGGAGGCAACTTGCTGCACAGACGTTGTCGCAGCTATGAGAGGCAAAGAAGCAATATTGAAGAGAAGCATAGGAATAATCGCACATAAACAGAGCAAAGAACAATGCAGATTAAAATGGGTGTTTCATAGGACTGGCTCTGAGAAGCACGAATAGACTGTGGACATAAGCATCTGACCGGTGGCTCTGTTTAGCGTCTTTACCATAAAAGAAAACTTAGAATTACACACAGAATAACAGCACCATAAGATTTAATAACTCAGATTCTAGGCACTAGTCATGGTCAATAATTGCTAAATTGAAGTTGATCCGTGAAAGGGAGGATTTCTTAGCCGTCAATGATACAAAGCAATTATTGAGCACAATTAGAACAGAAAATTGCTTCTTCTTCATAAGCAAGGGTTTGTAATATGCAATAATGGTGCTACTATAACACATTTTTATCTTCCTACTCAAATGAAGACTCCTTTATCTATTAGGTCACTGACTCAAATCCCTCTCATTGAATTGATCAATGCTGGGAATCATAATGGAATGAGTTTATTATAAAGGTCTTCTATTATCTCCTACGTCAACTGATAGTCTTTCATTAGGAATTTACTTCATGTGAGGAGCTGTTTAACATTTACCATGTGAAACTTTGGAAATGTATAAATGGAACATGCATCCAGCATACTCAAATAAATGGATACACTACTTAAAAGAGCATAAAGGACTTTCATTCCCTAGAAAACAAATTTTGCCTTTGAATCCTTACCAAACTAATTTAATGAGAAAATTTTTAAGGTAAAAAGAATTTCCTTTTTTTTTTTTTGTTAAATTAGTGGTACTGGGTTTGATCTCAGGCTTCTGCAGGCTAAGCAGGTGCTCTACTGATGAAACTCAAGTCCTTTTTGCTCTTGTTACTCTTGAGATAGGATCTCTTTTTTTTTTTTTTTTTGGTCTGGCCAACCCAGTCTGTAATCCTCTTGTTTACTGACATTCACTATCATGCCCAGATCTTTTGGTCAAGATGAGGATCTTGTAAACATTTTTGTCCAGACTGTTCTAGAACCATGATCCTCCCAATCTCTGTCTTCTGTGTAGCTAGGATTATAGGTGTGAGCTACCATACTCAGCTGGAATTCCTTTTGTTTTAGGTTTTTTTTGTGGGTTTTTTGCTATAATATCTACATTACATGTGGTGATTGATTTTACATGGCTTTATCTGAAATAAACATTGAGCAAGTTTTTCTTCTGGCTGAGGCTAACTTTTGTAAAATGATAGCATTTTACTATAAAAGTACTTGTCACTCAACTTCTTATAATATGAATAGAGCCACGGACTATAATAGGAGGGTATAAAGATAGCTGCATTGGCAAATGAAGAGAGAAATCAGCATCCACTTACCTTGCTATCTGAGAGAATTCCAAAGCAAAGGATGAAAAAGCCCTTTAACCAAAAAAAAAAAAAGAAAGAAATCATATTTTCATTTTCCAGAAAAGAAAGCATCTTCATGTAGTATTTTAGCCTATCATCTAACATTGAACTTGTTTTGTTTTTTGTCTGTCTTTGTACTTGACCACAGATTCCTTGTAAAGTCATCAAGGATTTGTCCATGAATGAGTAATAAACAAATGATTGGATGAACAGTTTTAAATGTACCTGGAGGTTTATTCTCACCTAAGGGATCATCCCAGGAGCCAAACAAATACTTCTGAATTTTCTGTTGGCTTCTGAATTTTAATCTTTGGGAAGGGGCGTCAGATATTTAATCAGCATCCACTATGCAACAGGTACTGAAGCCTGGCACTATGGCCTTCCACCCAGGTGGAGAGAGATGGTCTCTACTAGAGCCCTTCCTTCCCAGCCATGCTCTTAGAAAACCTTGTCCAGGGCTTTCTTTGACCTTGAACTCCTAGTCATAGACTGTTAAGCTCAGACAAGAACATACCAAGCCAGACTCTGCCTGTCCACTATTGTTCCCACACCGATGCAACCTGTGGCCCTGCCCTGTCCTCACCTTGTCTGCATTGGGTTCAAGATCCTTGTGCATGTCTGCCTTGGCACCTGTGCACCCATTCTCTGCTGGGTAGTGGAAAAACAGCTGCTTTCAAAAGACATAGTGGACATTCGCTACATGCCACACTTTGACTGTCAATACTACTGTATCTCATTTAACAGAGGAGAGAATTGAGGGACAGAGGGTGAAGTCATCTGTTACAGGTCCTGCTTGTTGGGAAGGTGGCATGTTTAGGGTGAGACATATTTAACCCCAGAGCTCAAATATTTGGTCTCTCCCCCTCAGTCATTGTCCAGGTGTTTACCAACATCTGCATTGAACCAGGACAGGCCTTCTTACACAGACGTTAAAACCTAAGAGCCACTTCTGCTGCTGTTTACTCTGGAAGATGTCCGTACAGAATGTAAAAATGCATCCTTTGTGGCAGGAAACAGTAGCCGCGTTTCTTTCACAGCCAGATAGGAAGGGTTTTAGGCCAGCCGGTCTCTGTGGCGACTCTTCTACCTTGGCAAAGCCAAGCCAGAGGCCACAAAGCGGGGAATGGTCATGTTGTGTCCCCATAAAATTTCATTTACAAACACTGGCCAGTGGTGGCAAGTGGCCAGTCCATGCTTATTGCATTCTAAGTGTCCCTGTTGTGCCATTTGGAGTCAACATGCCACTCTGGTTTATTTCTGCTTTCCTGTGCTTTGTCAGAGGTCTGCTCAAGAGAAGGGAGACTGAGGAAAGGGCAAGAAGGATCCACGCTGCACGCACTTTTAACAGCTTTAAAACCCTGCAATGAATTTTGCTTCCTAATGACATGACTGATTTGTGGTGGGGCAGGGAGGGGAGGGATTATTCTTTTACTCATTGTTTCCATGCACTTTTCATGGCAGTTTTGCTGGAGCCAAAGAGATGTGATTATCTCCACTTAGCCATGTGAATTCTCTAAACCTATTCCGTGAGGGCATCACGGCTCATTCTGACAGTTCTTACCTGGAACGCGTTGAATAGAGCAAAGAGCACATGCCAAACCACGTTGTGGCTGTCCACCATGGTCCCTACCCCAAAGCCCCAGGTGAGGCCTAGCAAAGGGGCCAGGATGAGGAGACTCTTCGCCATGCGAATCACCGTGGCCCTGTCGTCCCGATTCAGCCTTTCTCCCACAGCCGGCCTCCAGAGCTTCCTGAGAACGAGCAGCACCACGGCGGAGTTCACCGCCACGATCATCAACGCGGGGACCACGAACGCCAGGAGAGGCTTGCTCCTGTGGGACCAGTTCAGCCAGCACACGTCTGTCCTCTGGTAGCCATGGCCAGGCGGGATGGCCGCGATGGTGACAACGGCTATGAGGAGAGGACACCCGTAGCCCAGGCCGAATCCGATCGCCATCATCAGAGACATGGCCACGTGGTGGAACACCAGCGCCAGGCGGTAAGCCAGCAAGAGAGCCAGCGCCAGCATCCAGAAGAACAGAGAGAGGTAGAAGAGGTGCGTGAAGAAGACCGCAGCGCTGCACACCCCAGAGAAGACCAGGGCCGCGTCCAGGGTCGCAGCCACGATAAACCAGACGTCGGCAGCCAAGAGGGACAGGGCGATGTTCACCAGGCAGACGTGGCGCGAGAAGGACGTTGGGTTTCTCCTGGTCTGCTTCCAGCACAGAGCCTCGAGCAGGAGGCACAGGATCAGACTGGCGATGGAGACCCCCAGACCCACGTGCGTGATCCAGGTGAGCGCAGAGGTGACCCCGGGGGGGACGTAGGGGGACATCAGCATGGAGAAGGAGGTCAGGTGCGTGCAGCGACACAGCACGGCCTCCGGAGTCTCGTTCACCAGGTGGCAGCCGGCACTGTCCCACTGCAAGCGGCCGAAATCCCAGAAGACGCAGCGAGGCTGCTGCAGGTGTGGCTCCATCTTGGAGAAGCGCAGGAAGATTTCATGGATGGAGTAGTTGGGGATGAGCGTGGACAGCACGGGCCCGTTGACCTGGGCAACGTCCTTCGGGGTCATCGGCAGGATGGCCCCGAAGGTCAGTGAGGCCATGCTGATGATGGCTTCTGGAAGGGATTTCTGGAACTGGTCCGCCCGGATGAGCACGTGGCCAGTGGTGGGAACCGAGGCGTTGGGCTGCATCAGTTGAACCTGATAGCTGTAACCGCGGGGGTCTCGGCTTGGGGTCATGGGAATCCCTTTCCAGTCAATGAATTCCCGAGAAAAACTCAGAGGTAGCGCGGTAGAAGGTACCAGAATGCTGATGTTCTCTAATGTCTCCAGCAACTGTGAGCTGGCCTGCTTGTCATCTCGCAGCAAAACGGTCCAGTTCGTTATTGATGCCAAATTAAGAATGTGGTCGGCTATGTTGATGATGTTCTGAAATACAAGAATGGGAGTCAGTCCTGTGTTTTCAGGGGTGCAGGTATGAGAGAGGAGACAGACAGACAACTTGGTGTTAATGCAGGAGAAAGCCTCAGAGGTCTGCTCCATTGAGGACCACAGTAAAACACCTCAATCGAATTCAGCTCCGACACTGTACATTAGAAGCTTCGGGGTAAAGAAATGTGGGCCCAGAGGGGTCACCCCCAAAACACACTGGGGCTTCGGCATGATTGAACAAGGACACTGCAGTGCACCAAGTGTGCATTTCCCTCTTGCTGAGATGCCAGCGTTGACTGACTATATGATCGCTCACAGTGAGGTTCAAGGACACGGGTCTCGCTTTGAACAGATTTCCCAGAACAGATTCAGAAGTTATGAATGCACGCCATGCATGCTCAGATTTTAATTTACATCCCCTTGTTTGTTTCAGAAGAATTACTAACACTGCTTTTGAAAGCTAGACCCAAACAATACTAAATAGAGGGTGGGTTGTGGTTTTTTTTCGTGTTTTATCTTTGATTTCATTTTAGTTATTTTTAGTATTATCTTTTTTATTTATAAGTAGTTGTACAAAGAAGTTGCCATTTGACAACGCAGTTAATGAATAAGATGTATCTTGATCCATGTCTCCCTGTTTGGATCACACTTCCTTGGAGAAATTCCTTTTTCCAAACAACTCTTGGTTACCATTCTGTCTCATACCTTATCATGCTGGTTCCCCCGGGGATGTTTTGCCTTAATCTAGCCCTCTGTGTCTTCTACCCTCCGATCCAATGTCTCTTTTCTACAGTCTTCCACCCACAAACCTCTCCTTTTTCTTACCTGCTCTGTTTTCATTCTTCATATATATATATATATATATATATATATATATATATATATATATATATATATATATATATATACTGTTTGGGTCATTTTATTTTTGCTAGTCTTTTGTAAACAAATGGAAAAAATCTGAGCATCTTTTCTTTAACTCAGGGAGTTTAACTGATTTCTACTTAATACAGTAGTTGCCATAATGAGATAGCTTCTACCATATATAGTTATAATTGTGTGACTGGGTAATAGACAGATAGATAGAAATATATAATGTAGCCCAATTGTGTAAGCTAAGTGCATGCATCCCACATGTTTGCAAGGAAATTTAATGAAAGCTGTTGTGTCTCTTGCTAGTCTTCCAGGCACTGAGGTCATATCTGAAATAGAAGCATTGACTGTTCAGGAATGATGAGGATATAATCGTTTATACTCTTTTTGTTTTGTTTTGCTTGTTATCATGACCAAATACCATTAGTTTTCAAGTTAATAGCTAAAGATCTAAACTAAACCATGATTTCTCCAGTCCAAAGAAAGGAATTCTTAAAATATGCCTTGCTAAAATCAGAGTTTGGGCCACAGGAAAGGAGGGTTGTATCCTGGAGAGCAGGCTACGCCAGTCCCGTACGGACCTCTCCATCTTTCCCCAGTCACTTGGGCTATCATCATTCCTCCCGCAAGATGCAGGCCTGAAAGCCCAGGAAGCCCGTACCTTCAATGTCAAGTTGGACACTTTGAGATGGTTTGCCAGGGACAGGGATGAAATGTTGCCCAGAATCGACACCACTGACGCCAGGTTCCCCGCTGTAGTTGATGGGCTTTTCTGAATGATGGCCGAAAGATTTTGCACCAGAGATGAAATATCTTCCTCGGTGGCGTTGCCTGCAATCACACTGAAATTCTAGACATAAAAGGGGTTATGTTCTAGAGGAGCAGAAATGCTGTTCCTAGCTGGGACAGAAGATGACTATAAACTGATCTTGAGAACCCTATTTTCTGTAACTTGAGTTCTTCTAATTCCTCTCTATCTATCTACCTTATCTTTTTTTGTTTGTTTGTTTGTTTGTTTTGCCAGTCATGGGGCCTGAACTCTGGGCCTGGGCGCTGTCCCTCAGCTTTTCAGCTCAAGGCTAGTGCCCTACCACTTGAGCCACAGCACCACTTCTGGCTTTTTCTGCTTATGTGGTGTTGAGAAATCGAACCCAGGGCCTCATGCATGCAAGGCAAGCACTCTACCACTGAGCCACCTTCCCAGCCCCTCTATCTACCTTGTCTGAACACATAACCCTTTGTAACAGAGCAAGAGTAGCAACCAAACAACTTTGTTTCTAGACAAGCACTATTGCTGCCAGCGGGACCCTTGGCTCCTTGGTCTTTGTTTTCTGATTTATAGGAGGTTGACAAACCGTATGACTGCAGATACATGGCTCTGTGTGAGTCACCTCTGCCCGCCCCACTTCCTGTGCATTCCTGCGTATGTATGAAGTCGACATTTGTAACCCTCCACTCCCAAGCCTTGTCTACGTCTACGGCCAGCTTCATATTATGGAGCTGGGTAGTAATGCATTCCAGAACAAAGCCATCAACTCTGACATTTCCTGACCTTTTCCACTGTCACTCATGTCTACATGAGTGGGTCTTCCAGGGCCAGAGGCCACCCTCACCTGTCCCATGGTGCAAACAGACAGATTTACCCTCCACCCAGCCAGCTTTCCAGGGAGATAGATGCCCACTGAGGAGCTCCAAACCACCCCACCGGTTCACAAAGTGAAAATCCTTCACCTTCTGCAGTTCCTTCAGCTGTGAGAGCACACAGGACTCCCTGCTGACCTGCCAGCCCGCGCTCCGGCACCTGGCTGCGACGGTCCCCGTGTAGCCACTGGTGCAGGGGAGGACATACTCATCATCCTCAGACCCAAAGCCGAAGAACACGCTGTTGCAGGGGGCTGGAACAGAGTGCAGACAGGAAAAATGATTCTAGAATATCCCAGCACTCTGCCCAAAACATGAAGTCGTCGTTAAAGGTTTCCATCCAGACCTGATTGGACACTAACATACAACCCTACTGTATAAAAATAACGAAAGCAAAAATGATCGGGGACCTGGCTCAAATGGTAGCGCACTCGCTTACTAAACATGCAATGCCCAGAGTTTAAACCCTATTGTTACAAAATAAATCCAATAGATAAAAAGCTCCAACAACCACCACAGCATCACATTTTACCCAGTGCACGTGTGCAATGATTAGGAAATAAACATTTTAAAGAAGTAACAGAAAAAGAAAATTATTGAAGAAAATATAGTGTGTCTGAGTGTGTGTGTGTGTGTGTGTTATAGGTGAACATCTACACGTGTGCGTATTGTGGGCATTTGCATGTATATTAGATGTATGAACTTGTGTGTCGGGGTGAACTGTGTGCAGTTGTGTGTGTGTGTATTGCGGTGTGTGTGTGTGTATTGTGGTGTGTGTGTATTGTGGTGTGTGTGTGTGTGTGTGTGTGTGTGTGTGTGTGTGTGTGTGTGTGTGTGTGCAACAGACAAGGATGCGTGTCTTCTTGCCTTGGATCTCTGGACTGTCAGCCCAAGGCTCCTTTGAGACACACACCAGTAACCACTGCTGAGTCATTTCCTCCACAGCCTGTGGTGAAATCATTCTTCCATAATGTTTACTTCGGGAGATGCAGATAGATCACAGATTTGTAAAATGTTCCATAGTCAGATGAAGCTGTGTTTTATGCCTCCTTCTGCTGAAAGCTGGGGATATAGTTGTTCTCTCTCAGAAACAATTCCTAACCACTTCCTGAGGCTACAAATGAGCGTCCCCGAGGCAGAGGAGAGACTGGAGGGTTACCTTTCCCGAATATTCGGAAAGAGCCGTCTTCTAGAGGAAACAGCTTGCCCAGGGCAGCCTTTGCCTTGTCAGCCATCTGTGCCAGGCCGGAGAGCAGCTCCGAGGTGCTGCAGGAGCCGATGACCTCATACCCCACCACGATGCTTCCCTCTCTGCAAAGAGCACCGAAAGCAACGTTCACTGCTGACCTGCGATCCCTCAGACCTACTGTACACGCACGCCGTGGAGTCCCTCAGAATAAACCAAGCAGATCTGATTCCTGCTTCCACAGAGATTAGTTTCTAGTGGAGAAGGCAAAGGAAGTAAGAAATAACTGCCAAGCACACAACACATTCACACACACACAGGAATGAATACACACACATAAACACCCACCAATGATACGCGTCAAGTGTTCTGAGAGGCAAGTACAGTGCGCCACGCAACAGGTGGAAATGAGACCCTATATCAAATAAGGCTGGTGAGGAAAGGCTTCCTTGTGCAGAAGGCCTTTGAAGGAGTGGCAAATAGGATGCAAAGAAAAGATCTAGTGATATAAACAATATTGGTATAGATGCCAGCATACGTAAAGGCCTTAGGGCAGTAAAAAAATCTATTGGGTGTGATAAACTCAAAGGTTGACATAGCTAAAATTCAATGAGCAAGGGAGAAAGGTAGTATTGGAGAAATAGCCAGGGATCAGACACCTAGCACTTTGATGTTTGACTGTTAAATTTTCATTTAAAAGTTTTCTTCTATATCAAAGGGCAATAGGATGATCACATTTGTTTTTTACGATCATCATTTGAGCTATTGTAAGAAGAAAACTGAAGTGGGCCGAGCAGGAAGATTAGTCACAAGAAGGGTGGTGTGGTTTACAGTAGCAACAGGGCATGTGAGGAACAATGGTGAGATTCTGGGTGTATCTGAACACAGAGCCATAGAACTTGCTAAAGAAGAAGAAAAGCTGGGGTGTGAGGGAAAAAAAACCAGTCAAGAATGACTTCATGGAATGGAAAAACAAAATTTTACTGTATTTATGCAATGGAATACTACTGAAGGACAAAAACAAATGAATTGAGGATATTCAGGGGCAGAGGGAGAAAGATAAATCTCAAAGATATCATGGTGAGAGAGAAGCCAGGTATATTAAAAATCCACTGATAGGAAGAGCTAGATAAGCTAAACTATAGGGGCAGAAATCTTCTGGTGGAGAGGCTTGGGACAAGGTGTGGAAAGGAGTTAGAGAGAATGAGGGAACTTGAATGTAGATGTACACACTCTCTCTTGATGGAAAGGGCTTAGACCAGCCTTTGTCAATGCTGGTATTAGGATCACCACATACAAATGACACATCACAAAATCACCAAAAGATGCAAGTCTGTGCATCTGGGAGAGGGCAGAGAAGGAAGCAATCTGCTATGAGGGGACAGCGGGAGCATCTGAGCCCTGTGTTTGGCACACTCGCCGGAAACCCACGTGGAAATGTCAAGTGGACAGCTAGGTGTTTGGGTCTACGGTGCAGGGAGTGGCCAGTCTCAAGGGACAAGGTTGGAAACCAATTGGTTTCAAGCCACAACAGCTACTCACTAAGCCAGCAAGTTAGTCCCTTTGTGACTTCCAATGCTGAGAAAGAAAGGATATCAGTTTTGCAAGATTTACAAGCACATGATTGTCAGATTAGACTACAGGAGAGTTTAAGATTGGGATGATTGTAGTGCCAGGCCAGCCTGGGCAGAAAAGTCCATAAGCGTCCATCTCTACCAAGGGAAGCTACTGCACTCACAACAGTGGAAGCCTAATGGAGTCCAAGTACTGCCCTGGCAGGAAGCAAGACCCTTCTGTTGAAAACAACCAGCAAAGGACAGAGCTGGAGGCATGTCTCAGCAGTAAAGCATCTTCCTAGCAAGCATGAGGCCTTAAAGTTCAAACCCCAGTGCTACCAAAAAAGTAGAGCATACACTATACTTTTGTATAATATACTATTTTTTGTCAGTTGTAGGGCTTGAACTCAGGCGCTGGGAGCTATCCCCGAGCCTTTGTGCTCAAGGATAGCACTCTACCACTTGAGCCACTGCACCACTTCCAGTTTTCTGGGGTTAATTGGAGATGAGTCTCACAGGGACTTTTCTGCCTAGGCTGTCCTCGAACTGCAATCCTCAGATCTCTGCCTCCTGTAGCTAGGATTACAGGATGAGCCACCCGCACCTGGCTATAATATACTTTTGTAAAAATTATATATACATACATGCATATATATAAAGATCACATGATTTAATAAAATGAATCCCACAATTAGTTCATAACGGAATCACAGCAGTAATTGCCCTCTTTTAAAAGATAAAGGAGGCCCAAGGAGAAGTTGGGATGAGTATTATTCATTAGTAATAAATAGGTTAGAACTTCTGAAAGTCCAAAGTTCAAAGTCTTAAGACACTGCTTATAATAGATAAATGAAGCAAAATATCATTTATTATAATGGTGGTCATGATGCATTTGCATTGATATGACCCTGCTATAATGTTTACAAAGTATTTTTCTATGCAGTTTTCATTTGACTGAATGAGGTTAAGTCAGGTTCTGTAGGTGCACACTGAGAGCTGGCAATTTAAGTCATGTGGAAGTTGCACTGTAAGTCTTTTTACTGTGGTTCTGACTATAAATTATTGGACACAGTGCACTAGAAACACATGGTGGAATGTAAGTTAGAAATGCCAGGACCAAGAAAAAGAAAAAAATACAAAAACCGAATAGAAGTTTATTGGAGTTCAATTTTGTCTAGGAGTTCACTGACAGCACAGTTACAAAAGCAAATGTGATCAATTATATAGACTCAATAGAAAGAAATAAAGAAGTCTTGTTTTTCCCAGCACTGAATTTTAAGGAAAATTACTCCTGTGGGATTTTACAGAAACTTGGACTAAGTCAAAGGACAATATAGTTATAGCAGCCGCTGATGAGAACATCCTGTTGTGTAAAGTTCTCTTATCTCTAAGCTATTTCCCATATCAAGCAGATGATTAAATAATTGGCAGTCAACAAACACAAGGTTAACTAACCAGAGAATGTAAGGGGTGGGGGATAAAACCATAAACAAAGGAATCATTTACTAAATATCTAATGGTTAATAAATAATGACTACTGAGTTTTGAATCAGCGTGTATCCATGATACCTACACAAAAAGATACTGTTCCCACCAAGGCTACCCTCCTGGCTCTAAATGGCACTATATCACATCCCCTGTTGTGTAGAAGGAAAACATTCCTCCTTATTCACACCCCTCTCCCCACCTGTCATCTGTTCCCACACCCCTGCATGCCCTGATCTTTGTTCCAAGATTCTGCCTGGGCATTATGCTTTTGCAATTCTGTTCTCCCATCCACAGATTTGAGAACGTTATTCCATGCTAACTTCCTAGACTCATTTACAGGAGAACCTTGCCTCTTCACACGTTTGGGAGCATTTCCGACTCTTGTCTGGTTGGTGAGCAGCCTACCAGAATGCCTAGCTCCACGCCGTCTGCAGCCAGGGTGGCCTGAAAGCAACTCAACACGCAGCCTTGTCAGGGCTGGAGAGCAGGCCTGGAGATGCGTCACTTACCGAAACTGGGTGACAAGAACCGAGTCAAAACCTGGAATTCCTTCGTAGACTTCCTTAAGCTTAGAAAGAAAACAAAGAGAAACGTTTTCATCTGTATCCTTGTGCTTTGTGATGGTATGCGAACAAAAATCTCATCAGACAATAAATAAGCCAATGGCAGCAAAAGAGGAAAGGAATGAGGTACTACAGGTCCCATATCCTAACAAATACAGGTAAACTAGCCACTGAGTCTTTATACACATGAGTGCATGCACACACACACACACACACACACACACACACACACACACACACACACACTCACACAGGGGTACACATATGCAGGTAAAATTTACATATGATGTTGCTAATAAAATGGGGTAATCAATGCTGAAGCTGTGCCTCAAGGTTCTGAATTCAATTCCCTACAAGAAAAAGCAAATTACTGCTTAAGGTAGGGATAGATTTCATAAATTTACTCTGTCTATTTTTTTTCCTGATCAACAATTTCAAGTGCTTAATTTTCACTGGTACTGAAGCTGAGTTCGTTGGCTCTCATCTTGGGTTAGAACTGCACCTGAGCCATCACCCCAGGAAGTCTATGTAGTTTCTGTGAAGCCTAGAGTTTCCCCCAATAATTCAGCCTTTAACACAAAGTTTTCTTGGCTAGGGATATGACTCCAGTGATAGAGTGTCGACTTTGCAAGCCCAGAGCCCTGAGTTCAAATACCAGTACTAGGAGAGAAAAGAAATTTTCTTGATGAAACAAATCCCAAGTGCTGACAATTGATCTTCAGTCACAAATTTCTTAGAAATAAAAGTGAGAAAGCCACCCAGAGGCCTTCATATAGCATTCAGATAAATGAGCAATACCAAACACAAGCAAGCTAGAAAATCAACAAATACACTTTGCTAGAAAGAAAAATGCCTAATAAATGTCCATTGTAGTCATAGCAAATAACTTCTCTGTAGACAAATAATTAAGAAGCCATATTAGTGATATATGTTGAATGGAAAACATCTAGACTTGTGTTTACAAACCATTTCTTATGTAGTAAGTAGAAAGTACTCACCTGACTTTCAATTTTGTTTTTATAGTTGGTGTATACAGTAGAGGATGAATTCCAAAGATCTTCTGTAAATCTTTTGTTAATTTTGAAAGTGCCCCAAACCTCTATGGGAAATAGGAAAAAGAATTGGCTTCAGACACAATACATTTCTAACTTGATTTTGTTAGCAGCACACAATCACAGGCATACAATTTGGAGTCTGTCTATTCAAAGTGGAATTCTTCCGTGCTGGGGTTCAAACCAAAGCTGTACACAGGCTAAGCAGGCAGTCCACACCCCCCCACGCCCCCCGGCCTCCAAAGTGGCCTTTCACGTCCTTGGATAATACATTTTCACCTGAAGAAAGCATGGGAAACATATATGAAAACAGAGTTTTCGGCTGTGGCAATGATCACAGGAAAGCGTTGGTAAAGGAAGACACCCTTTCTAGTAGACGGACACATGGCCGCTTGCGCGTGGATACAAAGGGACATCACTGCCCATGGAGAGTGCACTACACTCTGAAATTCACACTGGCCTGATTTGAAAAACCAACAGCCCCACTTGCTCATTCCAGCATGGGTAGGTGGCTCTCTGTGTGGATGAATCCTATGTATTCTTCATTGAGGGCCTAATCAGACCTCACAGCTCCTTCACGTCCTTCCCAGTCCCCAGGGGCACCTGACCTCCTACAGTACTTCACCTAGCATTCTCCCACGGCCTCTTTGTGTGGGCAGGGCTGGGGTTTGAACGCGGGGCCTGGCGCGGGCCTTCCTCTGTGTCTGGTTGAGGCAGGCCAGGCCCAGCCCGGGCGGACGCTCACACCCCTCCCTCCCTTACTTGCTCTCTCGCAGAAGTTGACGCTGTGGCCCAGGCTGTTGCGGGGACACTCGCAGCTGGGGAGGGGCCCCATCCTGCGAAGGCGGCAGTGCTGTGGGTCCAGACACGAGGGAGGAAACCAGGTGTAGCCGTCCTCACAGAGACACCGGAGGACTCTGCTCTGCCTGCTGCAATCTGCACAGAGAGCAGAACCCCAAATCATGGAGTCTGTCCTCATGGATGAATGAGTGGCTAATGAAGAAAGAAATGGTCAACATCCTTTGATGATGTAAATCAATATGACGCTGAACTTTCCTCCTACTGCAGTCAAAATGGCAGTCAAGAACAACCAACAAATGCAGAGGAGGTGGTAGGGTGAGGGGCAGGTGGCGACTGTGAAGGAACGCAGCCACTGTGGAGTCCCTACACAGGCAGAACTCCCAAAGCATCCTGCTCTACCACTTCCGGGCATCTCTGCAAAGGAATGTAAGTCAACATACAAGGGAGACAGCTGCACCCCCGCCCCGGTTCACTCCATCTGAAATGATTCCCAGGAGGTGTATTTCTGTGAAGTTCCTCCTGTGGTCTTCATACACTGAGGATCATTGTTCAGAGCCACTGAACTCCTCCAAACTCAACTCCACCTCTGTGATCATTAGTGCTGTGTACAGGTGTCTGCTTTCATCTTTCAGCCCTTAGCAGGGATGCTTATCCTGGCTTTATGTTGTTGGGCGGGGCCATAGATCAAGATCTGGCCAATGAAATGTGAGCAGGATCCTTCTGAAATCAAAGGATGGCAATTGCCTACGTGAAACATTCCAGCACTCTACTTCCTTTTGGCTCCAAATTTGTCCATTTGCGAAAGGCTCCAATTCATCAGAGGTACTTTCTGTCAGCCTGTGATGGTGTGTCCCACAGAAAAGAAATCAGGTCTTTATTCTATGACCTCATTCACCCACAGTTTAGGTTTAACTGAACCTACCCACATTCCCCATTCCCATACCCAGTCCCCACAGGGCTGGCTTACATGTGGTGGCCTTCACCCTGATTATCTTCATCGGCTCATGCAGACAGGGTGATGGAGATTTCAAGAGCTTTAGAAAACTCTCCAAGTCTCTCTTCTCCTTGGAATCTCTGTAGGTCATTTGGAGCAGCAGCTCATATTCTCCACCTGGAGATACATACATACATACATACATACATACATACATACATACATACATATACATATAGAGAGAGGGGGAGAGGGAGGGAGTCAGAAGCCTTATTTATGACTGTGGGGAGAAAATGACAAAGGAAGTGCATGGGAGGCAGTGTTTAGATTCAGCTTAGTGATCATTGACTGAATCGTGATGCTTGTTACTGGCTCTCACTCATCCAGGCACTGACTGAAACATGTACATCCAGAGAAAACACAAGCAGACAGCTCCCATGAGCACCTGAGCTTTGTTCTCTCCTCTCTGCCAAGCCCATGTCTCCTGTGTCGTGGCCAACCAGCCTGAAGGGAACAGGTGAGGACATCCTATCTGCTCTCCCTTCCCTTCCTTCCCCAGGGCTGGTGTCCTTGAAGGATCTCACATAGAAACCCCCAGTCTCACCATAGCCCAAGAGCTCTCTCTTATCATACCAAAAATCTTTGTTCCACTAACTAGTTGAGTTCCAGTGTTTGTGTGAAATACACACGCAAAACAAAACTAAACCTTGAGTCATTGTATATACTGTCCTCCAGTTGATTATTTTTGAAAACAAATAATCCTTCCTTCCCCAAGGACCAATCATCAGGACTTTGTGGCTCTGGGGTACTCACTCTGCCTTTCTATCCCAGGCCTGTTCTTGCCCCTTGGGCCTTTGCACGGGCCAGTTCTAGAGCTAGAAATGACTGGGCTTGAGTCCTGTCTACAGCCTCCAGATCTGTGCTCTAATTTCACTCATTGTTAACTCATTGTTCACCATAGGCCCCAATCCAGGGGGCTAGAAGGAGGGCTTGATTCACCTAAAGCTTGGGGCAGAGAGAAAAGATGAATCCTAAGAGTCATCTCTCACCAAAATCCATTTGGGAAACCTGTTACGAGGTCCTAGAACCCCTCCATGGACGACCTCTCATCGCTGCCCTCGCTCACGCCATCTGCTTTCTCCTTATGGGCTGGTACCTCTGCCTTGGGAATTACCCCAAAAGGCAAGTAACGGGGTAACCCTGGTCACACTGTCAGGGGATAATGGAGCCAGACGGACAAGGGTTAAATCCTGGCCCCTAGCTTTGTGCCTTCATTTCACTCCCTGTAAGGTTAAAAAAAAAAATGGCCATTACACCTGACTCAGAGAGCTAGCACAGGGATTCCATCCATGCACTTAATCTACTGCACGACACAATAAATTCCCCTTGGGTTTTGTCACTTTTACTATCCAGTAGAAATATATCTATGGCATTCAAGGTTGAAATTTCTATTTCATTCTGTGGTGATGGCATTCCTTGTAGCGTGGTACTATCGATCCTACCCTAGTGCAAATTCATTGCACGGTTGAAAGGCTTTTGTGGACTGACCTAGGAACCTATTACCCTCCTGCATGGATTATTTTCTGCCAGGGAATGCATTCTGCACTAGAAACTTCAGACCTGAATATTAGACCTGCAGCCAACACCTGGCAGGTGGGAGCAAGCTCCTATATCCTTGTTATGTCGTCTAACCCTTCCAAATGCCTTGCTCTGGGGACTTGCTATCATTCCATTTTTACAGATGTGGACAGTTGACAGGAGCAGTCGGAACTGCTGGGCGCCCAGCCCTGTCCTGTGGGCACCCACGTCCCCGGGCTAGTGAAGGCTCACCCGCAGGTTTTCTCTTATCCACACCATGTGCCCCATTGCTCTTCATGCCACTGTTTCTCTGTTAAAACAGAAAAGAAGCGGAGTTGGGCTGAGAGCTTGGGAGGGTTGCGAATCGCCCTGCTTGGTTTTCTCCCAGATGAACTGGAATCATCGAGCTGAACACAGCGGTGAGGGAGCTAGAAGAAAGGCTTCACCAATGAGGCTTTTGAGAGAAGACCTGAAGAAGATTAAGGAAGAAGAACAACCACAAAAGCGGACAGGCAGAAGAGGTAGACGCGGTACGGCGGCAGGAGAAAGCAGTTAGGTCACCACGCTGCTGAGAGGAGGGGTCAGAAGGGTCAAGGAAGTGACATCCGTCACAGGGAAGGAAATGATGTCAGGGACTAGGAATGACGTCCAAGTCCCCAGGGCAGCAGGTGGCGTAGATCTTTATGGGCTATGGAAAGGGAATTTATTCTTTACTCCACTGCGATATGAAGACTTTTGAACAGAGGAAACACTTTGTTGACTGTACAGAAATTCCCATCCCAAAGCCATGTTGAGATTCAACAAGCACAGAAGCAAGGAGAGAGTTGGGCTTATTGAAATAAACTAGTTCAGACATGAACTCAGGGAAAAGTGCTGAAATTCTGTTGATCTTTAAAGACAAAGCCAAAAGAGCCAATACATGGTTCAGATCTATAACGTAAAAAAAGTCAACATGAAATGGTTGTTTTTTTTTTTCTTTTTGTTCAAGGATTTGGGAGTGCTCAGCTGGAGAGTACCAGCTCGAGGGGAACACATGGAGGAGGAGAAATCTTGGGGAGAGATCTGAGATGGAAATTCACCCTTAAGAGCCATTCCTGTGGAGATAACACTGAAACCAGTATCCTGGGAAAAAGCACTGAGAAAGTGAAGATCAGGAGGAGATGGTCTACAGCTTGCTGACGCCGACCCGTCTGCTTTTTCTGTGTCTCAAAGGACACAGTAGAGGTGATACTGAGCTGGACAGGGCCTCGAGATCCTCATTGCGTGGTTCAGTCATCTGAATGCCAAAGAGTGGGATGACGTAGCTAAGATGACCATAGATGACCACAGATGTTGGTGATGTTGAGTCAGGAACTCGGGATTAGGGTTGTTTGCTGGGCTATGGCTCCATGGCTAAGCACATGGGCCTGGGCTTCCCTCACACCTAACGAGTCTAGTTGCACTTCCTGAGGAGCGGAAGATGTCAGCATGAGAGAGGGAAAGATGACAGAAGGTTGAATAGAAAAACGGGACGTTTGCCAACTCACCCCTAGGATGCCGCACTGGGTGTCCACCAGAGTGAAGAAAGGAATGAGCCACAGGGCCCCAGCTCTCATGTTTAGCAGATACTTTCCTCCCCCCTGCACAGAACATAAACAGCCGAGTGCAGAGTCTGCGCCTGGACTGGCAGAGGGTTCTGTGGAGCTTCGGGTCTATAACAAGCTCTGCAAGTGGACAGGGAGAGAGTCAGTCATGACAGGCAGTGATGGATGGCCCATCATCCACGAACCCTGGGCCACCACCAGAACCCACCTCCAGAACCTGCGACGCCAGTAATCCTGCTCCTAGTTAGAATTAGATTTCTGTCCTCACAAAACCATTAGAAACCTCCTGTAGCCCTCTCTTGCCAGGTATTAAACTTGACCAAACACAGCCTCTTGCAGAATCATGACTTGCCTTGCGTGGTAATGAGGCGCATTGAACATTGGCCTGTTCTCCCAGGAAACACAGGCATTAAAACAGCCAAGGATTCTAAGAATCATAAACCTCAGGATGCATTTTGAGTGTTTAACCATAAAAATAACAATAACCCAATATAGCAAGTTTCCTTCTTTGGGGCTGACGTAATTCACAACGAATTGTTTTCAACCATCTGCTGGTGGCAAATAAATTGGACAAGGCTTAGCCCATAAACTTGGTCACAAGATGGCCATTTCTGCCAAGGTTATTTGGCGTCAAACAAGAATCACACTAAGTTTGAACTGGTCTGTCCAATGCAGCAGACACTCGCCACAGCTAGCTGAGTGTTTGTTATAATTAAAATGAAGGTGTAATTAGTCACACTCAGCGCATCTCTAGTGTTCAATAATCAATCATACATGGCTAGTGATTATGATAGATAATGGCTACTCTATCACAGGACATTTGCATCATTGCTAAAAGTTTTATTAGGCAACATAGATGGAACTAGAATGGACCAACTCTATGGCTTTCCACAGGAAAAGTGGTTTTTTTTCCTTTCAGTAGCACTTGGGGTTTGAACTTAGGACTTGTTAGGAAGGCACTCTACCCTTTGAGCCATGCCCCCAGTCATATTTATTACTGAGCTGGCCTGGACTCCCTATTCACATTTCCCAGGTAGCTAGGATGACGAGCTCAAGTCACCACACCCAGTTTGTGGTGGAGATGACGTCTCGTGAACTTCTTGTCTGGCTTCAAAGCATGATCCTTCCCACCCACCATCTCTCCAGTAGCTAGGATCGTAGTCATGATCCACTACACACAGGAACATTGTTTGAATGTGATTCACAAACACAATAATCCACCACTGGAATAAGTGCCCTTGCTTAGCAGTCTAGAGAGGAAAGGGGCCATCCCTGACATCCTTACCTTGCTTTCTGGGTGAACTTCAAAATTCAAATGAACTCTGTTATCTGGGCCATCTGCCTGTACTCTGCTCTCTGAGCTAAAGAGAACACAATAGCATGAGGGACAGTGTATGGACTACTATTTCCCAGTGGACATAGTGCTCGGGGCGTTCTGAAGAGCCATGAAAAATAGACAGCCTGGCACACACTACCAAGCCAGGGGTCCTGATGTCCACACTTTCCTGTGCCAAACACTCCTTCTAACCCTGTTGCTTCCAGCATCTTGCCATGGCGGCCTGCGTTCCAGATCATTCTCCTGTGTTTTTCTTCCTAAAGCTTATCTGCTAATCAAGTCTATTGCCTCTGGCTGGGGACTTACGTTTTCCAAACATGATGAATAGCTGTCCCAAGAGAAAGGATTTTTCCCCCAAACTTTTTTGAAGGGTATCATACAAAGAAATAGATGGAATACAATGTGGGCAACATGAGGAGACTCTGTCACAAAAAACAAACAAAAAGAAACAGCTCTCTCTCTGTCTCTCTCTCTGTCTCTCTCTGTCTCTCTGTATCTGTCTCTCTGTCTCTCTCAGTCTCTCTCCCTCTCTCTCTCTCTCTCCCTCTCTCTCTCTCTCTTACACACACACACACACACACACACACACACACACACACACACACACACACACACACACCCTTCTGTCTCTGAACAAAAATATCCCTAGAGATACCAAAATCTATAGCTGCTCAAAGCCCTTCTGTAAGGAGGAACAGGATTGGCCTATAACCTTTATCTATGTTTCTGAATGCATCAGATCATGCCTAGATGAGCTGGAAGACCTGATGCAACCCAAGCGTATCACCTACCTAGGTGTTACACCAGCTCTTGTGTAGGATAAGGAAGGAAAGCCTATGCAGGCTCAGTGCAGCCCAGTGGAATTCATGACCCAGGATCCATGGGCCCAGGGTGTCCGTGTTTTACCGCACATGTTCACAGAAGTGTGAGTATATGTACACAAACGCATGGATTGAACTCCTCCCTTAGATATGCCCTGGGTGCTTTCCGTTGGCTTTTATTAAGTTTTTACTAGTTAATTGTCAAGCCTGACTTAATTGAGGTCACAATGCCGGCGTGCAGGGCATGCGCGTGGAGAGGACTTGAGTGCCTCCAGTCCATTTCCTTTTGTCTTTTTCTTCATCTGTGGGGATGATTTATTTAAGTTTGAATTCCCGGGCACAGTTTAGGCCATGGTGTGTGGCACTAGAGCTGTTAAATAGAATAGATGTCCTGATGCATTTGAGTAGTTTTTTTCCCTCTCTCTCTCTTCCTCTTCTTCCCTCCATCCCTCTCTGTTCCCCTCTCCCCTCCCTGCAGGGCCTGTTTCTAAATGAAGTGCCTAGCCCTTCCTAAGGATTTGATGGTTTCCCCTACCTCCCACTCACTCCTTTAGAAATATCTTTCTTCTCTGTGTATTCCTCCTGACGCTGTAAATAAAGCTCGAAACAGCCTGGTGACACAGCTCCGGGTGTAGGGGGGAAGGCTTCGCAAAGACTTGTAGTCTTCTAGCCCCTCTTCTTCCTGCCACACTGGACGTGTACTCTAGGTTCTCCTTGCCCTTGCTAGAAGGTATGCGCTAACTTACAGAGGTTTAGACTGTTCTACAGACAAGTCATGGGCACACCAATTCAATAAAGAAGAGGAGGAGAAGAGGAGGAGAAAGCAAAGGAGGAAGAGGGAGGAGGAAGAAGAGGAAGAAAGAGGAGGAGGAAGAGGAGGAAAGGAAAGGAGAGGAAGGAGAGGAAAAAATAAACCATTAAGAAGCTGATTAGAAAATATAGATGTTTCTATCTCAGCCTAAATCTCCTTGATCTTGAACAAGCCAGGCCTAGGCATGGATATTATGATATTATTATACACACAATGCTCATGTCCAGGTAGGTGTTTCTAGGACAGGAGGAAAGATTTACATAACTTAACTTGGTTCTGTGGTGGAAGTCCTAATTTGAGGCTTAAAAATCAGAGATCTTCCTTTGTCTCCTTAGTACTTACAATTCTCTTTGGGGTAGGGATGAAAGACAGAGCAAACTAAAGTGCTAAACACCTAGACAAATTAGAATTTCAAGCAAATAATGAGTATGTTCTAATTTAGGTATAACATATTTGGGATTTTGTTAGTAGTCAGAAATTCTTTGTCATTTACCTGAAATCAAAGTTCACAAAGTCTCCTTAATTTCACAACAACAACAAAACGTCAAGGCAGGGAAGTCAAAGCAGGGGCTGTTGGTAAACAGTTCACTGGCCCATGCCAAGCAGGGCTGAGCCGAACTGATGGTTACCTGGTAATCTCAGCATCCCTCTGATTCCATTTCCCACTGGCCTTTACAGCCTTTTCTTGTGGGATTGTGCCCAAATTTCACTTCTGAAGCAGATTATTTTACAGTGCTTGAGGGCCAGCGCTGTGGAGACAGAAAGGCTCATCTTCCTGATATAAAAGTATATTTTCATAGGAACTGGCTGAAGGGACTGAAGTGAGGACCTCAGAAAGCAAGAACATCAGAAACACTGCCTGCATGCTTGTGTGTGCGCGCACGCGCAGCGGGAGGAGTTCTGATATCAAGCAATTATCAGGATCCCACATCCTTCCAGACAGGAGGTCATCGTGGTCACGTGACATGACCTGTCTCCATCACACCTTGCTCCGAAGCTTCTGGAAGCCGGTGATGTCTGACCCTCAGAGGTGCTGGCGCTGACTTCCATGGGAAGGCTTGCTCGTGGTGGGACCCCCCCCCCACTTCCGTGAATTCACTCAAATGAATTCGCTTCTGATAATCCCTGTCCTTCAGCTTACAACGAACAATAATTCAAACTTGCTATTCTATCTCTGGAGTCAGCCGGCCATTGTCTCCGGGCTGTTGGGTTTGTGTTGTGTTTTTTTCAGTTGGTATTTATGGACTCGCAATATCATTTATTTGCGTCAACATCTGTCTCTAGCCATAGCAGGGCTGGCCCTCCAGCATTTTTTAGCAACAATCTAATCTTAGGCACAATTGAACTCTGGGCTGCTGCTTTTCTAGTTTCAGTATTTATGGGATTATGGGAGAGGGGGGAATTGACTCTAAATAGAAGAGGGAGTTCCCAGTAGAACTGTCTCCTTTCTGTCTGTCATAGAATCACATGTACACACACACACACACACACACACACATACACATTTCACCCACCTGCCTACTACACTCATTATTTAAGAGCAGGCCTCCACATAGGATCTAAAAACAAAAAAAGGATGCTTCAAAGAGAATATGGTGGAGAATCTATAAAAAAACTATTTGATAAGTTTTTGATACCATTTCCATTGGGATTTGTCCTTCTATAGGCCATTTTCTTAGACCACTTGCCTTTGAGACCACTTTCCTTGTGTTTCTGTAGGTAGCAGACAAAATAGGTAACACTGTTGAGAAAAATAGGTGGGAAAACAAGGAAAGTCATATAAACTCCGTGTCTGGAGGCCTGGCGCTGGTGGCTTGTGGTTGTAATCCTTGCTACTCAGGAGACGGAGATATGAGAATCAAGACTCCAAGACAGTCCAGGCAGAAAAATCTGTGAGATTCCACTCAAACAATAAAAAGTGTACTGACAATGTGAGGACCTAGTTTAAGCCCTGGTACTTGCACAAAAAAAAAATCATTTTTTCAGAGATTTGGTAAATTTTAGGAGTTGGACAAATCATGATAATAATTTAAAGTTATTTAAATTTTTGAATGATGTCTATAAATCCACATACTATGTGCTCAGAGTAAACATGTGTTTCATGTTTTTGTATGGATGTATGTATCAGCACTTTAAGAAAAGACCTAGATGAATTAAATCCTAACCTTAACATGCGTCCCTTATCTGAGAAGACTTACAAAATTAACACAAAGCTCAGAGCTGTCAGTTTTCTCTTTTAAATAAAAGGTAAGAAAAAAGTAAGGCCAGCCTTTTCTATTCAGATTCTTTTTCTATATGCCCACTTCCTACTTTCAATCTATAGATTATCATTTGCCAGCCATCAAAATCTAAGTCTGAGAAGACTGAAACTTTTTAGCTGTCTTTACTCTTGTTTTCTTTCAAACTGGTTATGAAATTCTTGAACATCTTTTGAGAACCTACTAAGAAGGAACCTCTTGGATTTAGAGGCACAAAGTTAAGAATTTTAAGTCTGAGGAGGATCACAAGAAAGACTTAACTTACCCACATCTTTCTCACAGAAAGTTTGGGAATCTGCTAAACTTTCATTTGTTCAACTCCTGTTTTTCCAGAGCCTCCCATTTCTCAGGAATTGTGCACTAATCCCTAGCTAGTAAAAATACAACATAGTGGATTTTCAAGGCTTGCAGCTCCATACATTAAGAAAAACTCTAAAATCCATGATCCAGACCTACATTTGCAGACAAGCGGGTGGACTGGCGGGTCTCTTCGCTTCAGAATCCTTATTTAGTATTAAACTTTTCCTATGTTTCATTGAGTGGATGTCTTTTTTGACTCTGACTGTTAGACTCACCTTTTTTGACCCAAAGGCGAGATACGCTTTTATTTTAACCAACACGTGTGTCTTTTGCTATTCATTGCAGCTTTGGCTCAAGTGCACTTTTCAGGGTCCTAGTACCTCAGCCTAGCACAGCCCTGGTCCATTCTGCTTTGTTTCCTACAGGAGAAGTCAGGATGGGTTGTGGTGCTGAACTCGTGGTCTGGTCTGGTTCACTTCCCACAGAACAAAAATCCCACTGAATTCTGTTGTGAACGGCCTGGCTTCACAAGCAGCCTCTCACACTGAAGCTTTTCTCTAGTCACTCACAGTTGGTAGAGCAGAAGTTACCCCACCTCTACCCCCAGCCTTTACTGGATGAAATGATGCCAAGTTCTTTCTTCTAACCAAGCCTTCAACATAGTAACTGGGCCTGAAATCAAGCCTCAGACTTTCCTCTCTTAACTGTACTTGATTAGAGTTGGAAAAACTCAGAGGATCTGAACTTTCTCTTGAATTGCTTTCTCTAAACAAAAGAA
This sequence comes from Dipodomys merriami, assembly GCF_024711535.1. Classification (NCBI taxonomy): domain Eukaryota; kingdom Metazoa; phylum Chordata; class Mammalia; order Rodentia; family Heteromyidae; genus Dipodomys; species Dipodomys merriami. The sequence continues at coordinate 1,392,557 of NW_027202937.1, read as the reverse complement.
GGAAGTACCTGGGGTTGGGTATGGTGGTCCATGCTTGAAATTCTAGCTACTGCAGGAGGCAGAGATAGGAGGATCTCTGTTTGAGGTCAGTACAGGAAAAATGTTAGCAAATGACCCTAAGTTCAATCCCCAGTACTGTCAGAATATAATCATAATAATCATGATAATAATACCAGGTTTATTCTGCAGGGCTAAGGTTGGAAAGGAGGCTGTACTACAGAGTATGTGTGAAAGGCTTTCATGGAAAATATAATCTGCTCAATACAAACTCACTTTATCCAAAACCTTGCAGGTGTGATTTGGTTCCACCCCCAACAAGCTGCTCTAATGTTCCAGATTTATAATAAACATCAGCTTGTTTCTACACATCAAAGGAAACGCCTATGCTCAGCTTTAATTTTTGTATTTCATTTTACAAAGAAGATGCAAAAAAAAAGAAGTTTTCTTAGACGTTAAAGTTTTTATTCTTTAAAACTTTCTGAAAACAAAACAAAAGAAGTTTTAAAAAAAACAAAACACCTCTACTTTCCAAGATCTGTCAGTCTCTGGAGATGAACAAGGAATACTTGCAGTGGGAGGCTAGGCCAGCTAACACGCATCAATGACATTCAATTGTATGTCTTTTGTGGCTTTAGGATCTGGTTCATACCCCACCATCTTCCCATTCATCTCGTTCCTTTCCATTTTCTTTATCCAATGGACTATTCCTGAGAGAAGTATTGTACCAGTGAAATGCTGGGCTGTTTTCTACTTCTATCACATGTCCTTGTATCTCCATCCTCAGCATGCCAGAGTCTAGAATCCCATTGGCCATGGAACAGAGTCTCTGTGATCATCTCTGGCTGTAAGAGTTGCTGGCTCTCCAGCTCCAGTCTTCGTGTGAAAATAAACTTTACACTTTTAAGACATTGTTAGCCTATCACAGATCAGCAGTAGCCATGAAATTGATTTTTTTTTTTTTTTGCCAGTCCTGGGGGCTTGAACTCAGGGCCTGGGCACTGTCCCTGAGCTTGTTTTGATCAAGGCTAGCACTCCACCACTTGAGCTACAGCTCTACTTCTGGCTTTTTTTGGGGGGAGGGGGTAATTTACTGGTGCTAAGAGTCTCACAGATTTTTTTTCCTGCCTAGGGTGGCTTTGAACCGTGGTCTTCAGCTCTCAGCCTTCTGAGCAACTAAGATGACAGGCATGAGCCACCGGTGCCCAGCTTCAACTGGTTTTTCTGGGTGAGGCCAGCTCAGTGGCCCTCCCAGGCTGACCGGGAAAGCCGCAGGCCTGTGCTGTCCTGGAGAGAGCCCCCTGCTTCCTACCCCATGTCTGGAGAGGAGGCCCAGCCACGCACCTCTATTACACAGTCAGCAAGTGACAGACGCTTGTCAGTCTCTGCACACCGCTTTCCAACTCTCTTCCTTTATGCAACCTTTCTCCAGGGAATGAGATCTTGACATCAGAAGTTCCCCCCAAGGCAAGAAGCAAACAAAGAAGCTCAGTCTGGGGGTGGGGGGAGGGGAGTACAGCTGGCCACCTCACTGGGAGGATCTGACCCGGCTTTGGCTGACCTGGGACTCGGCTTACCTGGGCCTCTTCTCTTCCCAGCACAGTGTGGGAGCCCTGGTCCAGTGTGCAGCGGCTCACTCACCTCTCAGCAGAACACCATGTGGGCACGGGTGGGCTCCACCCCAGGGCTGGCACCTGAACCAGGCCCTGATACCTCTGCAGCTCCGGCCACGGGTAATTTCCTCCCTGGGCACTGGTGCCAGGACACACCCACTGCAAGGAGGAAAAGAGAAATACCTTTCCACTACCCGCCTTCCCTCTCACAGTCACTGAGAGCATGGGACTCCACCTAGCAGCGTCTCTAAGCTCATGCAAGAGGAAGGCAAGGAAAACACTCTGGGAGACACAGACCCCCACTGCCCTACATGCGTTCTCTACGAAATACCCAGCTCCCTGTCCATCCCCTTGCTGTCTATTCCCTCGAACACCTGGACCACACCCCCAAACGGCAGAAGGAATGCAGCTCTTTCTGAGCAATTCTTATGTAATAGCTGTGAGGGGGCTGGGGAAGTTCTTGGCAGGGAGGTAAGGTTTCCCCCTAACTTTCTCAGTCAAGGCTGGTGAATCACTTTGGTACTTTCCCAGATCCAAGCACCTCACAGCTGTTTTGTTTGGGGGGGGGTCCCCCCTGGCTAGAAATAGCAGGGCATGGGCACTAAAGGTGAATATCTCTGTGGTGGTTTTTTTTCACCTTTAGGAAGCTTGGAGCTACTGCAGATTGACTTCTTTAATAAAGATTGTCTAAGGAATCATCCAGTTGACAACTAGCAAGGGTTATGTCTTGAGCTGGCTCATAAATTCATTTTGGTCAGGGTAACTGAGGATGCAAGCCACAGGTCTAAGTCAGCCTGATAATGTTCCAGACGGGATAAGAGTGACAAGAACAGGTGATGAAAATATCCACGGGGATATTTAAAAAAGAGGAAAAGATTCCTTTAACGCAACCGGCTTATTAATTTCATTCTGCCCTCTTTAAGTATTCTGTATTTTGCAGATGCCATGAGGTAGCCTATAAAAGCACACAACAACACGTCGATGGCTTGGGAAGGTGTTGATAACATAGGGCTCATAATCTGTTCATTCTTTGGGGTTGGAATGGGATCCTGATACTGAACAGGGCTAGGGCAGAAAGCAAGAGAGTCCACCAAAGCAAAGGTAGGGAGCTGAATGGGAGAGGGCTGGGGGTTGGGCAGAAGTTCTGTGGCTTACCTCCGCCTCCTTGTGCCACTGAAGCCCCTCAACTCCCTAGGGTACAGGGGCATGGCATTCAGAACCAATAGGAGCCGTACGGCTGCTTGTTAGTCCAAAAGCCTCTTAGAAGGTACTAGAACATGAGGCCCACAGTAGACATCAATGATGGCACGAATTTCCTGGCTTGGGGGAGAACTAGGAATCTACAGCAATGAATACATTGAATCGTTTGTAAATGCCGAACTTCATAGAAGGAAGCCATGGTATGCGTGGAGTTTAGGTTGTGTCATCAACAAGGTGTCTTTTTGGAAGCCGTGACTCACCCCTAAGCCACTGACCTGTTGTGGTTTCTTCCTAAGAATCTGTTAACCTATGGAGCATTGAATTTCTCAATGCTTCCTGGTGTAGTTACGCTATCGGTAGCACGACCAAGCCAAAAAAACCAAAACAACAACAACCCAGAGAAAGCATCTGAGCGAGCTCTGTGGTAGCACTGGACACGTCATTATGTCACAAAGCTAATATGGAAAGGCAGAGCCGGGGCAAGTTTTGTTCCTCCGTTTGCTGGCCATATCCCACCTGCTCTCAGACACCACCCACTAACCTGCCAAGCAAGAACAAGGTGCTCTCCGAACACACAAAGCTAGCTGAACCGATGTGCCCTTGTCCATCTGGTCTACTTCCCCTTTCTTTCTCAGGTGATCTCAACCAGAGAGAACATAGCATCCCACCAACGCAGAAGAAGAGAGAAAAGAAAGGCCTCAATCCTGCTCTCTGCAGGCACCAGTTTGCTTGATGACTTAGCTATCTAGCAAGAGAGAAAGAGAGCCATAGGAACATACAAGGACAGTTCAAGGCCCTGAGTTTTCCACAGGGAGATGACACACTGAATCAGGGGATCAGGGCTAGTTATCTAAAAATCCTATGAAAGAAAGAAAATGTAAGGGCTAGAAATGTGGCTTAGTGGTAGAGTTCTTGCCTAGCATGCTTGAAGCCCTGGGTTCAATTCCTCAGTACCACATAAACTGAAAAAGTCAGAAGTGGTGCTGTGGCTCAAGTGGTAGAGTGCTAGCCTGGAGCAAAAGAAGTTCAAGGACAGTACCCAGGCTCTGAGTTCAAGCCCAGGGCTGGCGAAAAAAAAAAAAAAGGTCCAAGAAAATGTAACAGGCAGGCACAAATGCCACCAAGGCACAGCATTCTTTTTTAACCATCTGAACTTTTCATGATACACTGGAGAGCCCTCAGCATCTGGAAGATGCGTTGGTGGTACATTCTAGTAGAAGCCACATTTCCAGTTCAAATTCAATGAATAAGCAGCAGGTGTCACTAAACTCAAGGTCCTGGGTAAATCTGGCAGGAGCGGGCCTGACTCCATCCTTTACCTTTGATCAGCTCAGTACCTGAATTCTAGAAATAACATTGAGAAGAAGAAGCCATGAGGCTTACAACAAATGAATGATCGCCTCCCCCCGCCCCCCCGTTTCCTGCCTCTCTGAAGTGGGAACAGGGCAGCCCCAAATGCAGAAGATGCTCCTGAAATCACAGCTTGTGCAGAAATTCGCACGGGGGCAGAGGTCGGGGTCAGTGGAGAGGTTCCAGCTACTCCAGGAACTCCAGTTTACAAGAAGCTTGCTCTTCACCTTGCAAGCGTGGGAGTTTCATCAGTCATCCAAGGATTACATTCCTATCTGCAGATCAGCAGCGGTCCAACAACAAAATAAGCCCAGTGCCATCCCTGGGCACCTTTCTCTGACATTATGGCTGTGTTAACTCCTCTATGAGGACAAACATCTGAAGATGTGGCCAGAGGTTAAGACATTCTTTACTACTTAAGTACTGTTTCCTTTTCAGGGACCTCCTGTTGACCTCCGTCCTGGAGAAAGTCTGTTAAGAGAATGGAGACACCTAGTGGACAAAAGTGCACAATATGGAAATGGCCACTTCTACAGAATCAGTGTGTGGTGCAAACCATTGCATAGACTTGAGTACTCGGAGACCTGTGGGAGCATTTTAAGGGGTGCTGTCTAAACATGAAACCTGGCTGCTGTGACAAGATGTTCAGAATAGAGATTCTACTGGGAGCAGAGTTCCTTCATCCATCCATTTATTCACTCAACACACATGTCTTATTGACTGTAATGTACAGGTGGGGTGGGGGAGAAGAGAGGTCAAAGGAAGGGGGGAGGGACAAATGGAAAGGGTTGACAAAAACAGTCATAATATTCAATGCACATGTGTGAAACAGGAACCGACAACACACATGTCTATGAAATGTCCGCTAGGTGCAAAATGGCATGTGAGGGCCTGGATCCTAAAATCTATAAGAACTATATCCAAGGATCTTTATAGTTCAGTGAAGAACCCAGGACAGCAACGAAGAGTGGAAATCCATTGTGATGGGGCACTGATGTGCTATGCTGGAAGAAGCCATAGAACCAGCACTCAAATGAATCCTTGAAGGTAAGAGGAAGGATCATCTGAACCCAGGTCTCAAATTGGCACCAGAAGACCCCATCTGGCCCACAGATGTGTGTTGTTCCAGCTGTGATGTGTTTTAGAAATATATGTGTGTGTGTGTGTGTGAGAGAGAGAGAGAGAGAGACTCTGAATTGGTTACCAACACTGAAACACTAGTAGATTTTACGTGAAAATCTTGATCTCAGCTTCTTTTCGGTCTAACCTCCCTATTAAAGGTTGGCTAGTCTGAGCTGTGATTTTGAATAGTGTTAATGGGTTCAATGCACTTTGAACTTAGGATATACTCAATTTAATATGGGCTTACTCAGATATAATCCCATTGTGTGTTGAGACATACCTGTGTGTATGTATATATGTAGTAAGTATATATGTAGTAAATGCTTGATCATGCGGGTGTAATGTTGTGTTTGTATGGCTCAGGACTTCCAGACTGAGAGCATAAAGCATTGTCAAAGTCATTAGGTCATCAAGAACACTCATAACATTGCTGGTGGAGATGTGAACTAACACAACCACGTGAGAAAACAGTTTGGCAGTGCCTTGTAAACTTAAATAGATACAAGCCATGGGAATGCAGCATACTAATTGTAAGTATTTAATCAAGAGAGAAAGAAAGATCTGTATTCCATACTGATGGCTTTGTTGATAACAGACAAAATCTTGAGACAATGCAAATGTCCCTCAAGAAATGAAAAGACAAATAAATGGGGTGGGGATAGGAGGCGCGGCTCAGTTGGTAGAGTGCCACCCAGTGAGCAAAAGCATCAGGTACCAGTCTTGGACCTAAGGAAATCAATACATAAATAAAAAATAAATGGAGAGGTTGCCACAGGAGGGGACACTCCCTAGGAAGTACACATCACTTTTAACAAGAGCTTTGAGCCTGAAAAAGACAACAAAGGCTTTGTGCTCTGTGGGAAAGCATAGAGCACAATGTGGATAAACCCAAGGTATTGCATTTTTAAGCTTTAACTTGTAACCTTCCTAAAGGATCTCCATCACTCACCACTCCTTTAGAGTATACAAACAAATAATTTGTTGTTGGGCCAATGAATGCTCACCGTGTCTCAATTTTATTCAGTCATACTCCGAGTGCTTTTATACAGAGTCCAAAACCATGGGTAAATGCCTCCAGAGGTTCCAGAAGTGTGTCAGGTCCTTGGCTATAACAGGCTGATATTTTTTTGTACACTAAACAAAGCAATAATGCATTAAAAACTGAGAAATATTTCCAATGCCAGTTGCCTGTTTACATTCAATAAAAGCAACAAGGAGCCAGGCACCAGTGGTTCACACCTATAACCCTAGCTATTCAGGAGGCTGAGATCTGAGGGTTGCTGTTCAAAGCCAGCCCCGGCAGGAAAGTCTGTGAGAGTCTTATTTCCAATAACCACCAGAAAAACAGAAGTGGCGCTGTGGCTCAAGTGGTAGAAGTCTATCCTTGAGCTGAAGAGCTCAGGACAGTGCCCAGGCCCAGAGTTCAAGCCCCATGACCACCACCAACAACAGAAAGCAACAAGGAGAAAAATAACTATTCTAACTTAATGAAAACCTTATGAGATGCCACGTCTGCTGGTCCTCTCTTGCTCGCATAATTGGCCTCCAGGGCATGTGACAAGTCAGCCAACTTGTCCTAGGATGTCACTTCCAGACACTGGGATTCTGCTCTTTATTTTCTTCCTTCCCTTAAGTAAACCTCATGGTGCGATCATATGTTAAAATTTTACCTTTGCCTACACACGTCTTTGACTTTAATCTATAGCAGCATCTTATAAAAGTTATTCCAACTTCCCTTAACATATTTATTATATTTAACATTCATATTTTGACCTCAAAGCCAACTAGTACCTAGGTTAGTGTCTATCTTTCATGTATTCTAGATGATCTTTCTCATAAAGTTTGGTCAAGGATATTCTCATACTTGAATTTTGACAGCTGACGAATTGACTTGAAATGTTCCATGTATAAAACTTTTTAACGAAAGCTTTTCAAAAATTCCACATCCACTTAGAGGATGAGCCCATGTTCTCTCCGTTCGTAAGTGCGTACATCTGCTCGCAGTTAGGCACTGGGGATGTGGATGGTAAACTGTGAGGAAGAGAACATTTGTGGCTTATCTAATGCCTCAACATGCCAATATAACCAGATAAAAATCATACTTTGTTTCCCAGGGGTTTTTTAGAGAAAGGGAATCAATACAACAGAGCACAGAGAGAGATAATGTGTGAGTTATTATAAAGAAGTAGCACACACAATTATGGAGGTTAAGAAACCCCATGTCTGAAATAGGCACTGGTAGAGGAGATCCAGGAGAGCCAATGTGTCATTTCTGTCCAAATTTGAAGGCCTGGCAACGAGACCAGCCTGGGCTGTAAAGCAAAGCTCCTTCTCAAGGGGAAAAAAATTCCACAGGGGGAAAAATGGTAGAATATACTTACTAATCTTTGATTCATAGAATAAATTTCTAGACTAAGAAACAAGGAGAAGTGGCCTTCAAGAAACGTGGAGATCCGCCATTTTCATGGTAGAGAGGGAAATTTCCTTCAGTCCTAAGTAGTGCCTGCATAAATCTCCTAGGTCTTTGTCCCAGGACAAACACCACAAGATTTCCTCCTCCACGCAACCCCTTTGGCCACCCAGCCCTTCCAGGGGCCTTTGGATGAAAGGAACACATATCCTTCGAGAGGAAGTAACGCCCCAATTTATTTCACCTCTGATCTTCCCATCTGTGGGATGTTCACTAACTAGTGCCAGGAACTTGGCCTGCAAAGTCTTCATTAAATTTCACCAAAGCCACCTGTGGTGGGTTCTACTGATGATGAGTAACTAAAGATTTGAAAGGTTGTCTAGTTCACCCAAGGTCACGTAGTGTGTAGAAGAGCTGACTGTGGAAATCTAGTGGGAAATCTATCACCCTTTTGTTGTTGTTGTTGTTAAATCAAGGTTTAGTGTGCTTCTGTTAGAAATGTAGAAATCAGAAAGCCTCGAATGTATGACTTAAAGCAAACCTTACAAGAAATCTCAGGATATTTCAAAAGATAAAGATTCCCCCACCCACATACATGTAAAGCTATTATAATATTGTGTCTGAAACTATTGGTTAGGGGCAAAACAGTCTCTATTTATTTGTGTCTCAGAGTATGAATTTAAATGATTGTCTTAGTTTCCTAAAAAGAGTTCAACCATTTGAGAAGGGAACAATAGGAAAGGTCTTGCGCCGATCTTCTTTGTAATTCTATTCAAAGTCATGGCTGAAAATAAATTTGATTTCATTAACTCAATTTGAAAGCCAGTGGAGAGGATGATGAAATTGGAGAGAATTCAGCACAACTGAGCTAACCAAAAGCAGTCCCTGTTGCCAGAATGCATACAGATTAATAAAAGACACGGACAAGCAAACAATAACTGCAAACCTACCTCTCTCGTAACAGAAAAACCTGTCTTTCACAGGACCCAACCAGATCGCATCTCTAGCCTACCACTGACCTGACCTGGCACCCTTGGACACTAAATTTGGGGATCCCATTTGCAGGCTCTCTAAGAGATGCTCAAGAAAGTATTGAGCACCTAAGCCATGTCTGACCATGAGGGATTTCTGTAAATGGTTCCCATGCTGCCAATCCCACACAACCTCCTCTTCTGTGCTGCTACACAATGCAATGTACTTTGGGGACAACCACTGAGTTTGAACCCAGTCCCAGCTAATCAGCTAGTGGTACTGAACAAAGCCCGGGGCTCTCATAAACTGAGAACAAACGGTCCACACTTGACATGGCTGCTACAGAGATGAGAAGAGACAATACATAGAAAAAGTGCGTTGCTTTATGACGAGCCTAAGATACAGGCTTTAAAAAGAATCATGGCATGGACTATCTGATACTCTTGTCCACTTCTTCAGATCCTGAGACGTTTCTGATTGCTCAGATTTAACGCCTGGATTAAGTTAACTTTGACGCTTCTGGGAGTGGCATCCTCTAAATAATCAGTGTCCTCACTGAAGTCTAGGATAATAGGCTTATGAGACTCTAGCATCCATGAAAGGGAAGCCGAGCTGTGTGGGGTTGAGGGTATAAACAATAGGGATGTGGTCAGGCTGCCGCTGGCTGGCCACATTGTCAGAAAATCACCGTGAGGGGTCCAGAGGCGTTGTCTCTGTCTGGCTTCCTCTCCTCCCTAATCCCTCAGGTTTTAGCTACAGAACCAAAGGTGAGGCTGTGGCCTTGGCTGAACAGGTTCCATTTTTCCCTTGTTGAGTCAGAAAGGCAGAGCAGATCCTGATGTAAGACCAGCAAGGAGGACTGACAGACACACAGAAGAGGGGACTGGAGACATCTTTGGGCCGGAGAAGATGAGATTTCTGGTCAAGAAACCAAATAGCATTTTGGGGGGGAGGTGTCGGTCTTGGGGTCTGAACTCTGGGCCTGGGATGTCCCTCAGCATTTCAGCTCAAGGCTAGCACTCCACCACTTGAGCCACAGAACCACTTCTGGCTTTTTCTGCTTATGTGGTGCTGAGGAATCGAACCCAGGGCCTCATGCATATGAGGCAAGCACTTTACCAGTGAGCCAACTTCCCAGCCCCGGAATAGCATTTTTTGTAACCAGACAGAGCCTGTCTGCCACCAGGTTTTCTCCTGGATATAGAGGGGAAAGGGCCCTGGGGGGGCGGGGGAGGAGCTTCAGAGCAGGGCGAACTCTGAGCCAATCCTATAGTGGAAAGGCCTCTGCCCGTGGTGTCATTGTGAGGACCAGCCACAGAGTGCGCATTATGACTAAGTCCCAGCGTGGTCCCCACGTGCCAAGCCATGTGCTGCATTTGCCAGGAAGAGCTACATTTTCTTTCTTGTTTCCCCCCACAAACGTGGACACAGAATAAATAGAACAAGCATTCCCAGACAGCTAGGAATAGTGTAAATGTCATCTCAAAAGCCACACAACAAAAATCCTGTACATTACACATACAACAAATGGGAAAAGCCTCTGAAAGGTGGGAAGAAGAGAGCAGAACCACTGGAGGCCTTATCACCCAAAGAGTAACACGCTGTAAGTTCCTGTGTCTTCTGATGCCATACACTCCAGGAGGGGCTGGCAAAGCTGGAATTCAGGAATGCTAACACACTCAGTCACAAGATGGTGCAGTAGAAGTCTGCCTCCTCTCACTAAAGAGCCCTGAAAAGGCAAACTGAAAGGAAATTAAATTTCAGATAATAATTATTCCATGGCAGGCAAATACCACAGGGAGAACTAAAACGATGCCTCTCTCACAAGCTGATGCCGGCGAAGCCTGAATACAGGCTTGAGTTCCAGACTTAGCCCTCGGTGAGGAATCAGCTCTGAATATTAACAGATCAAAGAGGAAAAACTGTACAGTCACAATGATTGATACAGAAGAAGGCAGTTGACAGGATTCAATACCTGTTCATGATTTTTTTAATCTCTCAGAAAACCAGGAATAAAGAACTTCTCAACTTGATAAAAAAAAAAAATCAACTGTGAAATAACTACAAAATACAAAATTCTGAAAAGCAGAATGCTTTCCTCCTAAGATTCAAAACAGAGCAAAGATGGCTACTCTTCACCTTCTTAAGAGGGTTAAACTTAGCCAGATGCCAGTGGCTCACGCCTATAATCCCAGTTACTCAGGAGGCTGAGATCTGAGGATCATGATTCAAAGCCAGACCAGGCAGGAAAGTCCATGAGACTCTTATTTCCAATAAACCACCAGAAAACTGGAAGTGCTCAAGTGGTAGAGTGCTTACCTTGAGCTGAAGAGCTGCCCAAGCCCAGAGTTCAATCCTCTTGACCAAAAAAAAAAGGTTAAACCTTGGCTCCAACTTTGGGCTAATACAAAATAACAAGAAAGGAAAAGAAGGTTTACATGTTGGGGATGGAGGCATAGTCTCAATTGGCAGATAACCTTATTGTTGATATAAAAAAATATATCCTAGGAAGTGTACCGAAGAAAACCAGACAACAGAAACTTGTTCTACTATTGGTTCAACAAGTTGAACAGGTTGGCAAATTTGCAGGATCAACTTATAAAATCAGTTGTTATTTCTATATCTTAGCAGTTGCATTTCTGGGCTTTGATGCAAACTTATACTCACACATTAATGTTTATAACAGCTTTATTTGTCATAGCCAAAACCTGGAAGTAACTCGGATGACCTTCAGCAGGTGGATGGCTGTCCATACCACGAGACATCTCCAGCTGTGAAACAGAGCAAACTGGTAAGATACACACCACCTTTAGATGAATCAGAGAACTCTGCTGAATGGAAAACAGCCAGCGTTATGCATACCGTGTAACTCCACCTCAAGGATATTCTCGAATAAATGATAAAATTATTGTTGTAGCAATGTTAAGAAGTGGCGTGGAAAGGACACATAGATGATGGTTGTACTAGTGAAAAAGCCACATTAAACTCTTGATATTATCCTTAAGTGTTTTTCCAAAGGATACAATTCAAGTATGCTTTTAGTGTGGGGGGCGGGTGATGAGTGTTCAGGACCTCGAACTTGCTAGGCAGGTACTCTACTATTTGAGCCACACCTCCAGTCCTAAACTCTTGACTATACAAGTTACGATATCCTAGTTAAGACAGAGCTACAGAGACTTTGGAAATTATTGAAGCTATTGTCTCTGAGGACAGCAGTTCTCTGGATCTCTGCACTATTTCTTTTTTCTTTTTTTTTTTGGGGGGGGGGAGGGGTCAGTTGTGGGGCCTGAACTCTGGGCCTGGGCGCTCTCCCTCAGCTCTTCAGCTCAAGGCTAGTGCTCTACCACTTGAGCTTCAGCCCCACTTCCGGCTTTTCTGCTTATGTGGTACTGAGGAATCAAACCCAGGGATGCATGCAAGGCAAGCACTCTACCACTGAGCCACCTTCTTAGCCTACACTATTGCTTAACCACTGTGTGTTATCCTACCTGTTTCTCAGGAAAAAAAAAGGTGTAATTTAAATTCAAATGAGTACGTCAAACAGCAATGCAAGACAAATATGATATCTATGAGTTTGCATTTCAAGAAACTCCAGATTCAGGGCTGGGAATGTGGCTTAGTGGTAGAGTGTCTGCCTCGTATGCATGAAGCCCTGAGTTCAATTCCTTGGTACCACATACACAGAAAAAGCTGTAAATGGTGGTCCTGGGGCTCAAGTGGTAGAGTGCTAGCCTTGAGCCAAAGAAGCTCAGGGACAGTGCCCAGGCCCTGAGTTCAGGCCCCAGGACTGGCTAAAAAAAAAAAAAAAGGAAACTGCAGATTCCCTTCCAGCCCCTTCTGCGTCTGCCACACGATGAGGGCAGCAGCCCCATTCCAGGCGTGGGGAAGCAGGCTCTGCGTCTAGTGAGGACATCGCGCGGTTACCTTTCAGTGGACAAACGCCGAGGCGTGGGAGGCGTAGCCCGGACTTCATGCGAAGTTGTTGGGAAACATCTGCAGGCAGAGGAAGGCCCGTGGGGGAGTGTGGAGGGCTGAGGAGGCCTGCGTCGGGCGACGACACAATCATTTTCACCAGGGCTGGAAACGAATCCCCCAAATGAAGAACAACCCATGAGGAAGAGAGAAAAAGAAGAATGTGTTTAGGTTCTAGCCCCCCGGGGGATGGCGTTTCTCAGAAGAGATGACCAACTTGCTCGGAACCTCTTTTCCCCCTGACATTTTTTTTCTTCTTCACACTGCTCTGTTCCTTTTTAATTAAATTAGCTTTTATTCTTGTGAGTAATCAGGGAATGTTCTGGGCTGAAGCATGTCACCGCATGCAGAACAGCGCCACTGATTTCCTCCCCAGGGGATCCAGTTCCCTGTCACCCGGGGTCTCGGCCTCATTGTCACTCTGTCTCTTAAAATGACACGATCGTGCTTGGGGTGGTAAATTACCAGTAAGTCGGCCTTGGCGATCTGTGAAGGTCATTAAGGCTCTTTGTAAAAAGGGGCGAGGCGCCTGGGCTAGGAGGCACAGATCTGCTCAGTGTAACGGAATATCATGGCAGAAAAACTTTCACAAGAAAGGGAACAATGTCCCTTTGGAGATCAGATCCTGGAGCCAAGCAAGATGGTATCTGCACTTGCCTGCTTCAGAGGAGAAAGAAAAAAAAAAGATGATCTTGGAACAATCTGGGCCAGCAGGAAGACAATAGGATTCTTTATTTCTTGGCACAGGAATGAATGAATCTTTCTTCCCAGGGCAAAGCAGCATCAACTCCAAGGACAATAAATGGGGGAGCCCAGCATTGAGGCAACAATGACGGGCTTTCTGTGTGCTCGCAGCGGGGACGGTCCCACGGGGCTTCAAAGAGACATGTGAATTTCTTTTTCTCTTCCTAAGTAAACAAAATTAAGAAAGAACACGCACATCCTACAAATATGAAAGCCCAGAATTTCCCCCTTGGCTATTCCAACCTGACCCCAACCCAAAGAGGCCTTTCTTTTTTTGGATTAAAGCAACACAACACATAGTTGCCTTGAAGTTGAACTTGGGACTTGTCCGGGCATCTTTTCCACCAGCAAGCGTGGAATGTTCTCCAAAGAATACAATAGATTCCTAAGCTTACATACCTCGCAGTTTGCCTCCAGTTGTCTGAAGACACACACACACACACACACACACACACACACACACACACACACACACTTCTTTAAATTGAATCTGCCCCCAATACTCATCATGCATGTTCACAAAAAAAAAAACCAGATACATCTTTAAGAAGATCCGATAGTTCCTGTTGCAAAAGTAAGTGGTCATTAATGCATTTTTTTTTAACTCAGCTCCTATGTACACAAATAAATGAACGAGGTCCCTTGGGACACAGGGACATGTCAACAGGTCTTTCGCTCAGTCTCCTGTTCTTCATGAAGTCTCTTGCCAGCATGGAAAATGTGGGTGCTAGTCACAACAGGATCTAAAGTCAGCTCTTTTGCCTTCTACTTCCTGCCCGGCTGGCAGCACGCCATCCCCGTAAAAAGCCTTGTCTTTGGAGGAGCCGGCCAGGCTCTTTGTAGAGTCATCGCTTACCACTTCCCAGAAATCACCCTGGAGTCAGGGAACTGCAAATAGAGTTGATTCCACATCACATGATTCCCCTCCCACTCCCATCCCTCCTCCAGTCCCTTGGTTTACATACTCCCACAAGGTCAAGTCAAGGACATGTGGTGGTCACAAGCGGAGTTATGGAAACAATACACACAGGGTTGGCCATGCAGCAAGCTCCGAGATGATCATTTTGATGGCAGGCTGTTCTTTTCCCAGAGGAAGACCACAAGACAACCAGTCCTATAGAACACACCATCCCATTTCGGTTCTGTGATTACTTACTTCTGCCACAGATCTACCATGTGCTCACATAAGGACTAGAATCAGCTAGTAGGAGGTAAATCTGGGGTTCTAGCTGGATCTATGAGATCCTGATGCTCCTGCTGGGCCTCTAGTTCCTGCTGTTCACCACCTCCTGGAAGATCCAGAGAGCTGAGTGAGGGAGCAGACCTGCATTCCCAGTACACCAGAGGCCGGGGTAGGAGGATCATAAATTTGAGGTCAGCCTGAGCTACTTGGCAAGACTCTACCAAAAGGGGGAGGGAGGGGGAGGGAAGGGGGGAGGGAGGGACGGAGGGAAGGGGGGAGGGAGGGACGGAGGGAAGGAAGGAAGGAAGGAAGGAAGGAAGGAAGGAAGGAAGGAAGGAAGGGAACAGGACAACTGCATATGGCTCACAGCTGTAATCTTAGTTACTTGGGAGACAGAGATCAAGAGAATTGTAGTTCAAAGACAGCTGGCCAGCTGGAGCAAAAAGATTCCATCTCAACCTCCAGCTAGAGTCATGACATCTGACAGTTATCCCAGTTACAAGCGAGGCAGAGATCAGGAGGATCATGGCTTCATACTTAGCAGGGCAAGCATATTTGCAATACTCCATCCCAACAGGAACAGACTGGTACAGGGACATGCACCCATCACCTCTGCTATAGAAGAAATAACAAACAGGAGGATCTCAAGCCATAGTGGCCTGAACAGGAAGCAAGACCTTGCCTCAAAAACAACTGAAATACAAAAGACTTGGGTCACAGCTTAACTGGTAGAGCACCAGTCTAGCAAGTAAAAAACCTCTAAAATGAAATCTAAATACCACCACCAACAACAACAAAAGAAGAGCTGGCTTCTTTCTGGAAGGTTGGTAGCCGCTGAGGAACAGACACCCATCCTTGGGATGATGTCAGCGGTGAGGGGGAGGAAGAGGAGGAACTTGATGACCCCTGGAGATCATTTCAAACTGTTCACAGGTCTCTTAACGATCCCATTTATCAAGAGATTGAGCCCAGCTGGCTGCCACTAGCTGCTGGCCATGGGCAGACGCCTGCTGGTCATCTGTCAGTTGTCTGTGTTCCCCGGGCGCCAGCTTCATGTTCAAGTCCTGGCCTGGTGCCTCACTCTGCTGCATAATTGTGCTAGCTGCAGCAAGACTGACTAAATCTTATTGATGCCTTCGCTGCTAGTTTCATGAACCCTGCAAGCTGGAAGGGCTCAGAAAGAGAAACAAGGCACACCCAGAATTTCAATTCAAAGGCCACAGGCTCCTCTGGGTTTGCTTTTACAAAGACACACATGCCATGGTCAAGTTATCACCATGAAGCGTGGGCAGAGCTTTCTTCCTGTGAAGGAGTGGACATCATCAGCCCCTGACCCATTCTGAGCTCTCCTGCTGAGGCAGGGAGACGCTGTCTGTGGGGGTCTCTGTGGGGGAAGGGCAGGAAGCATGGCACAGATGAGGGCCTCGATTTCATACGCTGACACCACTAGGGCTGGTGTAACAAAATTCCATACACTGAGCAGCTTATAAATACAAGTTTATTTCTTGCAACTCCAGAGGCTGAGAAGTGCGAGGTCAAAGCCGAGTCTGTGTCTAGAAAGAGCAGCTTTCCTGCTGTGTCACGGTGGAGGGGTAAAACACTCACAGCAGATCCACCCTGCCTCACCATCTCCCTGAGCCTCCTCCTTTCAACTTCCATCACCTGGGAGGGGCAGTTAGGATTCCAACACATGCATTTGGAAAGAACCCAAACCATAGTATAGCCAAGCTCAAGCAGCTCCACCATGGACCCTTGGGACTTCCGGCTCTTAAAAAGGCACTAGCGAGACATAGAACTTAAGGTGCTGCCCAAACACCCCCAGTAATCAAGATAAACAGATCAGGTAAGATTCTGGCAAATCAAAACTCATGTAGAACCAAAAAAAAAAAAAAAAAAACTCACAGGGAACAAAATATCAACCTTTTACCTAAAGGCGTAAGGCTGTTGCTGTGCTTTAATAAACCATGTGCTGTATTTGAACCAGCGCATAGTTCTTGGATTGCTCGGCCATTGAGACCTTCTGGGTAGGCATGTTTGGGTTAGAAGTGTGGTGGTGAGTAAACGATTTGGACAAACATAGGGTTTTGTGTATAGACAAGCGTTTTTTAAATTTCTTGTTGTTATTTTGTTGTATTTGGCTGTGGATTTTAATTGTGAAACTACCACAGTTTTCAATTGGTTCAAAATACTGGAGGATATTTTGGGGGGAGGTCAGTTATGGGGCTTGAACTCAGGGCCGAGGCACTCACCCTAAGCTCTTTTGCTTAAGGCTAGGGCTCTACCGCTTTGAGGCACAGCGCCACTTCCAGTTTTCTGGTGGTTTATTGGAGTCTCATGGGCTTTCCTGCCTGGGGCTGGCTTTGAACTGTAATCCTCAGATCTCAGCCTCCTGAGTACCTAGGATTACAGGTGTGAGCCACAGGCACCCAACCACGAGTATGTTTGGCTGAGCATATATGGGACATACATTTTCTTCTTATTCTGCTTCAGGCGTGAGCAGGTGTTGTTGGGATTGTGGCAGATCAGGGAAGAGCCAGAACACCTGAAGGTAGAGTTTGTCTTTGTGGATGGAAGGGCTTTGGAAGGTTCTGGATGAGTTGATCCATAGACAGAGGTGTGGGTAAACAGCCCCCTGCAAACTCCTGAGGGTAAAATCGAGAATCGAAGAAGACAGGAAGACCCTGGAGTAATGGAACCCAGAGAGCAGATGCTGTGACTACTGCAGTGATCAGGAAGTCCTTCTCCTGACCCTGACTACCCACGTGACCTGAGCCACCTCAGACCCTCTCTGGGCCTCCATTTACACCTAATAAGAGGACGTGACCCTCAGCCTTCTCCTAGCTGAGAGCACAAGATGTCATAGTTCAGGGATCCTCACCCTAACTACTTTTCACTACATCCTTTGTAATAAATAGCCTTTATGCCGAGACAGCACGCATGCGGGCGCACATGCACACACACACACACACACACCCTGATTCCACATCATTCTCTTACTTCAGTCCTCTTCCCTAACCAAGCTTCAAATAAGGAAATCTTTATGAAATCACAATCTCTTTGGGTAAGGGCTGCATTCTCTGTGAGTGCCGAATCAGAACAGGGCACAGCCCAAGAGTACCTTTAGGACTGAGTCACACACACACACACACACACACACACACACACACACACACACACACACACACACACGAAGTTACAAAGTTTCCAGGAAACTGTGCGCAGAAGTGGTTATGCGTGGTTTCCAGTTCCTGTATCTTCATAGCCCTATGACCTTCTCCGTCTGGGCAAATCCTTGCCTAAACAAAAATAGTGTGGCATTTGTGGCTAACACAGAACGGACTTCCAGGGCGCTCTCACGCCCTCAGAACTATTGATTTTGAAATACCCGACTTTGACTTGGAAATTGTTCCCGTGGAGCTTATGCAAGCGCCCCTACTTGCTGACAGCAAGGCAGGTGCAAAAAACATTGGGTTGAAAGGAGGGGACAACAAGAATGTTGCTTTGCTCTTTTCCTTCCTTCTGTAACTAATTTGTTTACCCAAATTAGTTCAAAGTGCTGCTTAGCTGTTTGTTGTGGCCGGCCAGCCCCTCCCTGGGTCTGCCTGGCCTCCACAGAGACCCAAGGAACCAGCTGCAGGAAGTAGACTTAATCCATGAGTTTATTAAAAATGACTGACCCGACCACTCCCGGAGCCATGTCCCTTTGTGGTTGGGTTGTGTGTTTACGTGCCCCTAGACTTGTTCTGTCCCTAAGCCTGGGATGTCCTTCCCCAAGTCTGTTTGTTTCTCATGAAGGGTGGAGGGGTCGTGTCTCAAGGATTCCTTAAGGATTGTCACATCTGCATTTGGCTCTATTTCATTCCCTGATTATTAACCCAGACCACTATCGGATGGGCCTGAAAATCTACCCTAGATGCACCTCTGACTGACAAGTGTTACTTCTATGACGTCAAGTCCACTTTAATTTCTTTTGTGACCTTCCAGGCAGATCTGTTTGCATATTCTGTTGGTGTTTGCTAGGGAGATTACAATGCATTGTTAATTTTTCATAGCTAATCCAGTTAAGATGGTACCACTTCACTTTCAATTGAAAAACCTGTAACATTTCCATTTATGCTACTAGCCAACTATGTATATTACAGCTATGTATATTATAAATCCCACATTTCAATGTTTTAGTTTTTGCTTTTCTTTTTATACAGATAATAGCTTCCCAATTTGGCCCCCATCAATTAATTTTGTATCATGTTCCAGACATGTGAAAAATAATATTTGATACTGGGTGCCAGTAGCTCATGCCTGTAATCCTAGCTACTCAGGAGGCTGAGATCTGAGGATCACAGTTCAAAGCCAGCCCAGGCAGGAAAGTCCATGAGACTCTTATCTCCAATAAACCTCCAGAAAAACAGAAGGGTGCTGTGGCTCAAGTGGTAGAGCGCTAGCCTTGAGCTGAAAAGCTAAGGGACAGTGCCCAGACCCATGACCAAAAAAATAAAATAATGTTTGAGAAATTTTGGATGGTGTCTGATTCCTTTGAAGGATATTGAATTTTTTTTCTTTTGTTCATATATGGTTCAGACATGAGTGGGAGCTTCAGGCAATTTATAAACAGAATTTTTCTTGACTTCTTTTTTTTTTTTCTAGAACTTTCTCCTCACTTTCTTGGCGCTTTGGTTGCCCTGAATTCTGTCTTTTGGTTCTTCAGGCATGCAAAGTATCATTTTTCACTGGTTTAATTCACCTTATAAGGTACAGATTGGAACCTACCGTCATGCGGAAGCTACGTATGGGTATGTTAAATAAAATAAAACAGAGAGATGTACCCAGAAACATTCACATTGCTCATGAGTTGACCCTCTCTTCTCCAGTGCCTATGTGCATATTTTACTCTCTTCTTAGTACCTGTATGCTTTTTTTTCACTCTCTAATACCCATAGATAATTGGTTTTAAGTTTTTTCGTTCACAGTCTGTTGTCTATATCTTTATTAGAGTTAGGGACTGATCGGAATCACTTGACTGGACAAGAGGTAGAACTTTCTCAAATGATGTGGATCAGATGTTCCTTCTCAGGGGATATGGGGTGTGGTGTGGGGGAGAAGAAGCTGAAGTTTATTGATAACTTGGTCATATTTTCAGTTTAATAAATGTGTTTGTGAAGTCCTAAGAATGGTGACAGTTTCTGGAAAAGTCCAAAGCTAAATGCAGTCCTCTAGCCCTGCCTGCGAAGCTGGTAGCGTTTTCCTTCAAATAAGAACAAAAGTCTCTTCCTTGGCTTGAAAATATAAGCTATCTACTGGCTTTATCACAGAAAAGAATTAATTGCTGTAGCTGACAGGAATAAGTGAAAAGTTACCAGCGCTGGGCTAGGTTGCATCCCAGCTCGCCCATTTCACGTTATCTCCAAGCCAACCTCAACATCAAGTGACATTTTGTTCTCACAGACGAAAGGAAATGAGGCTCAGAAAGGGTGTCACGTTGATAGTAAAGGAGTGCCGAGTTTCTGGTCCACTGATCAAATTCAGGAATGATCTAATCCCCTCCTCCCTATTCCTCTCTGACTCATACATATAAGTGGTCTCCAATTGGCGTCTCTGCCACATCCTTCTGGGATAGACTAGCTGATTTAAGGACCCTGGCCATTTCGATGGAGTCATTAGTTCTACCCTTTGTATGAAGCGAATATGTCACCAGAAGGTGTTTTGTTTTAATCAAGCAATCGCTCCCCTCTATAAGGTAATGGAAGGCACTGTCTGACCCCTCCCTTCTCTGGATTCCTACAGTTCTTATTCTACTCAACATGTTTTGCACTTGCCTTCTAGTTTGAGTAATTTTTAATCTCTCTTAGATTAGCAAATACTCTTTCATTTTTTAAAGATACATTCAAAACTTTTTAAATTTAGTAATTGAGATTTTAATTAATTAAAAAATAATGTTAAAAAATCAGAACATGACTTCTAGTTTAGGAAGGCAATTTTTGAGGTGCAACAGAATCACAAGATTCCTATTAATTTTTAGTTCTTCAGTGTCAAAGATTATTTTCTAGTTTTGTCATTTTCCTGTGTGTAAGACATTATCAACACCTGATAAAAACAAAAAACAAAGTAAAGGTAGCATGATTGCAGTTCAATAAACATCTCACTTAGCAAAAGATGTGTGAACAAATAGACAATCCAGGCAAGCTTCCAACCCTGCTACTTACTGATCTCAATGATTTGGGCCAAATTCCTTAATTTCTCTGGGGTTCAGTTGCCTTGTTTGTAACACATGAACCACTAGCCAGGTTTGTGAAGAAACAAGTTGCATTTAAAAGGAAAACTTGTGGCACAGCATGGTCTCCGAAATGCTAATTCACTGGGTTTTTCAAGTGAGAAAAGGAAATTCTTCCCATTTCATGCTGAGACATAAAAGTGAGGCACCAGGTAGATTGTCTTGTCTAAGGTCACAATCTTTATCAACAGTGACAGATTTCCCCCCCACTTTCTTCTTGGCTGCCTTTCGATTAGATGATGGCTGCTATAACCCTGGCCTGCAGGGTCATCGCTTACCAAATACAGTACAATTGATGGCGAGAGCATTTACGATCTTAGAGGAAGACCCTGCTATGTGCAGACACTGTCATTTATTATAGCCAGATTATTCAAACTTCACAACAACCCTGCAAGACAGCTGTTACTGGAATAGATTCACAGAAGAACGCCGCAAAGGAAATCAGCTTGTTCAAGGAAAGCAAATCAACGTATTCAAGGTCTTACAGTCAGCAAACTGAAGATCTGGGATTGGAATTTCATTCCACGGCCTGTGTTCTTTCTGTTGATTCTAGGGGAAATGGAATGTTCTCTCTCCAAAGGGCAAAATTGCATAGAGATGTGACAATCTACACCGTGTAACCCACTGGATCCCATACTTTCAAGAGGCATCTTTCCCGGGGCTTGAGCTCATGGCCTGGGGGCTGTCCCTGAGTCTCTTTTTGCTCAAGGCTAGCATTCTACCACTTGAGCCACAGCGCCACTTCAGCCTTTTCTGAGTAGTTATTATTAAAGAGTCTCATGGACTTTCCTGCTTGGACTGGCTTCAAACCATGATCCTCAGACCTCAGCCTCTTGAATAGCTAGGACTATAGGTGTGAGCCACCAACATCCAGCTCAAAATGTGTATGTGTGTGTGTGTATACTCTGTGTGTGTTGTGTGTGTGTACATAACTTATTTGTTGTTATCTACTGCAGTTTCTAAGGAGTTTGTCAGCAGTGAGTGCTCTTTGTGAGCCAGGCAGCAGGAGGACTTAGAAAGGCCTTGATGGGCAAAGTCTGATGTAACAAATCCATCGATCGTATGGACCTCAGAGGCGCCAGCCACCAAGATGGCTCTCAGGAAGAACACATTGGAGAGTCATGTGGGTGTTCGCGCGCTTCTTCTTAGTCAAGACTGATACCCTCCTGCAAAGCTGTTTCTAGAAAGCCACCTGCAATCGATCCGTGTACTCCTGAGGCCCATGCAGTTCAGTTGTTCTTGGTGCTACGAGCAAACGTCCATACAGGAATCACTGCTGGAACGGCCCTCCGTTGGCACCGTAGCTCTGGGGTGTTTACTGGGTGTGCTGGATCCTGAGGCTACTTTCAGGAGAGATGAAGGCAGAGAGCTGGGGTGGGGAGTGAGGGGAGTTGCTTTACTTAGCAATGCTGAAGACAGATAAGGAACGGTTCGATGACCGTGAAGGCGCATAAGACGAATGAGATCATTTCTGTGCTTCCATTGGACTTTCTCCCCAGGCGGATCCCGATGTGTTGCTCACAGATTGAGGCACAAGTTTCTAAACTTAGATAAAGGCACCCATCTGGGCAGTCATTGGTGGTCATGTGTAACTGTTTCTAAGCGATCACCTCTGAGGTCACGTGGTTAATGAGGGTGGAACAGACACAGGGCATAGCAAATTGTACAAGGCCATCAACCAAGAGGCCCACCAGCCATGACAGACAACGTAAGAAAGAACAGTTTCCAACCTCATCTTTCACCTTCCATCCTGGAGCAAAATGGCTAGCTTGCCCATGCTGGCATAATCAAGACTGGGGGACAGTATCAGAAGACGTGGGCTCCGCTCTGAGCTCTGCTGTTACCATATTTGACTTCACGGTAGTCTCGTAACCCTAAGCTCTGAGATTTGGGCTGTTGATACCGAAAACGAAGACAGCAGAGCTTGATGAAAAGCTCATTGAGTTCTAACTCAAAATTACCCGGGGAGTTATTTACCCTCACCTATCTGACTTGTTGTTGTGGTGGTTGTATTTCTACAATTATTTATGAAGGATCTACGATGCTGTGGGAATGGAGCAGGGAATGTCTAGACTGTTGGGGCTTGCCTTTTAGATGAGCAAACAGAAAATAACAAATAAACAAGTATGTAGGTATTGGACAGGATGACAAAGAGTACAACTGAGTAAATGGGAGGAAAAGCAGCATTGGTCAACTTGGAGTAGCTATGTGGGAAAAACTGCAAAGATAATAAACTCTCCATGCTACACATGAAACAAAGGAATCACGGAACTGTTGTTTCCCTAGAATGGCTAAAAGGACGGCTTCTCACAGGACACATGCAGAGATCCTGGATCTTGCTGTGATTGCTCAGCATCCATTCTCCCATTTCGTGTCTTCTGACTTCTTCCCATGGGTTCGTTTGTCTGCCTTTTCATTTCTGCAGTAGGAACTTGATTCCGGTAGCAGGAGCTCAATGAGTGTAACAGTTCCTGAGAGCAGGGGCATCTGGTGGCATCTCTGAAGAGTCCATGGTAACCTCCTGTCCCCCAGCAGCAGGGGCTCAACACAGACTCACTTGGAGTTGTGAGGAGAAGCATAGTTATTTGGGGCAGACCTGTCTACCAGGTGTTGAGGAAGCGAGCCCCAAGCAATCAGGCCACCAGAGTGCCTCTGTCCAGAGCACAAAGAGCCCCACCATTGCAGCACTGTCTGGCTCAGACGGTAGGTAGCAGGGAGCCATGCTCAGACCACGCTGCGGCTGGCTCTTGGGCTGAAGGTTTCTGACTTACATCTCAGAGGATTCATGGGATGGATTTTAGAGTTTTAGAAAACAGCCAGACATCTGAGGCCTGACTGTCCCTCATCACAAGCGAGACTCTTTTGTTTTCTGCTTATGTGCAAATCACTGTACACGTTCCTAACAAGTTTCCACCTCTGTATCAGAACAAAGCTTTACTAGGCTTTAGTATGAAATGTGCTTAAGAGAAAGGGTACAGATCACTACCCATTCTGGTGAGGAGCACGACGGGAAATTACAGAGTGAAGAAAATGTTTTAAATGCTTCTGACAGTTTTGTCGTAGGGCACGTCCCAGTGAAATTTGAAATTTTGCTGTTCCATATGTCCTCGCTTAGCATATCCTATGGAATGGTCTTTTTCCTAGAAATCCATGGTGATAACCCTCAAGATGCTCCACACACACACACAGAGAGTGCTCCCTTCCTGCTACCCAGGGCTGCATCAGGATGGAGCTGTGTGACCAGAAGGCCACAGCACAGTTTGATTCCAATGCTAGGTCAGGAAAGGCAATGTCTACCTCTGCATGAGGACAACAGACCACTACTCCTCATGGGGACTAGCTCACTCTGCATAGAAGCTTCCTGAAGCATCTCACCTGTTGTCCAGCATGTGAAGAAGCAATCTTGGCCAAGATCCCTCAGCTTGAGTCAAGCCTTTCAATTACTGCAGCCCTACGTCATATGCAATGCCCATCTGATGAAAAACTCCAAGCTGCCATCTAGAGAAATTCCTCCTGGCTTCTGGACCCATAGGAACAGTTAGAGATCCTACAGGAATGTGATTTAAAACCACTATGTTTGGGAGGGGGGTGGTAATTTATGATACAATAAGATAATGAATACCAAACTTGTTCTGAGGCACCAGGTTTGATTAGAAGAGACTAAAGTCTCCTAAACCCAACTGGTTGGAATATCTTCAGGGTTCGGCTCTAGAGTCTAAATAAATGGTAGACCATCTTGCCCAACACCAGGGCAAAGATTGTTGGAGGATTGTTTCCTGTAATTAGCATTGGATTCTTTGCCTCCCTGAAATGGAATCACCCTAAGGACTGAAATTGCTTAACTTCACTTCTAGGTGTGGTCTTCCAGGCGTACTGGGTCTGGTGTGGTCCTTATTCTATAGGCAGTTGATGGCACTTGCTGAGAGTCGCTGGCTGAAGGCCGTCAGAGAAGCACGTATTTTAATTCCCTCTCTGGTGCTTCTGGCTCCCTAGGCAACTGAGTGAGTTCTTGCTGCCAGACTAAACCAACAAGCAAAGAGCCAGCAGCTGCCAGTCAAATCAACAACTCAGAAATGGAAGAGATGGAAGGGACGTAGGTGGCTGTGGTCTGCCTCCATCACAGACAAAGGGCGAAGGGTCAGTCATCAAAACACTTAAAAGAGTGGCTGAGATACAGGAAATGAATCAAAGTCCAAAGAGGTGTTCAAGTGGGGGCCAGCTAGAAGAAAAGGTTTCCTAGACTTGATAGTTCACCTGAGCTTCCTGCCATATTTTGAGGAAGAAAAGGGGAATTTGGAGCCCGGAAATCCACCCTCAGCCCTCAGCACAGACATGAAACTCCTCAGAGTCTCGCTGTCAGGCCTTTCCACAGCTCTGTCTCTGATGGCCAGGTAACTAGTTGGGCTCCAAAAGAACCAGAGGATAGAATTCCTTCTCTTGAGCATGAAGTTAAAAGGAGGATCGCTCGCAAAACAGGTGCTTTACGAATGCTAGATGTCGGTCTGTTTTTCTTCAGACTCTGTTGGTGTGGGGTGGCTGGACAGCCATTCTGTATTCGGGCTTGGGCCTTTTTGTATCTCACAATACAGTTCAGAAGGGCAATCTCAAGTTCGTGTGTACTGGGGCTGCCTTTTGGAAAGAAAGTCTTCTCATGCTGAGGCTCCAGAGTGAAGCAGACCCACACCCTGTGGGTGTCCTGGAAATGGGGATGCAAACCTAGATGGGGAAGTTGGTTTTGAGCAACCAGCTGCTTCTTCAGTACTAAACCTAGTGACTGCCCAACATGTCACCCTCAGGGCCACACTACAAAGAATGTTTCCTCCAACCCCCCCTACCCACTGTCCCCCAGCCCTTGTCTTCAACATTCTTTGAGACAAGGACTTCAATAAGAGGGGCATATAGATAGGGCAGAATACTGTACTCCCCTGCCCCCCTACTCTTGCTTTGCTGACTTCAACCACCAGAGGGTGCTAATCTTCAAAAAACATCCCCCAAACATCCAGGCCTGTCCCTGCAGAATGCCAGCTGGTCCCTGTGGGGAGAGGAAATCCCTGGACCTTCTCTGTGAATAAGTTTTGTTTGTGGAACTCAACCACAGACTTTATTTATCACTCATAAATGGGCAGAAGAAATTCTGCCCAGATAAAATAAGGAGGCCCCCAAGACATGGTTTATTCTGTTCTCCATTTCTTTTTACTGACAGATATAGCCTTGGGCATACTATTTAAACACTTCTCAGCCTTACCTATACGTGGAAATGATTGCTCATCTTGAAAAATCTTGGCCCTGGGCCTGGCACGCACTGAGTGGTAGATAAAACTGGTTATTCTGCCACTCTTCCCTTTTCTTGTACTACACAGTACAGGTTGGCACTGATTCTTGGGAGGTTGTCTATAAATGCTTCGTCCTTTACTTGACTTTAACCTCTTAAAAGACAAACAACTCTCCCCTCCCCCATTTGTCTGGCATTCTCCCCAAAACAAGAGGAGTTACTGCCATCTGGGATCCAGAAAGCAAGCTAACCAAAAAGTCCCAGGGCTTTCTTTACTTCCGTACCTTGGAGAGAGCTGGGCACATTCCCGGAGCAGATCAGTCTTTAAGGGTGAGACTGGAAAATTACTTGGCAGGAAACTCTTATATAATGTGAGGTCCTTCCCCACCATACCCAACTCAAGCTTCATGCTGAATCCAGAATATTCTGAAACAACCCTTAAGTAAATGAACCTCCTTGGTGCTCCAAGATGCTCACAAAGATTCATTGAATTGATATTTTGGAGGTAGGCCAAGTTCTAAATCCTAAAATCCCTCCATCCTTGTCTTCCTATCTAATTTATTATCAAGCAAGAAGGATGTGCAGTTCCCACATACCGAAATAAACCCTATGTATGGCCAGCCAAAGTGTTGCGCGTCTAGGGCTGACACTGTATGAAAGGGGAGATCTGGGATTCATTGCAGAGGACATAAATCCTCCGTCACTCACTGTCCTTGGAGGTCGACATGACTTGTCTGGACCAAACCTTCTTCCAAGTTCTTCTTCCTGTCTTATCATGTCACTTCTGTGCCTCTGCTTATCCTAAGGCAGGGTAAAAATTGGGCTTTAGTATGTCACAAAGGTGGTTCTAATCAGAGCCACAACAGTCATCAAATGTGAAGAAAGTATACCTGTTTTAAAATTTTAAAAACATTTCTAGGATGTCTGAGATCCATATTATAAAACTCAAAGTGTCATAAAAAAAAATAAAACTAGCTTTACCAACCGTGCCGGTGTCTGCCTGGCTCAGGGTGAATTTTGTGTACTGGGAAGGCTTCATTCCAGGAGAAACTGGAACAGTGGGTCTTTTTTAGCTCCATTCAGTATCAGAGCACAGAGAAAATGGACCAAACCTAGTAGGTGAGCCTTGAAGTATAAATGCAGAAACTCATAATCAATCCGCAAGTTCTAAAGTGCTCCTTGAGTGGAGACTAGGTAATGCTTTATAAATACAAACACTATTAGGCAATGGATGAATATAAAACTATATCCAAGAACATAAGGAACTGGGGGGGGGGGTTCTATTCTTGCCAAAATGGCCTAGAACACAGCATCTAAGTTTCTGAGAATGAAGAGATTTACATTTTTCCTGGGGGACTTTGCTAAGACAGCCTCAAGGCTGGTATGTAGGCACAAGACAATTGTAAGCAGTTCCTCCTTGTTCATGGTATAGTATAGTATAGTATGGGATAGCTCAACACCAAACTTCAAAATCTCTCTGTGAATCAATTTCCTTTTCTTAAAAAGAGTAATGCCTACTTCCAAAATGTTAACCCCTAAATTACAAGAAAGCTAACACAGTCCAATAAAATGAGTGCTCATCAAGTAGTAGCAGCCATCCCAAGCACAAAACCAAAAGCCAAACCTGGCATTTCTGTTGTCCCTGGAGTTCATTACCAGGATAATCCTGATAAATAATTTTGCGTAAATATTAGCAATACATAGTTTTCTGAGTACCCTTCTGTTTTCATTGGTTTCTGTAGCTGAAAGATTCCTTGTCCTGAAGGTCTCCATGTCGTCCTACACACGCACCCTCCCTCTTCTCCATCTTCCTCTGTGCCCTGGCCTAGGCGGTGTCCAGCAATGGGCTGCCCAGTCTCTGGATTGCAGTTGGATTTGGCTCAAGCTGACTGGCTGCATTTCTCAACCAAAGACCGCAGGTCCTGTCAAGAGGCCTCATCTGATTCCAGATTCTGGGAAACCCACTCTAACTTCATCTAGCTGAGAGATGCCAACCATTGCTATGTGTTGCCCGCCTCGGGACCCTGTGCCATTCTTTGGGATTTCCCAATAGTCTGACCACACATTTATAAATCATTCCTTTCCTTCTGTCCTCAAATCATTCAGCTACAATTGCCTTGAGTGTCTTGTGGGTACCCTGAAACATACAGTCATCCAGCAAACATCTAGCTAAGGATCTCCAGACACAAGTTCGGGAATCGAATCTGAACTGGCCACGTCAGAACCTCTTAGGAAGCTTTGAGAAATATAGATGCCTGAGCACACACCTGGAACACTGACTCAACAGGTCCCAAGGGAAGCCTAGAACTGCTAACTCTGACACAGTAGCCAGATCTGAGGGGCAGTCACTGCTGCAGCTTCTTTTAAAGTTGTTCCTCCTTCCTCATAAGCATCTTGCAGTGTATTGTGATTTTACATTTCGTAGGTCTTCAATTTCATTTGGGTCAGAAACAAAAATTACAGTTAAATACTATTTATGTCTTCTGCAAATGGAACCTCCATAACAGCAGGAAGCTGGAATTGTTTTTCTCAGGTTCAAAACATTTCCTGGCCCATAGGTGGCACTCAACAAGTATCTCCTACATGTGTATTGAATGAAGAGTTTATTAAGAATGGCTATAGAACTAACTGGGGGCATGGTAGTGCACACCTGTAATGGAAAAAGGAGGATAGTGAGTTCAAGGCAAGCCAGGGAAAAGTTAATGAGCCCTTATCTCAAAATCAAAAAGCAAAATGTCAAGGGACTGTCACTCAAGTAGCAATAGTATACTTGGCTAGCTATGGGAGGCCCTGAGCTCAATCTCCAACATCACAAAAGAAAGGGGAAAGAAGAGAAGGAAGAAGAGAAAGGAGAGAGAGACAGAGAGTGAGGAGAGAGTCAGAGGGAAGAATAGGAAGGAGGGAGGGAGGGAGGGAAGGAGGAAGAGAAGAAGGGAGGGAGGACAAGGAAAGTAGGGAGGGAGGGAGAGAAGGAAGGAAGGCAAGAAGGAAGGAGGGAAGGAAAGGAAGGAAGGAAGGAAGGAAGGAAGGAAGGAAGGAAGGAAGGAAGAAGGAAGAAGGAAGGAAGGAAGGAAGGAAGGGAGAGAGGGAGGGAGAGAGAGAGAGAGAGGGAGGGAGGGAGGGAGGGAGGAAGGAAGAAAGGAAGGAAGGACAAAACAGGTTCAGAACTTTGCAGGGCTTAGTTTGTAACTTGAAAGAGGATTCAGCCTAAGCTAAATACGTTTTTTAATTAAATGCAAATGATCAAACAAAAAGTGATCATGAGCCAGGTACTAGTGGCTCACACCTGTAATCCTATCTACTCAGGAGGCTGAGATCTGAGGATTATGGTTTGAAGCCAGCCCATGCAAGGGAAATCTATGAGTCTCTTATCTCCAGAAACTACTCAGAAAAAGCCAAAAGTAGCACTGTGGTTCAAGTGGTAGAGCACTAGCCTTGAGCACAAAGAGGCTCAGAAACAATGCCCAGGCCTTAAGTTCATGCACCAGGACCAACAAAAAAAAAAAAAAAATAAGAATGATTAGATAGAGAGGGAAGAATTGGGGAAATTCAAAGCTGAGCAAGTTGCTGTGCACAGGCATAACTTTAAGCAAGTGGCTTTCCTGAACTTGTCTGCACCCACACTGCTCCTCACCTTGAGTGTCTCCTCGCTAATGCACACAACACAGGAGAGGCAGCCTGTCCTCAAAGCCAGGGAGCATGTTCAGATGTGAGACCATCGTAAGGCACTTCCGAGTGCAAGTTCACGTTGCCTTCTTCCCGATCCATAGGAGGACACACTCTGAGCACTGGCAGCACACCCATAGTCCACCCAGAGCGTGTTGCACACGCTGGAACTGAGAGTTCAACACAGATTCCCAGGGAAAACCAATAGTTCAAACTGAGGCAGGCCCTTCCAAACCCCTCCCTAGCCTTCTCTCACAGTCTGAGGGCCTTTCCCTTCCCTCACTTTCCCACACCCCTTTCTCTTAAAGGAGTTGTGAACAAAAGCAACTCTTGGCTTATGCTTTCCTGCCAGGATAATCAGTAAAATTTCCAGCTAATTGACCTCTTTTCATGCAGAGAGCAAATTTACTCAGGTAAAGTTGGTGGAAAGCTATGAGAGGGTAAGAGGCCCCCAGGTCTCCCACTCCTTCCACGGGTCACGGCAATCAGGTTCCTGGTCCACAGTGGACTTCCTAAATGAGTGATGGTTACCATTATGAAAAACAACGATTTTATGATAGTTCAAACCCAATTGGCTGCCTAAGGGCCAAGAAACAATGGTAGGGTGTTTCTTCCTCCCACCACTGACCCCTGTCAACGCTTCTTGTTGACTGGTTAGAGATTTTCTGATGACCTTGTGGCTGGCCACGGCCATTTGTGTCTGGATGATAAAAGTTAAAGCATGAAAGAACTCTGAGCAGAGGCGGTGTCCCCGTGGGCTTTTCTACAAATGCGTGTATCTTCCCTGAGCTATGTGGGGGAAAAGGGGGTGCTCTCAGAGGAATCTGGTATAATTTGAGAAATGTCATCAAATAAGAAAATTCTAGGAATTTGCAATAAACTGATGATTTGGCAGATACTTTAAAATATTTTGAGAGATTCGAAGAACAGATTAAGAAATCGGGTGGTGTTCAACTTCGAGTAGAATAAATCTGTGGGAGGATTACAGCTTGATTTCCCTTTTCCTGTTTTACTAACATCAAGCAGTTGTGAAAAGGGGGTTTCATTTTGATATGCACGCCTATGCATACCAGGCACCCCTTCCATCCCCCCACCTCCCCTTCTCCCCTTTCTAAACCAATTGCAACCAGCTTCCTTGTTCTAGTTTCACACATGTCCATAAAGTATTTCATCCTCTTTCACCTCCTCCCTTCACCCTGACCCTCAACCACTAACTCTAACTAGCACCCTGGTTAGGCCTGTTTACAAGCCTGTTTTTCAAATGTTAAGTGTATGCTAATCATTTAAAATATCATGGTGTTTCACACAGGCACGTACAGTCTTGTAATCAGACTGACCCCTGCTTACTCTGACTCTTCCCTTCCCTATTACTCACTTCATTGAGCTATCTTCATTCACAGATGCAATACGCTTCAATCCCATTCACCGTCTGACATTCTCTTTTCTTCCCCACCTCCAGTCCCACCACTATGGAAGTCAGCATGGAGTTTCCTCAAAAAATAAAAATAGACCCACATTACAGTCTGGTGAAACTACTCTTGGACATACACCCATGTTCCTGGCAGCATGATTCACAATAGCAAAGCTATGGTAACAGCCCAGATGCCCTACAATGGAATCAACAAAGTATGGTCCCTATACACAATGGACTTACTATTCAGCCAGAAAGAAGAATAAAATTATATTGCTTTTATGGAAATGGATGGAACTGAAGATCATTATACTGAACAAAGCAAGCCAGGTTCAAAACAGGCAATGGTTTCCTGTTTTCTCTCATATGCTAAAAGATAAAACATACCTGCACATACTTGCAGCATCATATTCATATTATGGATATGCAAACACATATATTTTTGAATATTAGATAGCTTGTTTTAAGTAGTAGCTAGTTGTACAGCTGAGTAACAAAGGACCTTGGCAGAGAAGGAAAAAGAATGGTTACAAAAATTGTTTGAACTCCCTTTTGAGAGAGTTAAGGAGTGGTAGCATCACCAGGACTTGCGACCTCTAACGTTAGCATGACTTACTAAACTTATCTGCGCTCCTGCCTGAGGACATGATCACTATGGCTTTTCAAATTTCCTTCTAACCTCATGATTCAGAAATAGCCTTCTTCTCCCTGGCTCTCCCTCCTAACTTCACCCAGGTTCACAATTAGGACCAATGTCTTCCAGTTGTCTATGATCAAGAAGAGATGGAGAAATAAGAAAAATGAACGTCATGGTGCAAACTACAAAGTTTGATCTTTGGAAACCACTTGTACTCCAGTTCCGTTCTGTTAATGACATTGGAGATACCCCTTTGCCTTGTACAAGGAAGAAGTATAAAATATAGGAGAAAAATAAGCTGATAGGCAAGGCTTAGGGGAATGCCTTGTACCTTCTATCGAGTAGCATATGAAGAAGCATCTTATATTATGATTGGGACCTAAGGCTCTCATCTTTCTAAGGCATTCTTGGGCCCATGATTTGACCTCTCAATATTACTTACTTACTTTCTAAGTATTTAATGTTATGTTTTTCTCTGACCTTGTATTTACATCTCAAGAGCAAGCTTGAAGCAGTGGGGCCTGAGACAAGGACCCCGTTGGCTCCCCTAGACTTGGTTAAACAGGGAATTTGTTATTGAAAAGAATACTCTTCCTATCTCAGGCTGAGTGGCTCTGTAAAACCTTCTCTTAGGAGGAGTCATCAAACAAATGATTCAAAACATTTTTATTCAATCATAGTAATAATAACAATGCCTTCCTTTCATGCTGTAACAGGAAAAAGAAAAAAAAAACAACAAAACTTCATTGCCAGGAATGAAAATAACAGCCTGTTACCTGCACAAATGGGTAAATGTGGCCCAACGCCACGGGAGAAGTTTGTCTTTGGTGCCATGGTGGCTGAGAAAGGGCAAATATATCCTGAGAGAAACTGTTTGTTTTAATTGCTGAGAAGTTGATCTAGTTGAGACTGCTTGCGTTTAGACATTTTTTGGTTGATAATAATTCTCTGAGTAAACATCAGGTGACAGGACGGCAGGG
Source organism: Dipodomys merriami (assembly GCF_024711535.1). NCBI lineage: Eukaryota > Metazoa > Chordata > Mammalia > Rodentia > Heteromyidae > Dipodomys > Dipodomys merriami. The sequence continues at coordinate 1,359,760 of NW_027202937.1, read as the reverse complement.
AGGGAAACCATGGAGCCACAGGAGAAAAATAAAATAAACGCATAAAAAAGAACCAACTCACTCCTCCATTCTAACAAACATCCTGGTTGAAGACTTCCACATCGGGAGGGGTGGGTGAGACCAGAAGAGGGGACAGGGCTCAAGCTGCACTGCACCCAGAAACTGCTTTGTGGAATAGCAACTCCATTGTCCAACTACTTAAAGATCATTTTAAGTGATAATAATAAAGGGCTGAGTAGATGAAAACACCAGAAAAGAAGAAACAAGAAGGCTAATGTGTTGCTGACATTGAATATCCTTGTCCTTGATCTAATTAGGACATTAAAAAAAATATCACAGAATTTGGAAAGTTCAGGAAACTTTTACATCACATAGTCTCATTTTGTAGATGAAGAAACGCTTATGGCTCATTTCTTCTCATTGTCTGGAAAGAGATTTGCTGGATTCTCAGAAATGGAGTCAAGATTAGAACCCCAGTCTCTTACAACTCAATCCAGTATGCTTCCTGTACATCCTTCCAGGGGCTTTCCTGGCCCAATGAACAGGACAGTGAAACACAGGATTTAGGCTAGACCCAGTGTGAACAAAGAGAGTAGAACATCAACTTTATAGAGATCTGTGAAAACATTGACCAAAAGGCATTGTATTCATAAACTGGCATGTCGAATTGAAATCCTTTTGTACAACTACTTAAAATAATATAAAAATCTGATTAAGCCACCAAGCCATTCTGTGTCCAAGGAGGCCCTCCTGCCTCCTGTCTTCCCCGATAGGATGTTGAAATATTTGGAGGGGGGGCGGGCAAAACTATGTGGCCATGGCTTGGATGACAGCCAGATTTCCAGTTCCCCAAAGACACGTTCGCTCAGTGGACTTGTGGGAGAGCCAGTACGTGCACCGTCGCTGCTGGCCCAGGAGAAGAAGCCAAAGTACCATGGCTCTCTGGCCTCCAAAATGAGACTTTGTGCACTGAGTGGACAGGAAGAGTAAATACAAACCAAGAAGCCCATGGTTCATGAAGAAGATGCCCTTACTTCAGGTCTGGTGAGCAGGCAATAGGTGACAACTGCCAGAAACATGGAGACACGGACAGACGGCAAGAGATGCAGAACGGAGACTGCAGGGTGAACTGCGAGCAGACCTAAGGGGCACACAGACGGAAACGCCCGTCCTAACACTGTAAGGCTCCGGCCTCCACCACTATGGAACCGTGTAGTTGGTGATTTAAGCCACATGGGCGATCGTATTTTGTGGTAGCAAACGGAGAAGACTGAGTTATACTTCCTGGCCCTCCTTATTCATTCCAGGGTGTACCTCGATCTTTCACACGTCCATGCTTTTAGCTCGGCCTGATTTCCTTTGCTGGAATGTACTCCCACCACACCTCCCTTTGGCTTGGTAGAATATTCATCCTTGCCCTTTGAGCTTTATCTTAAGGGCCCCTTCTGTGATGCTGTCAGAGAACACCTATCCCAAGGCAAAGCTGATGTCATCCTCGGCTCCGACCAACCAGGGCGTACCTATTCTGGTCATAGCACCTAGCACGTGGCATGGTAATGACCACACCGCCCACCTCTGCCACTGGCCTGCTGTTCTCTATCCAATGCATGCAAGCCTCACCCTGCTGGATACTCAAGACCCTAGATCTGAGGTTCAAGGTCAGTGATCTGGGCTGGGACCTTGGCATCACCGTGGTCCAAGACATCGCCAGAAATTCTCATCCTGAGGATCAGGACCACTGTGTTCAATGAGCTCCCTGCGGACAGGGCTTTGGCTTCAGTCTGTGATCAGCTGTTTCCCAGACGCTGGCTGGCCTCAGGAAGCACTTATTGAACACCGGCGAGCTGGATGGGGAGGCCAAGAAGCCCTCCTTCCTCTACTCTGCCCCCACCCATCTCCCATCCATTCTCCCTGCGACACTGCCCCCCCGAAAAGAGAGAATTCCACCTCAGACAAACCTTCTGGCAAGTGCTGCTTGGAGATTAAGTGCATTTGACTTTCGGACATCAGCACAGCTTGGGGGAAGAGTGCTCATCACATTTAAACTAAGGGAAAGTAGAAATGGATGAGCTCCTGGTAAATACCATCTCCCCGCTCTCAAATATTCTCTTTCCCCCTTGTGAACGCAGACATGGGAAAGGCACTCATTAGCTGACTGCTTCCACCGGCCCCAGGCCTGGTCCCATGAGGAATTCCAAAAAGGAAAGGCAGTGCTGTCTTCATGGCTCCCCATGTTTTTAATCAAGTATCCCGTAATAAAAATGGAGTTTGGCAAGCTCTCGGACCCGGTCTTCCTTCTACCACCTCCCCTCGACTATCCTTGAACTCAGTGTCCTCAAAAATGCATGCTCCTTCCTCTCTACAAATGAAAATAACCGAAGGGGGGCTGTTTGCTTCATTTTCCTGAAGATAAAATTAATAGTCACTCACACAAAATTTAGGAAATCTTTCGAAAGGCATTTTAAGAAAGCAAGGAATCAACTGTTAAGATTTATGTGTTTTTGCTGGGCGCCGGTGGCTCACGCCTGTCATCCTAACTACTCAGGAGGCTGAGATCTGAGGATCGCAGTTCAACAAAGCCAACCTGGGCAGGAAAGTCCGTGAAACTCTCATCTCCAATTAACCACCAGAAAACCAGAAGTGGTGCTGTGCTCAAATGGTAGAGAGCTAGCCCTGAACTGAAGAGCTGAGGGATAGCACCCAGGCCCAGAGTTCAAGCCCCACGACTGACCAAAAAAAAAAAAAGATTTATGTGTTTTACCATAAAAGTTACATATTTGTAGAATTAAAATGTTTATATATATATATATATATATATATATATATATATATTATAAACGCTTGTGTTTTGGGGGAGAGATGGATAGATAGATACTAAATCACATATTTTGGTTGTCTCTTGGTAGAGAGAGCTATCTTCATGTATTCAAAGAATAAATACACCACACTGCATTGCATTAAAGTGAAGACATTTCTGAAGATTTCGAAGAGGAGATAGACAAGAGGCTCTACCTCGCTCCTTTCTAGGGCATGAAAGCATATCGTAATAATTACCCCAAGGGAAGATGACATCTTGAAAGAACAAATGAGGTGTCTCCTTCCCTGCCCTGGCTAGCAGAAAGCATTCCCACTTTAGATTCTGTTAATCACATCCCACAGTTCAAACCCAGCCCCTAATTTAAGAAACATCCCCTCACCACCTTTCCATTGCAGGAACAAAGGTGGACGGTTGGGACAGAGACCACATATTTCACTGAGGTACAATTCGCCCATGTTTGTCTCCCTGATCCTCCATGGGAAAGCATAAATTGCTGATCCCCAAGGTAGAGAAATTCTTTCTAGATCCAGGGACCCCCAAAAGCCAGATTCCTGTTTATGCTTTTCTGTTATTTCTTTGGGGAGGGGTGCTTGTTTGTGTGTCTGTCTGTTTGCTCTTGGCAGAACAGAGGAATGAGGAAATCTTGGCTTCTCTGGTACAGGGAGGAAGGTTGCCTAAGAGCCTAAGACCTGGGCTGTTAGTACAGCTTCCTAGAATCAGATGAGGAATCGATTACCTCAACAATCACCCACCTGCATTCCCAGGACTGTAGAAATGTCCTTTATTAACCATCAATAATGGCCAAAAGGGCAGGAATCATGAATGTGCTGTTGAAATAATGGTGGATGATATCTTGGATGGAAATGACTGGGCTCTGAAGCCAGGTAGGCAGAGACTTGAGCTCTGCTTACTGTGTGACCTCTGAAAAACAGGAAACAACCATAAGGCTAGGAGGATGGAATTAGATAATTCACATAACATATTTAGAGCTTGGACAGTTTTGGATACATTACCATAAAGATAGTCTTCTGTCTAAATCTTGTTCTAGAAAGGCTGTCGTTGTCACTACCTAAGAAGTTTTTTATTTGAAGTATGATTAATGTGCCTGGTGATTTTTAGGCACTGAAAAATGACAAAAGAGAGATGTAGGCTGTAGGTTACTATAGCTAACAGAATATCGTTGCAAGTTCTTTGAGTATGTGAGAATAAATCTGTTTTGTAATTCTACTTATCACATATACATAACTAGAAAAATATTCACCAAGTAATATGTAATGTTGCTATGTGAAATACATTTTGTGATTATTTCTTACAGTTTTTAAGTTCTGGTCACAATCTACTCAATTTACTATATAGCCCACTCAGGGGCTAAAACTCATATTCAGAGAAACGTATACCGCAAGGTCTTTATGACTTCTTTTACCTACACCCAAGTATTCTTTCCAGTTTGGTGCACTATACCACTATTGGTTTCATATTTCTATGTTTTATATCCTTAATTATATCTTTTGAAGTCCAAGTTTTCATGCTTATTAGAAATGTGCATACCTTTCTAGACCCCCGTCAGAACCCAAAAAGCTCTCTAAAATTGTTTTTAAGTAGAATTGAGTTTACATTTGCATAAAGTTGAAGAAAATGTGCTGTTGTCTTCCACAGGAAATTGCATAACACAAACTACTGAAGACAATCAGATGCCAAAATTATCTGCTCATTGAGACAGAAAATTATCTGCCTATTATCCTTCTAAATCCTGGATGTGAAAGTTGCTCAGAGATGGCATATGGAGCAAAGTGTATGAGAAAAATCAAAGCTAGCCAGTACTACCAGTTTCTCTCTCTCTCTCTCTCTCTCTCTCTCTCTCTCTCTCTCTCTCTCTCTCTCTCTCTCTCTCTCTCTCTCTCTCTCTCTTCCCATTTCTCTCTCTCTCTCTCCTCTCTCTCTCTCTCTCTCTCTCTCTCTCTCTCGCTCGCTCGCTCGCTCTCGCTCTCGCTCTCTCACTCTCTCACTCTCTCGCTCTCTCTCTCTCAGACCAGGATTGTGGAGGACAATTGCTAAGGAGCTTAAAGTTCAAGTAACTTAAGAGTTTCTGCTCTGTCCTAACTCAAGAAGAGTCAGTCTTCCTGATGGTTTTTCCCTTCGAACTGTATAGTCTTTCCAACTGTAGTTCTTTCTTTCACAGACAGAAACACAAGCAACACCCACTGTTTTTGCTTTGGTAAGCACTATAGAAACTTAGCTGTGAAGACCTTAGGAAGCACTTCAATTTATACACCAGCTCCACCAGCATTCCACAGCCAAAGAAAGCTTCTAGTTTCACCATTATCACAGTCCTGAGCCACTGCAGGTCACCACGCCAAGTCTCCAATCCCAAGACCTACTTTCTTGTATCTTACACACATTTCCTGACTCTAGTGCTTGTAAGCTGTTGGGTTTTAGCCCTATTGGAATTTCCATTTCTAATGTATATGCTCAGCAGGATTAGGAAAGCTGTTTGAGCCTAGGCAAAGTAATTGTGGTTTATTTTTTAGTTGAGTATCTTCCAACCATTACAGCTTAGATATATACTACTAGAGGAAAAAAATTCTCAAAGCATGAGAAATATAATAGTGATTACTTCTCTTTCTTTCTTTCTTTCTTTCCTTCTTTCTTTCTTTTCTTTCTTGCCACAAATTTGCTGAATTTCCTTTTCTCTAACGAGTTAGAAATTGAGATTGATTTTTAAAATTTTCTTGAGAAAACTGCATGAGAAAAAGTTAAAATCTTAAGTCTCTCACGCAGAATGTGTCGTAGTTGGTGCATTCTCGGCTGAGTACCAAAGAACACACAGTCAAATCGTGATAGAAAGGAAGGTGACCTGGGTTCAGCTCAGTCCCTTTGCCATCCTATAACTGTGGGAGCTGGGAAAGGTGCCTCACCTTACCTAAGGCTCTGGTTTGGCATCTGGAAAATGGAGCTGATGACAGCATATTATAGCATATAGTAAGTATATAAATAAGCATGATACACAGCCTCAATGGCAGTATTACTGTTTTTGTTATTGCCATAGTGATACAAGTTAGGAGCAAAGCAGCCCATCCAGGAACTGAGGTCTGTGGGATTTGTGGATGACAGGAGAAGCCATTACCCCCAAACTTGTCTGCCAGCCAAGGGGGGGGGTGCGAAAGCTACAAAAGAAGGAGGAAGGAAGAAGAGCGAGGAAATAAGGATGGACAGTAAACTTTGGGTATCACAGCCTTACAGGAAACAGAAAGGACACCTGCCAATCAAAGCTCCAATTCTCACCTTTCAAGCCAAGGCCAAGCTGGCTGCAATGGGCTGACCTACTGCTTGTCCTGTGCTATGAATATGCCAGGTGCCCTTTTTCTCTGACATATTTCTCTTCTAATAAACTTTTTCTTGCCATCTTTACTTACATTGTGTCTTGCTTGAATTCTTCTCTTGCCAGACTCAAGATGGGGGCTGATTAGCAGCCCTAAACCTTGCTGTGTTGGCCAAGCAGTTAGGAATTATCACTTTCTCTGACATGGATTTACAAAAATGTTACAATCGGAGCCCTCCAAAGCCCCTGATACTGAAAAGAACCAGGATAGCCCAGCGGTATAATAACAGGGGAGGAGGGGATCTTTAATTACCCTGCTCTATCCATGAAGAACCAGTGTTATGACTAGAACCTTGGAAAGGATGACCACGATGAAGACATGACCTCATGATTCTCCTGTAACAGATCATTGAAATTTCCGGATGCAACTGGCCTGCAGCTATAAACAGATTCCCCAGGGCCAAGGGGTCCTAAGAGCTGACCCTGTTCTTTCCAAGAAGTCCCTGTGAGCAGCTGTTAGGGCTGAAGGAAGGCTGGGAGAAGGCTCCCCGAATTCACCCCAGGTGGGAGCCGTTCCCACAGTGCGGCTCCCCACAGGGTCATCGAAGGTGAGGAGGACAGTGGGGCCGGAGTGCATGTGTCACATTACCCAGATTCCCCAGACTCCACAACTTTGACCCTGTGTCCTAAAAAGCACAATCTGGGAACTGGGGGTCAGGTACACATGACCCCAGTTCTCAGAGGAAGCCTCTCAGGGAACTCCATAACGCCTTGTGGAGGTACCAGAACGAGATTCCAAAGTCACCAAGGTTATGGAAGCATGACCTTCCAGCTAGGATGAGCATGGTCGACCACCAGACATGGAGAGGTACAGAGGCCTTTGGCTGCCATAATGCCGGCTCTCTACTCTCAGACTTGGCCCTGTATTGCACCTTAGCTCTTAGAAGGAGCAATGACTCTAATGGTGAACTCTGACTACTCTGAGCCCCCAAGATTAGACCAGGAAAGGCTTCCACAATATAGATGTGGGAAACTTATTACTTAAGCCTCAATCTAGAGGAACAGAGCACAGACCCATGTCATGACATTCCTGTGCATTTTCCAGTCTCCGAACGTTGGCCCTGGGCCTCGAAAACCCAGGAGGCAGAGAACAGCAAAACAAGACATTTTTGCCTCATGCTTAATTAATTCCCATCTCCTACAATTTCATGTCAAATACGCAGCTGTTCTCCACCCCAGAGCTTCACAGAGCACCAGAGACACATCTCTCGGGCTGAGAAAGACCCACAGGGTTATTTAGTCTGTCTTCCTGGCTCTTAGGAACTAGTCGCAATTTGTGACACACAGTCATGGCTTTGCCAATGCAACGTCCTTTTAACATCTGCCAGACCCTTTCTGGGATCATGCTTTCGTAAATGTTAGATATTCAACTACAGAGTCAGGAGGTAGGAGCGGATCCTCAACTTTCCCACAGCCTCTCTGCCACGTTCAGAATCCTGGATCTGGATACAAGAGCGATCCCCGACAGCGTATGTGCCATTGTCATGCAGTTATCAAACCGTGGCCTTCCAGTCAGTGTTCCAAGTGGAATGGGGAGACTGTGTATTGTGCAAACATCTAGTTGCATCTTGGAATGTGGACTTCCCAAATTCTTTTTGTTGTTGTTGTTGGTCGTGGGGCCTGAACTCTGGGCCTGGGCGCTGTCCCTCAGCTCTTCAGCTCAACGCTAGCACTATCACTTGAGCCATTGCACCACTTACAGCTTTTTCTGCTTATGTGGTGCTGAGGAATCAAACCCAGCCTCATGCATGCGAGGCAAGCACTCTACCACTGAGCCACCTTCCCAGCCCGAGCTCCCCAAATTCTAAGGGATGAGAGAGAAGATGAGTTCACAGTGGCTCTGAGCCTCAGTGCCCAAGACATAGGCTCAGATAGCCAAGCAAGGAGGGAAGCAGAGGACTGTGAAGGATGGGGACCTTTGGGTTTGGGGTCATTACAGAGGTTTGCTTCATTCTGGCTCCAAGGAAGATAAGCCTCCCTAGGCAAAGAAAACCACTTTCAAAGACTTGCGGTGGAAGAGATGGTAGAGAACCTAGTGTTTACTCATCACAGAAGATAAATTGAAGACCTGGAAGGTTATCTCCATCTCGTACGATAGCAGTAATCACTATTTATGTGCATATAATAAACTAAAGAACTTTTCCCATTTCCTACATAATCTCCAAGGCAAAGGGAAATTATCGGAGGGACTACAGGGAAGCAAATAATGCTCCCTTCCCCTGTCTACCTTGAATCCGCACCTGAACTCGACATTTGAAAATGAGTTTTAAAGATTTCCCCCCCAATTACTTTATTTTCTAAACAAAATTTTAGTTCTATCAAGTATCCAAAGCCTTCAATACCTATGCTCTTCTGAATACACTATTCCTCACTCATGTATCTCTGAAGATGTATGATTCTAGAACATTAGCAAAGTTTCTCGCTGAAGTCTGCTCCAGCTAAAATTCAACCAACCTGTTATCCACCCTATGCTAGCCATGTTTTTATTTCCTTTTAATGTTACCTAACAGCTCAAAGAACTCTTTAGAAGCAGCAGAAAAAAAATATAACTTATATTGCCTTGGAGGCCAATTAATTTGTTTACCTATTTTTCAAATAAATTTATGGTTTAGACTTATACAATTGTTTGGGTCGCTTTGTTTGTATTTTTGTCCTACCAAAGGTAAACATTTACCCCTGTTTAATTTTCCCTGATAGGTCTGAACTTGGTAAGAACACTTAGAATCTGGATTCTGACTTCTCACTAACCATTCTTCACAGCGCTGCGCCATTCCCATAATCAGGCTACTTGAGACTTCTTTCAAATGTTCATTCCACAGTTGAGACTTCATTACTGAGACTTCTTTCAAACATTCGTTACTGAGTTGAGAGAGGCCAGATTCCATTGTCCTTCTTAATTGTGCTCTTCTTCAGGGTCCACTGGGAACCTTTACTTCACTAACTTTGGCAACAAGCTATCTACGTCACTGAAAAGCTTACAAACTTTCCACAACATCATTGATTGAAATCCAGTGGATTTCATTAAGACAGAAAAATGTCCCTATGTTATTAGATTAGAACACAAAAATAATGAACTGTTTGACTTAAGGTTCCCACTTGGGTTAATGAGTTCAATTGTCTATTCCTCAATCCAATTAAAGGAAATGGAAGAGTTGAGAATCTGTTACACTGATGCTGACCATGGATCGGCAGGACCCAAAATCAAACTCAAGCAACCTGGTGACATTACAAGCATTTGATCACATTCATGAATGGTTTACAGTTGCACAGGAGTTAGAGTCACTTTGGGGTTCAGTATAAACAAAGTACTAAAAGACCCATTTAAAGTATCATCTCTCCCCTTACAATGCTGTTTCCCACTGAGTGTAAGCCAAGGAATTAGAGTAATTGTGTGACTCATTTTAGCATGAGGCGGAGTTACAACCTTTGCAAAGATATCAATGTTCACCCAACACATTCTTAAGTGAACTCACATTCCTAAAGGGTAGTCACATTTCTTCAGCTACAACAATTTTCAGCTTTAACACAAACCATTGCTTTCTTGTGCTCCATAGAAGCAACTATGGGTTTCCTTGTCCCCACAAAATGTGACTTGCTGAGATCTAGGAGTATCATGCCCCTGTTAGAACCAGCCTTCCTGGCCCAGTGCCTTATGGGAAACTCTCCCTGCCCAAGCATCAGAGGCGTAGGTGTGGAAGCCAGTTGCAGGGCTAGGTTTTTTCCTCCCATTTTCTTGGGTCCACCTTTGTGTGAGCATGGCAAGAATGTTTTGTTTACAGAAATGTCACAGTAGAGTGATTTATTGTCCTAGTTTTCCCAGGTCTAAGTGGTGCCCTGGATAAAGGATCTTCAATGCTCACACTAAGGAAAGGCCCAGTCAAACTGGGATGCATCGGTCACTTGACCACACACACACACACACACACACACACACACACACACACACACACACACACACACACACACACACACTTAGAGAGTGTCACCAGATCTCTTTCCTTACTTCTCCCTATCTTCAAACTACTATAGGGGAGGGAGTGTGAGGTGGAACAAAGCAAAGCAAAACAGAGAAAACAATCCTTGTGATTAACATGGTGTCCAGGGTCAGCGTCTCATCATGGATCAAAATCTGAAGGTCATATAACATGGTGGCTGGGAACTTCGTCTCCGGTCCCCTCCACCAGTGCACACACGCCCTGATGTGATTCACTCCGTTCCTTTGTCGAGTTTGGAGTGGCAGTAGGGCCTTTGTATATGCTTATGAGAATTAATGAGTTGTGTCATCATGGGCCCCCAAACAGGACTGACCCCGCAGGACGACAGGAGCATCCTCCATGGTTCCTGCCTGCAGAACTGGTCCACAGCTGTGCTCACAGCCCTCCCTTGCTATGCGAACCTTCCTTCCCCGCTTCAAGCACTTTGCTAAGCACTCGGAATGAATGGCTCTAGCGCTGAGGCCACCTGCAGCATCGCGTGACCCTTCCCTAACAGGTGCCCATGGAAGCTTCCAAGCCAAGAAAGTTGTGATTTTTCTGTTTTCTCCTATCTGCATCTCCAACCTTGTAGACAACAGTTTGCCTTAGGACCCTCTTCCTCTCGCAGATGCCAGCAGAGTTACTGTCTTTTCGGTTTGCAGCCTTTTTCCTGGTTGTTTGGCTGAGCGATGTTCCCTTCGCTGGCTGATAGGAAATGGGAGTGTGTCTCATCATTTTCAATGTCCCTTCGCTGCTCGAGTTCGATCTGGCCTGCGTTGCACACGTGCCACAACTCCAGGGTCACCGCTGTCTCACGGTTTTAATCCAATGTACTCTCAGGTCACCCTGAGGAATGTGGGAAGCAGAAGCTAATGTGTATGGAAATCACACCTAGTCGGCTGATGTTGTTTTCTCATTCCCTCTTTAATTAGAGCCGTAAGTTATAGCTCTCCAGCTGATTTCATCTAGCAGAGGCTTGTTGACAAATTCAAATGAACTCATTTCACAAGTAAGTCTCATGAAGATTGCCTCATATTGAAATATCTTCCCTCTCGTTAAATTATTTGTCTCATTCTTCTAAGTCTTGCAGACTTCACTTCACGGACATAGAATTCTAAGCATACTTGATTGATTCTTTGTAGGCTCCAGCATAGCCTTAGATAGCGTATGCATGGATTAACTTATTCATAAGGATGACCTTCTTAGAAATGTTAAATTTAAGTTCCTGGAAACAGAAAGTGTTCAATAAGCAGGACATGGTCAAAAAGCATTAAGTCTATTCAACTCCTTTGTGGGTTGGTTACTATTATATTTTCACTTTGCAGATGAGAAAATCAACCATTTTCTCAAATTCTCCAAGGTCACATCCAGGAATTACACCGACATTTCAGCTTAAGACTCCATGCTTTTAACCACTATCCTTATAACCTTGATGTGTCAGGAATCTTTGAAGTCAGATAGATTTAAATTTTTTTAATTTCAGATATCTAATGATTACCATGGAGATATAATCTTCCTCCACTCAAATTCTCTTTATGGTTTCTCAGAAATAATCTAAAATATATTAGTTTATAATTACTTAATGTTGTTCTTGTCAAAAATACAAAAAAGAGAGTAATGGGTTGATAATCATCTGATGTTGTGGGAGTAATACGGATCATTTACTCCCACATATCCTCTTCCCAAGGATTAAAGCTCTCTTCTGATTAAATTTTATTGCTTTGACCCTGGCTAGCTAATAGCTCTGGGTTGCGGGTCCTGAATTATAGATCCTATAGGTCCAAACCAAGATTGATCAGTTGCCTTCATGCAGGCTAATAGCAAGACAAGGATTGAGGTTCAATCCTGCCGAGCTCTTTCTATCCCAGGATGCATTTAGTTGATTCTCAGAAGAGTAATACCACAAAATGTTAGGAGCAAATGTTAAAAGATTACAGAAGGGAAGGTATGTGTGTTCACGTTGCTGATGTAAGGTTCCAGTCTGATTAATAAACATAATTATAATGACATACTTCTTGCCACACTCTAAGGTTGAAACACTTCACCATGACTACCTATGTCCTAACCATCAGCTATGCCCCAAGTTCAAGTGTTGAGAACACTAATCATCAGTGTGCTGGTATTAGAAAGTGGGGCCTTGAGAAGTTGGGTAATGAGGCCTACATTCTCAGGAGTGAGATTTGGTCCCTTTGTGTAGGGCACCCCAGGGAGCTGGCTTCTCTTTTGCCCTGTGAGAACTCACTGTGAGAACTCACAGAAGTGCTATCTATAAACCACTGGCTCAAATGAGACACTGACTCTGCTGGTTTCTTTATTGTGGGGATTTCTCAGCTTCCAGAAGTATGAGAAATAAAACTCTACTGTTCATGCATTACCCAGCCAAAGGTATTTTGTTACTGCAGTCAGAGCTAAATAAAATTGAATAAGGAACAATTCCCACATCAATAATATGGATTCTCAAAGGATGAGGTATCAAACAACGTATATTTGCATTGAAACACCACGTGGTACCCCCAAAATAGGCACATCTTAAAAGGCTTTTATGTGTCTGTTGAAATAAATTTAATTCAAAATATATTTTTTAATGAAAGAAAAAAATTATGTTTAGAGGTTCGGCTGGGGGAACCAGAAAGCTATCTTGTCTAAAAGCTAGGCTAATAACCAACACTATTGAGTAAGCAAACAATAGTGTCAAAAATCAATTGTGCCCCTGAGTAATAGTTCAAACTTAGCAGAGAAGCCAAAGCAATGCAAGAGGTCAGCCCGGTCCTCAAAGCCAAGTCCTTTTAAAGCTAGCACAGATTCATCTCAGTCTTAGAGGAAAACATGTCCAGTTAGAATTGATTGGCAGAGCATTCAACCTTTTGGTTTCTCTTATTGCTTACAGAGTTGGTGAGAAAAATGAGTGGGAATGGAAGGAAGATGGGAAGAGAGCCGAGGGAAGGACTTTAGAGTCTTGTCAAATGGGAGAAGTGGAAGGAAAGTTGCTTTGAGGGATATGGCAACAACTGAATGTGTGGATTTGAAAGGAGGAAAACAAGAGGTAGGGATGCAGGGAAGCCGGGTGCTGCTTTAGGCTGAATAGACAACTGGGGAGGGAAAGGCAGCTCAAGTGCACATTCTGGAGACTACAAAGTGCTGCCCTCAGCCGGGCACTGGTGGGTACTCCTGTATCCTCGGTGATCCAGAAAGCTGTGATATGAGGATCGTGGTTCAAAACGCCAACCCAAGCAGGCAAGAAGCCTGGAAACGCTAAGCAAGAGGCCTGATTTCTCCATACGTGTTGCCTGGTGTCACCGAGGGTGACAGAACACTGGAAATAAATATCAGCGGTAACATAAAAATGTAAAATAGCTGAAAAAATAATTTTGGTCAAACCTCATGACTTAGGAATAGTTGCTATTAATTTTTTCGTTCCTTCTTTTGAGACGAGCTTTCTAGAATCTGTGAGTTATGAGCTGAACATGGAGGCTCACGTCTCTAATCCTAGCTAATCTGAAGCTAGAGATCAGGTGGGTCACACTTTGAAGCCAGCGTGGGAAAAATAAAAATAAAACCAATAAAAGCTGGACCTAGGGACATACTTCTGTCTTCTCAACTAGGGAGGCCAGCTAGGGCTAACATGGAAGACCCTAGCTAAACAATAAGTAAAGCCAAAAGGGATTGGAGGTGTGGCTCAAGCAGTATACACAAAACCCTGAGTTAAACCCTGGTCCAACACACTCTCTCTCTCTCTCTCTCTCTCTCTCTCTCTCTCTCTCTCTCTCTCGGGAGTTATCAGTGCTAACTCTCTGAATAGATAGGAGCACAGGCACTGGTATTACGAGAGTCAATGATGACACAGTCAGCGTAAGATCAAATCCTCTACAGAGAACCATGAGAATTGTGCCAGGCACCTTCGTGTAACTGGTTTTGTGTATTTGTTGCTCCTTTGAGAGCCTTCCATCCTACTCTCCACGCTGTGCGGCTGCTATGGAAACAAGGAAGTGTGGTGGAGACAGCCAGCTGGGGTGAGGAAGGAATTAGAATGCCCACGCGGTTGGGTGACATGGCTTTCGGTCGCTGGGAGGGAGGCAACACAGGGAATTATTGTGATGACTCTCATGTCTCCTTGTGGTCCATAAATACACATGGCAGGGGTTCACATCTCTCTCCCGGCTGAAGCTCAAGCTCTTCAATGACAATGGAGTCTGACTACAGGGTGCAGGGAGAGGGGAACAAGTCTATACCAGGTGTGTGCAACTGAAAGGAATGGGACTCATCCCCAGTGGCTTAAAGACCTCTCTCAAATCCACATGCATTTCTCTTTCTCCTGGTTTTCTGTTCCTCCAGCAAATCAAAGATAGTGTTGGCATCACACTATTAGCACAGCACTCTCCCCACAGCAATGGCTCGATCATCTCTTTCATCATTTATTTCAACACCAGCCCAGCGTCTCAAATTCCTCCAGACCCAGGGCTCTGCCTCTTCCCACATGTTGTGGCACAGACGTGAGAGCAAGGGCCAGGGCAGGCATCCAGTCCACCTGTTACCCTGGCAACCGCTGCGGGTTGACATCCCAGCGTGGCTGCCCGAGAGTGACCTGTGTCCAGCAAACTTGGTTTTCTCTTGTTCATTCATTCAACTCAGCTCACAGATTCTTGTTAGGCATCTAAGGTGTGACTCTCAATTCTGGCCCATAAGGTAAGTCACTCTTTCCGGTGTCTGCTTCATACTGCCCCCCTGAACCATAGAGTTTCACGGAGACGCTTCCTTAACCATCAGATCGTGTGACACATCGTCATCTCATGAGAAATGTGAGGTGCCTGCATTTGTAACCACATCGCCATGCAGAACTAACTGCTGCCTTGGAGTAGCAGAGAAAAGCCCTACTTATCCATGAGGGGGCACCTGAGAAATTCCCCAGCTGCGGGCAAAACAAGAGGTTGAACGGGAGGCGGAGGATCAAGCCTTAAGTCACGGATAATGTTAAAAACACATAGACATGCACTGCCAAACCACGGGAGAGGGAAGAGGAAAGGGGAAAGATGAAGAAGGAAAGAAGAGACTGGGTGATTTGTCTTCAGATCTCAGAAAAAGCTCCCAGAAGCAAGAGAGCCTATTAAACCACCAGGAGCCTGACCCACTTGTACCTGGGCTTTGGCTGGCTGTGTATAGCCAGGTCCGCCCCACCCCGCCCCACCCCGCCCCACCCCATCCCATCTTCTATCATCTGCTTTTCTGAAGGGGGCAATCTGTGAGGCCAGATTCCCCAGCCCACCCGGCTGTTGGTCTGTGTACATTCCCTTGTCCCTCTGGGGGTTGATAAGCTGCTCCCAGGAAGTGACTCATACCCAGATAGAAACTGCCACTATTGACACAGCACAACACCTCCAAGCAGACTGCACTTCCTGAGACCGGCAGCCTTCCTGCAAAGGAAGGAGGCCCTGTCTCAGACTGTAGTGAGCCTGGGCAGGGTCACTCCCCACCCAACCCCAGCTGCTCCTCCGGAAGTGGGACCATCCCTCCATTCTTTGTGTGTTTCCAGTTCTTCCCTCCACCAAGCCTCAGCTCAGGGAGGTGGCTGTTGTTCGTTGTGCTTGCCTCTATAGCGAGGATCTGGGCAGCAGTAGACTCTCCAGAACCCCGTCATGAAGGGGACCAGAAGCCAAGGTCATCAGCACCTAGTGGTCTTCAGTACAGATCTGATGAACCGCTGGAAAGGGAAGGCGAGGAGCTTAGACTTCAATGTGATTTTACCTTACGTGAAGTACATGTTAACTGTTACTGAAAAAAAGAAGAAGAAATGGAAATAAGCAATAAATAAATATTCATAATTCTCTTCCCAGGATCAACGATGCCTAATATAGTAGTGTAAGCCCATCCAGATTTGGATCTATGTCTATAGACATTCATATATATATATATATATATATATATATATACACACAGACACATACATATATATGTATATAGACATATATAGGTGTGTATATAATACATATATGTATATGTGTGCATATGTATGTATATGTGTGTATGTATATATAGAGAGAGAGAGAGCTAGGTAACTTAGGGAGATGGGAGGGGTTGGGAGAGATGGAGAAAAATGCAAGGGTGACATTAATCAAGATATATTGTACTCTCAGTTGGTATGTTGAGTTGGAAATCCATTTCACAATTATGCAAAGACAATAAAAAATGGGAAATAGTTTTCATTAAAAGTCATAAACATAAGTTTAAAAAAAAAGTCATAAACATAGCCGGGCACTGGTGGCTCACGCCTGTAATCCTAGCTACTCAGGAGGCTGAGCTCTGAGGGTGGCAGTTCAAAGCCAGCCTGGGCAAGAGCGTCCGTGAGACTCTTATCTCCAATTAACCACCAGAAAACCCAAAGTGGCGCTGTGCCTCAAGTGGTAGAGTGCTAGCCTTGATCTTAAGAGCTGAGGGACAGCGTCCAGGCCCAGAGTTCAAGACCCACAACCGACAAAAAAGAAAAAGTTATAAACATAGTATCATGATCCTATATTCAGCTTCTGGATTGACTGTGTAATGATCTAGCACCTTGACTTCTCACAGGCCATGTTCTACCATTCCCTGGTTTCCTAGCCACTAGGTTGTTTCCAATTCCTTTTTTTTTAAGTTCTTTTAGTTTGTTTTTATTATCGTTAAGTAGTTGTTTGAAGAAGCTGCCATCTAGAAAGCATCCTGACCAGAGCCACCACTTCAGCATTGCCACCCATCCTTCCCTTCCAACCCCTTCCCTCACTCTGTTTTGCAGGGCCTACACTGGATTCTCAACTGCATTCACCCCCTCTTCACCTCTGTCGGCCCCCTTCCCTCTGACTCCACTTCACCCTTTCCTGCTACCTGCTTCCTGGTGTTTTACTTTGCTGTCCAACTCTCCACAGTAATTTGCAAGAGCCCTGCAAAGGATGTCTTCGTCACTAAACACATGTGAGTGCTGTTTCCTCTTCAGGGGGAAAATAGTATCATCGTTACGGTGAAAAGATTGGCAATATTTACCGAATGCACTCTTTCTCTGTGCCACGTACTTAACCAAACATTTTTTAAATCCTCCCTCCACCCCTATTATTTACAGACACGGAAACTGAATTGGTGATGCTGAGTAACTTGCCCGACTTTACCATGAGTCACATCTTCACTGTCTTTGATATAGATTGCCAAATTGGTCTTCTGGTTTAGGAATGCTTTGGGGGATAATTACATTCCAGTCCCCTCAGGTAACCACTCCAATAAAGGGTTGTTACACAATAACTTTAAGTGAACTGCTCCCGTGTTTTATTGACCTGTCCTAATATTTGTGTTTCCCTTATGTTTGCCCAAACCTTTGTGATAGTCCAATTACCTTATCCCACCTGCCACTGAGTTGTTTTTTTGCCTCACCTTATCATTGAACTATATCCCAGAAAGGCAATAGAGTCCGGGACTCCGTGCCCTAAAGCCTATGTCTGGATACTGATTTCATCTCTTTTCCTAGTGTAGACTCCTTGGGCACATCAGTTAATTTACCTAAAAATCTTAGCTTCCACATAAGATAGCAAAAATAAGACCAACCTAACTCTTCTCCCAGAGTGCTTTGCATGCTGACAAGAATAGGAAGGCAAAATAGTGTCATTGTCATTAGAAGCAACAAGAGCAGCAGCAGCCTTCGGTCTGTTAACCTTGCTCTGAGGTTGGCCTGGCAGAATTCCTTGAACAGAAACAACTCGCTTTTTGAAGCCATTTAATATATCTAAATCTATATAGAAGAAAAGATCCTAACTTGTTCTTACTTTACTGCTTCTTTTGCTCCTTTTTTTTTCGTGAGTAGCAAGAGTCGGAGAGCCCTGTTCTCTTAGTCCAGCAACTGAAGTATAGCAAGTTGAAATAGACTCTACAGAGAGCTCAAATAGTACAATATTTTAGAAAGACAAGGTCAAAGCCCAATAAAAGCAGCACCAGGAAATGAGTATGTGCTAGGGTGTGGGTTCGGGGAGAGAAGGTGAGGGAGAATACAATCAACAATTCATTGTACATATCACAAAATTAAGAGAAGTAAGGGAAGGCCTAGATCAGGGGTGGGTGAGCATGTAATTGTTTGCATAAACCACTTTGTTAAACAGCACCTCCTTTCTACAACAACCTAAAGATAATATATATTTTTTAAAAAAGAGGTTGATACTAAGAGATGAAAGTATATCTATAACTGGGATCTCCAGGTGAACAGAGAACCAATGAATACAACTGAAAGATCTCTTTTTAATGAAGAAATATTTATTTCTTGTAGCAAGAAAGAGGATTAGAGTCATCCAAATAGCAATGCTCTCCGCAGAGGAAGCATAGGGATTTTATTCGTGGGAACCTAGATAGATTCCTATAGGATGGTGCGTAGAAGTGTAGGTGCACTTCTGAACATTCTTACTTGAAGGTTGTAGATCACACGCTCCTGTGGGAGAGATGGTAGATGAGAATGTGTCTGGGCATGAGTTACTCGTAGGTTACCTCAAAGAATCAGAGTGATGTGGGGATATGGGTTGTTTCTTCTGAAAAGTTTTTGCTGCAAACAAAAGAAGATGTGATCACTAACAGTCTTTTAAGGTCGCAGCGGCACTATTTCCAGAAAGTGAGGGAGTGTGTTCCTACAAGAACTTAGCCACGAATGGATGCTGAGAAGAGATTGGAAATCAAGACTGCCAGTGCTCATTCTCCAGGAAGCAGAAAGCTCAGCACTTCCCACACACAACAGCAATCCGAGAGGAAGTAAGAGGAAGCGGGGAGGAGACAGAAGAGAACAGAACTCAGAAAGGAACGATTGTGGCATCCAGAGACAATTTCTGGGGACAGGAGCCACGGACTGAAATCTAGAACAGCCTGAAGGAAACCTGATCCTGCATTCCAGGACTCGTATTCAAAGGAGGGAGCATTAGAGAAAGTACTAACGGGGAAACAGAACTAGACAAATGGGAACTTATGAGTTCCTCTGGTGAGAAAAATTCACATATCACTTTCTAATCTTTAAAATGGAGTTAAATCATGACACTTGGTCTTTTATTTTTGTTGCTCTGAATTCTACAGTTAGCAGCCGTATTTCCTACCAAATTACTTGGGCCTCCAGGCTATGAGAATTTCTTGTCCTCTTTGTAAGACCTTGAACTTCATCAACAGTGAAATCTCACCCGAAGGGACAGAAGAATAGACTTATAACACCCACTATGTTATTCAAGTTGATGTAGCTTGAATCACATTTCTTCTGGCAACCACTTGAAGCGAAGGCATTGTAGGGGATTCTGTTAATATTACTCACAGCGTCTGGGGGCTTGAGAAAAGCCACTGTACAGAGTACTCTAATTAATTTTTAAATTCGATTTTTGCTTGCTAATTAGCCATTCTCAAATGAAAAAATAAAATAAAATAAAAAGAATGGTTAATTTAATATAGGCCTTGGAACAAAGAGGAAGAGATTAAAGTTAGCTTCTCAGAAAGAATTCTAAGGGTCGCACAGAAAAAAAATGGATAATTAATATTAAGCATGACATGTTAGGGGAAAGAAAACTTGAATACTTTTTATATGAAACTATTCTCTCCCATAATTTCTTAAAGATGCATTTTCCCCACCCACCTCCTCAGAGGGTGAATACAAGACTAATGGATTTCTTTCCCCCTTTGTTTAAATCAGAGAGCTGGATGTCATTTCACTGACAAATTATTCCAAACTTACTGCTTGACTTTCCAAAGTAGAACAGTCTGTGTCTGTAACTTCCAAAACCCTTGGTAGGGAAGGGAGCTGAGCTCAGAAGATGGTACCATGGGGTCCCCTTACTTACTTTCTCCTCCTCCTGGAGCTATCGGCCATGTGCCTGGGCAACCATTCCTCCTCACATGGGAAGCTGAGGCTCTGTCAGATTGACAAGCATTGCCCTCAGTCATTTGGACATGAACTTCGTCAGTGACGTCTGTGAAGAAATCCAATTCCGGGAACTGAACAGAATGGGGGAGTTGGGTTTTTTTAACCGATAGGAAGCTACATGTCTGGTAAGTGGTATTTTGGAAAGGAACTGATTGGAAATGATGGGAGCGTAATTAAAGTTAATGAGGTAGATCTCCTCAATTACAGCGGCTGACCTGGGTTTGATGAAGTTGCCCCCCCGGGAGATTGCAGTGTGGGAAAACACCCCGGAAGAGACTGAACCCAACCAGTTATCACTATTAGCCTGTAGAAGAACAGTCTAGAAAGGAGTGACCAAGGCGTCCCGATCAGGCCAGCCCCACAAGGTCCCACCTTGCAGGGGTAGCGAGCCACATGCTGTGTAGTTTGGAGGACTAGAGAGTAGCACTCCAAAGTGCCGAGGAAGGGAGCAAAGGGAAAAGCAGCAGCGTGAGGTGGCTGTCATTGTGACAGCCCTACTGTGCGCAGGGTCGGCAGTCACTGCGCCAGCCCTACTGTGCGCAGGGTTGAGTAGAGTGGTCCTGGCCCGTCTGACCTTCCATCCGAGGAGTCTGCATTCCTCTTCCCCGTCCCCTGAAGCTAGCACCTATTTCTCTAACAGAACACGCAGACTCCTGTGGGAAAGCATGTAAACGGTTGTAGAGAATGTCCAGAACAAATTAAATCACAATTACTCATTCATGCCTTGGAACATTTTTTTCTTTATTTACCAGAAGTTCCCCCTTTTGTAGGAATTCTGAAGAAATGAAATACCGGTATTTCTGTTTAAAAACCAATAAAGAGACACAGATTAGGAAATATGTGCGTGCATTTTTTTAAAGAAGTCAAACGTTTTAAATTATCTTTAAGTAGTTGTACAAAAGAGTTGCCATCTGACAGCGCAGTTCATGAATTCCTTGCCTCTTGTGTGTATTTAGTGAGTGCTCCTGAGCACTGCATCTTTCAAAAAGCCCCAGGACCACCTCCTTGCCCTCAGACTCCTACCATCTATTCAGAAAGCCAAGTGAGATTTGAAGTTTGTGAAAGAGAAATGAAGACACCCATGCCAGGTGAAAAGCAAAGACACTTCTAAGTGTCAGAGGACAGAGCAGACTTTCAAAGAGGTTCATAGCTACCCCAAGACAGGACACAAAGTAAAATACTGCAAATAGACAATACAAAAGAGGAAGAATGGCCAGGCATTGGTGGCTCACGCCTGTAATCCTAGCTACTCAGGAGCCTGAGATTTGGGGATTGAGGTTCAAAGCCAGCCTGGGCAGGAAAGCCTGTGAGACTCTTATCTCCAATAAACCATCAGAAAACCAGAAGTGCTGCTGTGTCTCAAGTGGTAGAGTGCTAGCCTTGAGAAGAAGAGCTCAGGGACAGCACCCAGACTCAGAGTTCAAGCCCCACGACCAACAAAAAAGGGGGATGGGGAGAAGGCAGTAGGGGTAAGAACTCAGAAGGTGGCTTGCTGGGGGCTGTGGGCAGACAAGGTGGGAAGACAAACATGAACTACAAAGGAAAACTCTAAGAGGGAGTTCACAGATGGGAGTCAGATTTGAACAGCCCAACCATCCATCACACTGCTAGCTAAGTAGTTTGGTATGACAGAAAGTACGTTTATAGTCAGAGCAACCTAGGAGTTAAAAACTTGCTATGTTGGGTTGGAAATAATGATACAGTTATTTGGTTTCCTCATTTGTAAAATTAGGGCCTTCTTTATGCCCATGCACATTGACTAGACCCTTTCTGATTGGTTGCTGTCAATCTCCTGGACTTCAGAGCACAAAAAGCAACTGGTATTTGCATCAGTTCTGTTTGATTTTCTAATGTCTAGCATAGGTGACTGCATTCTGGTTTGGTCTGGGGCCTAATCCAGGAATTCAATCCAAAACAATGGCCTTTTATTAATGTGATTTGATAAATACAAACTAAAAGGATTGACCTTTTTCCAGCTGTTTGATTTGGAATATGTAGTAAGTATTCAACCCAGCGAGGCTTCTTGTTGTTATAAAGCTTTAGAGATCTTAAAGCACAACACAGAAATTTGTTCCTCTTAACGCTCTACAGTTGAAATGCTATAAAATTAGTAGCTCCAGACTGGCCAATTTTTTAATTGTTAATTTAATTTATTGTTATTACAGAGGTGATGTATAGAGGGATTACAATGGCATGAGTCAGGTGATGAGGACATTTCCTTTTGTACAGTGTCTTCTGTTCCCTCCCTCCCATCTCTACGCATGAGTTGTATAGTTCACTTTCATCCGTGTCCAGTGAGCTCCACTGCTACACTTTTTCACCCTTTTTACCCTCCAGCTCTGTACCCTCCTCCCCCCATGCTCTCAAAGATATACACATGAATATACCATATGCAAGGTAAGGAAGACAGAATCATCAAAAACTAAAAACTGCAAAAAGAGAAAACAGAAGAGGTCTTTCCATATCTTGGTGTTCGTTTGAATATTTTTATGTAAATATGAAGAAGCCCTTAGGCATTGTGCCTTGTGCTTCTCTCCTAAGAGTATCCTCTTTTGGTCTCATTGTGTGTGAGTGTCAAGAATCTTGTATAACTGATCATCTCCAGACTGGCCAATTATTAAACAGCTGTGCTTCCCTTTATCATGGTCCTGGCCTGCTTTGCTCCACAGTACTCCAGCACTGCAGAGGCTGGGGTAAGAGCATCGTGAGTTCAAGGCCAGCCTGGGTTCCATAGAGACCTTATCTGTTTCCTGAATTTCAACCACTCCTAATGGTTTCACTTAGAAAGAAAATTGAGCCCTGTCTATTCCATCCTAGGGAGAAACAGAAGCTGTGTGTGTCCTTATCATCTTTGTGAAAATAGACACATTTCCCAGATTTCTCATGTTAATAGTTCTTAAATTAATTTTCTTCATGTGACACTTCTATGTCTTAGTGATATTGCTAAATAATAGACTGTGCTTAGCAAACATCTAAAATATTCCTCATGGGGGGAAGTTTGTCTTCTAGTTCTCCGTGTTTTCACTGAAGTCTTGTGAAGCTATAGAGTTGGAAATATCTTCTCCCTCTCTTCCTTCCTTCCTTCCTTCCTTCCTTCCTTCCTTCCTTCCTTCCTTCCTTCCTTCCTTCCTTCCTTCTTTCCTTCCTTCCTTCCTTCCTTCTTCACTTCCTTCCCCTTACCATTTTCTTTCTTTTTTTTACCATCTTTAAGTAGTTGTGCAAATGAGGTTTCAATTCAACCAATTAGTTTAAAACTACATCTTGATGAATGTCACTCCTTCTATCATTCTCCCCCATCTTTCCCAAACCCAACTATATCCTCCAATTATGTGGTTCCATGTTCACATATGCACATTGAATATAATGACTGTATTCTCCCACCCTTCCTCTCTCCACTCATCTTACTGCCTCCCTTTAACATGCCCCTACAAAACATGTTTCAAATTCCTATTATTCATTTTGTTGAACCCTTTGTTAGTTGTTTACAAGAGTTGTAAATGTCTTGTCAGCTGTTGTTTGGTGAAGAAAATACCTATGCATTAGAGGTTCATGGTTTGTGTATTAGAACTAGCTCCTGAATGTCATTTAGTCATTAGCTGAATGTACATGCTTTTTCTTTGATCTATTTTAATACAGTGCATTAATATCATTATCATAACAAATGTCAGGTACCGTGCTATATTTGGTCTTATAACAAAGTTCATTTGTTATATTTCCGTGTTTTGGAGATGGCTATTTTTAATACTTTAAGATTGTTCTTAAGCAAAAGTGGATGCTAGTCTTTTAAAGATATCTTTGTAAGGCTTTGGTACAATGTTACTTTAACTTTCTATAAATAACATGAAGGCTTTTATTTTTCTCAGTGCTCCGCAACAATGTAAATAACCTTGGAATCATCTGTTGTGCCAACCATAAAGGTCTGAAATAATTCTCCTGTGAAGCAATCATCTCTTTTTTTTTGCTGACATTTTTAGCAGTGGCGAGCAGGTGCTGGAGTCATGGAAGTGGGTGGATTAATCTTCAGTAGGCTTTTCCATTTATTCTATGGTTATTAGTCAGTTTTGTGTATTTATATTTACTGGGTTAACTTCATGAATTTATATTTCCTTAAGAAAATTATCTTCTCCTCCATTTGCATATCATTTTGCCAGATGCTATTAAACAAGGTTTCCAATAGTTTCAGAATGTGTGGTTTCTTCTAAGCCCTGATTTTCAACTGTATATGTGATTTAAAAAAAAACAAAAACACATATCCCTGCCCCCTGCAGTGTCTTCTTGATTAAGTTAGGTAGGGGTGAGCATGCAGTTGTGATGTGATGTACTCTAGGGTACAAATGTCTGGATGCAAGTCTTGTCTTTGTAAAAAGAGTACATCTCTTAGGACAGACCAGGGTTGACTAATGAAAATGAGCACTAACATTCCAGCGATGTGCAGCTTGATTGGGGCATGAGTTCACCACAGGCTGGATCCGGGTCCCTGCCATTCTCTCCAGGACCCCAGCCAACAGAGCAGCCTCTTTGGAGAGTATTACCAACTCTGTGCAGCAGAATAAAAGGTCACAGAGGATCCCATGTCAGTCCCTCAAACTTCTGTGCAGAAATTTCACTGGCCAAAGCAAGATGTGCCTCAATCAATGGCAATGAGGCAGAGGAGTACCTGCAGAGATCAATGGCTGATGACAGGATGCTAGTCATATGGCTGAGAGGATACCTGAGAACTAGCAGGACTTCTGATGAGTGTGCAGCCAAAGCAAAGACTCAATTTCCATCAAAAATATTATGAGTGAAGCCTGGCACCGGTGGCTCATACCTGTAATCCTAGCTTCCCAGGAGGCTGAGATCTGAGTATCACAGTTGGAAGCCAGCCAGGCCCGAAAGGTCCCTGAGACTCTTATCTCCAATTAACCACTCAAAACCTGGAAGTGTAGCTGTGGCTCAAAGTGGGAGAGCAGTAGCCTTGAGCAAAACAACTCAGGGACAGTGCCCAGGCCCTGAGTTCAAAACCCACAACCTACAACAACAAAAAGGATAGATAGATAGATAGATAGATAGATAGATAGATAGATAGATAGATAGACAGACAGACAGATAATACCAGGTGCTTTATGCTGGACACCAAGAAAATAATGCAATCATCTGAATTCATAGTTACAAGTCCACTTTAGATAGTTTAGTCTGAAGAATTGGGTGATTAATGTTATATATATACATATATATGTACAGAATATGAATAATATATCATATCTAAAATATATTTTATAATACATAGTCACACAGACACACAGACACACAGACACACAGACACACAGACACACAGACACACAGACACACACACACACACACACACACACACACACACACACACATTCCTAGAGTCTGGAAGAGACAGAGAATCTGGTTTGGAGACTATTAATCCGGGAAGAATTTGCAGTCAGTCAAATGCTAGGGCAGTCAAATGCTATTGGCAGCTCACACTGGCCTGGTACCAGAGATTGCCTCCACAAAAATCGGGATAGTACCAGATGTCAGAGCCTTCGCCCTTTCCTCTAAAACCTGTTTATCTTCACCATTTTTTTTCTGGCCCAAAGAGGATGATGTGCTTTGGATGTGTTTAAAGATGCTGCTCATTGTTGCCAAGAACGGTGGTTACTGTGTATCAATTGCTCCAGGGTAGAGGTCTTAGCACAAGTGAGGGAACTAAGCTCCAGCATGCTGAAGAAACATACTCAAGGTCACAATGGTGATAAGGAATAGGAGGAAACTTTGAACTAACTCATGTCCCTCTGACATGAAACCCAGGGTTTGTCGGTTACACTGTAGCCAACAGCAGGCTGTGTAGGCCAGTGGTTCAACTGTAGGCTTCAAGTCAGCAACATCAGCATCATCGGGAAATCTGTCCCACATCCAGGTTCTCAGCCCTTCTCAGAGTCCTACTGGATCAAGAATTTGGGGGCTGGGGCTGGGAAGGTGGCTCAGTGGTAGAGCGCTTGCCTTGCATGCATGAGGCCCTGGGTTTGATTCCTCAGCACCACATAAGCAAAAAGAAAAAAGCCGGAAGTGGCATTGTGGCTCAAGTGGTAGAGCGCCAGCCTTGAGCTGAAGAGCTGAGGGACAGCACCCAGGCCCAGAGTTCAGACCCCATGACTGGACCCTAAAAAAAAAAAAAAAAAGAATTTGGGGGCTGGACCATCCGGCCTAACAAGCCTTCCTGGTAAATGAGATGTCCTCCACGTTTGAGAACCAACACATGAGGTCAGCGGTACTCTAGAATATCTGCTGAAAGTCATCTGAATCTCTAGTTCATATTTTCCAAGCATTTATCCACTTTCAAAAAGGACCTTAGACATACCTCTTTGTGACCTGCTGTCAACAGGTTGGGGTTCTTTTGTTGTTGTTGTTGTTGGTCATGGTATTTGAACTCAGGACCTGGGCCCTGTCCCTGAGCTCTATTGTTCAAGGCTAATGTTCTACCATTTTGAGCCCCAGGTCTGCTTCTAGCTTTTTTGTGGTTAATTTATTAAGTGGTTAATTATATGGTTAATTAATTAAGGTTAATTAAGAGTTAATTTTTTAAAGAGTTAATTAATTTAGTGGTTAATAAGAATCTCGTGGGGACTCTAAGCCCCGATTGGCTTTGAACTGTGATCCTCAGATCTTAACCTCCTGAGTAGCTAGGATTATATTGGTGCCCAGTTTGATTTGGTGTTCTTGTACAAGAGAGAGCCCAGAAGAACTTTCCCCCAAGGGCTCAGTTCCCCAGTAGAGGAACAAGAGGAGACTTCCTGTTCCTTTGATCTTGTAAAAACATAGAGCTGACAAGTGGCTTTTGAGCTCAAGAAAAGATTCTCACCATCCTTACTAAGGGAGTTCCAGCAAGGGGCCTCCAGTGGGAGAGGGTGAGCCATAGGGAAGCAGGGACCCATCAAAGCTGGGGCATCTGGAACAAGTTTTGCAGAAATCTTGTTTATGAAAACATGGATGGGAGCTGGGAAGGTAGCTTAGTAGTGGAGTGTTTGCCTAGCATGCATGGAGCCCTGGTTCAATTCCTCAGTACCACATATGCTGAAAAAGCCACACGTGATGCTGTGACTCAAGTGGTAGAGTGCACTAGCCTTTAGCAAAAGCTCAGGGACAGTGCCCAGGCCCTGACTTCAAGCCCCAGGACTGAAAAAAAAACACCTGGACAGGCAGGGGAGAGGCTGGGAAGGAGCTATGAGCAGTGAGGTGCTGCAGGTGTAGGCCGCAGGATTGCCAATAGACCTGTCTGGTTGTGCCTTGTGCAAGGCCTGAGGCCTCGGTGTATCATCATGGGATTTTGCTTTTTCTCACTCGAGCTGGTAGAACGTCTTCCCCTCAGCCCTGTCCCACTTTAGCCATTATTGTCATCTGCCTGGGTACCAGATGAGCTGAGGGATTTTCCAAACCATGCAACAAGGACTGGTGAGCTGGTTTGCTGGCATGGGGGAATTGCGTGTGAGGCCCCACTGCTACTTTGTCATCTGCTCTCGACAGGCATCCAATGCCGACCTGCTGCCAAAACAAAGCCTTGATCGGGGTCAACGGCGACCACATAAATGTTACTTTGGATCTAAATTCTAAAGTAGAAGAGTGTTGACCTTCAAATTTTCAAACAGGGACCTGGAAGTTTTAAGACTTAGACAGAAAAAAAATTAAGTAGGTTAAGTAGGGACCAAAATCCATCAATCATTTCAGACACTAGTGATGGGGGGTGGGGAGAGAATATTTCAGTTACACCCATGGGAATTATGCCTGCCTGTTTCTGAGCTCACTGCAGACAAAACCCAATCACCTTTTTATGCATATGATTACAAAAAACAGACCAAAATAAAAAATATATTTATGTACTTTTGACTAGTCATGAACCACAGGTGGGTGTCCAGTACTTCTTTTTCTTTCCTTGGTGAATAGTAAGGTTATTCATTTTTGTTGGAGTGTGTGTATATATGTATGTATATATTTGTGTGTATATGTATATGTGTGCATTTATGCATGTGTGTGTGTTTGTGTATGTCTATGTGTGTGTTGTTGTTGCTGGGCCTGGGAGTTTGGGGTTTGGTTTGATTTGGTTCTGTGACAGATTCTGTGTAACAGAGAAATGGCCTAGATTCTAAGTGAGTATTTCTCTGTAAAAAGGCTTGTCTAATAATATGCCACTTGTGAATATGCTGCTATGGAAGCAGGGATTTAGACTGATGCTAATAAGCAAACTGAATTATTTAGTGGATTTACTCATGGGTTGCTTCTGCTTGCCCTTAACTTAAGATCACCAGCATCTTGTAGGAGAAGCAAATCAGCATTGAGGTTAAGCAAAACCCATCAACATAAATCACAGTCGGCATTCTCCAGTCAGGGGGGACCAGAGCCACTTCCACGCTCAACAGTTTTCCCGACTCACAGCCACAAAGTGGCCCCAACATGCTAGCTCTCCTTCTGCCTCCTTGCTGCCCCATGAACACATGCGACAGACTTACACGTTTATAATAAACAGCTGTTTTCCCCACCTCTGAACATCCTGGTGCCCTTTCAACACCCTTCTTACAACTGGGAACTTCCTCAGATCAGCATGGTATATACTTTCCTGGACTCCCTTGCAGCTAGGCAGGTGGGTGGCTCCAATTTTTCCATCAGAACCACTTGCTTGGAAGAGGATGGAGGTAGCCAGGTCCTGAGGCAGCGGCGACAGAAGGCCCCCCACGGCAGCTTAGGTGCTGACAGATAGAACAGATAGAATGTTTCAGACCATCCAGCACCCCAGACCAGACCTATGCGCTTCACATTCCTCCATCTGCATGAGTGCCAACTCCAGCTGAAAACTCTCCGTGCCCTCCAATAAATTTTTTTCAGCTTAAACTGATCCCAACTGGATTTTGTTGCTTAAGACCAAGAATTCTAACTTGTACTACATAAACCATCTTACTCGACCCCTGGAATAACTCTGTGTAACAGGGTCAATCTCATTTCATAATGGAAAAAATAAGGCTTTTATTAAATCAACCCAGTGAATCAGAAAGCTGAGATACCACAATCTTCTTCCAGTTCAATAGGCTTTCAAATTCATGCCAATATCCATTTTCACAAGTGAATGTGGGATGGTAATGTCCTTGATTGTTTTCTGCCTATATTATTCTACCCTTAACTCACCCATTTTTGTCTTATTCATTGGTACAGTGACTTGTGTCTTATCTTTTAGTGTGAATGTTGAGCTCTTACAACCATATTGAATCTTTTATGGTTTTTTTCAATCCCCCTTTTCCCTTTTCCTTATCATCTTATACAATTGAAATCTGATTAAAATAAAAGCACTATGGGTACTATTTTGGGGTTACCTCTCAAATACCATTGCCAGGTACCTGCTTTTCCCCGTCCCAGCTGGTGGGGTGGTAGATAGCATCGGTTCTGCAGTTTGCCATCCTCTCCTCCCTTTCCTCAGGCTCTCTTGTGGGCATCTTCTCTGGGTTCATTCTTCTTGCCTTCAAAAAAATCTCAGATAAAGTCCTGTCAATCCCAAACTCTTCCTGGGTCCATTTTTATTAGCTTTCTCTCTGTCAGCTCTGGGACACGAGACCTCATAATGGAGAAGACGCAAGACTATGCCAAGTCTGAAGTGGAGCTTCAGACAAGAAGGTCTGCCCACCTGCCCCGGCATTCCAGGGGAAGATGGCAGCGGCTGCCAGCTGTCTGTTGGGTTTGTTGAACTCTTATCCAGAAGTCCATAGTCTAATTTCACCGTGGACAATGATAGGCCATTGGGTTGTTCCTTCATTGCGAAGATGAGATTTGGCATCACATGAAGGTCTGCAAGAGGTTCCATCTCCGACCTGCATCCATTTTCCTTCTTCTCTCTAAGTGGTATCCAAATTTAGGGGAACTGTGCTTCACCTAAAGTCCAAAAACTTGTAGAGTCATTTTGACTTTCTCTGGCATCGTCTCACCTGGTGAGCATGAGGCGGGAGCACCTGGAGCCACAGCAGAGAACGCTGTAGTATTTTAAATCACAGTCCCTCAAATGTTAGTTCACCAGCAACATAACTGGCTCATTCTTATCAAATCAATACAGCAAAAAGTGAGAAATAAGCAATTCATTCTGCCTCCACAGCCAGCTACCTGCCTTATTGTATGCCAGAAAATAGTAATGTTTATTTAATCCTCACAACAGTCATGTCTTCTGTTTCAGTTTTATAAATAAGAAATCTGAGTTAAAATAGGTAGCTGCTAATAGAACTGCGATGTGAATCCAGGATTTATTAAACCAGACTGAAAGGAACTATATGACCAATGCCTGACTTCTTGGAGCAAGCACAGTAGGATAAAACGTGTGTGGACTAAGGTTTGACCTTTTCAAATCCAGACTGTTGGATTTGGTTTGGGGGTATTGAGAGAAAGAGAGGGGGGGGGGTAATCAATTGCTTTTTCTCTAAACTGATTAATTTTATTCAATCATTTATAACCTTCATTTCCTTGGCTGATAACATTTTTAGTATTTCTTTTTTTTTTTTTTGTCGGTCATGGGGCTTGAACTCTGGGCCTGGGCGCTGTCCCTGAGCTCTTCAGCTCAAGGCGAGCGCTCTACCACTTGAGCTACAGCGCCACTTGCGGTTTTCTGGTGGTTTATTGGAGATAGGAGTCTCACGGTCTCTCCTGCCCGGGCTGGCTTTGAACCGTGATCCTCAGATCTCAGCCTCCTGAGTAGCTAGGATTACAGGCGTGAGCCACCAGCGCCCGGCGTCATTTTTAGTATTTCTTACTGTAAAACCACCAAGAACTCAACATGCAGAACAGGATTCCATCATGTGGGCTAAATGAAGAAAGCACCCATCCCCCACTGTCCGACCATGGATGTAAAGGACCAGAAATGAAAATCCTGCGGCCAGGAAGTAAGGGAATTCCAGCATCCTGTCTCCCAAATTCCCTGAGTGTCATCCCAATCTGTATAAACAAATAATTTTAAAACGACAATGAGAACCAAATGCTATGCCATGACTTCATTTCAAGTGTCTGAGAAACAGAAGAGGAAACTTTCTGTGTGTGTGTTCTGCCCAAGATTTTATGTTTATGGGAACCGCGAGATGCTTCTGCTAAACAAACCAACAAAAACAGTAAGACCAGCTCAGATCCAGAAAAGAGAACAGAGAAATCCTTTTCTCCTTGACAATTCAAACACGCGCACTGGAAAAGAACTGAGAAAGCAGGAAGAAAGGGATTTCTGTCTGAACATGGAAGGCCATTCATGAGTTTCCTTGTCTCCTGATCAGCACCACTTCCTCCTCCCAGATCCTCCCAAGTAACAGATTCGCTACAAGTTAAAATGAAAGTCTGCCTTACACAATCCCTGGGATTTGAGGTTGGCCAACTATACCCATTATCTAGTTAATTAATGATCAGCAAATGGACAAAGATATAAATGCTGGTGCCGGGAGAAGACAGAGATGTTTGAGTTGGGTTACAATGTCCCATGCCTGTAATCTCAGCTAAATAAAAGGCAAAAGATAGGAGGATCGCTCTTTGAAGTAGCCTGGGCAAAAAACTTGGTGAGACTCTACCCCTAAAGAACAAGTCAGACATGGCGGCTCCTGCCTGCAATCCTAAATACAGGAAGCGTAGGTAGGATTGAGGTCCAAGATTTCCAGGAGGATACCAATTTCCATTATTCCTCCACAATGCAATTTTTCTTCACATACTACCTGGGCAGAAGGCCAGAGGTGTTGTTTCAGAGATTTCCACCATGGTTTTCATCTGTCACCAGCTCTGACCCACTGGCCAAGAAACCCCCATAAAGATGGCACCTACCACCAAATGGGTCGTCTCCAATTCTACATCCTGGGATTCAGGCAAGGAAAACTGGCTGTGTTTGTGGACCCAGTGGACATATTACACTTTAGAAAGTGCAATTTCGGATTCGCTGATGAGCTCCATTTATCAGCAGCTGCCACATGCCCCTGCTCTCCCAGGAGACCACGAGGATGCCTTGTGTGTCTTTGCGTCTGTGTCAGCTCAGACCTGGCACACAACACACCTGAAATGTCTGCGTGTTCTTTTTCTCCACTGTTAACTGGGTCAATGTGTGTAGAGTCCTTTGAGGAGAAAGTGTGAGGGAATCATTTCCTGTCAACTCATTGTGGTTTTACGGAAGCCTCTGTCCTGGGGAGGAGGCTGCTCTTCCAGTGAGTTCTGAGTCTGGACCTCAGTGGTAGGGAAGCACTTGTTGCTATGGTAACTGCCCTCAGCATCTGGACGGCGCATCCTTGATTTCCTTTGTTCATGTAGATTCAGTCATTTTCTTGCCACCTGCCTGTCTGTTTTGTCCCTAGTGATAGAAAGCTGTGTTAACCGTCTCCATCACTTTCTGGGACCTGAGTCTGCCTCTCAGCCTTCCTTTTGACGAGTTCTGTCTACCTGGCCTCTAGGGAGTAAGGGGTACCTCCCACATCCGTTGTGTTGGGTTTTGTCCAGCCCCATTGTTACTGGGGAGCCGAGCTCTGCAATTGCCTTTGATCAGGCCCGGGTCTAGAGAAGAGCTTCCCAGCGACATGGGTGCCCCACTTCCCAGCACCTTCCTGACTTAGCGTTTTGGTCACTGTCATTTGGCTTCTCTGTGGAACATAGACATGGAGTAGATTTCCTAATGTAATGTCTCCCTGTCATTGAAGCCCTTCTCCATAACTATAACAATGCATTTCTATTTTTTTGGTGTGGGCTTTTTAACTACGCTTCATTTAGTGTGGAGCCATCTGGAAGTATACACCTGGTATCTGCAGCTATCCTAGCCAGAGGGTTAACTCCTGTATTCAAAGCAATTCTCCCTGACTGGTAAATTTTCCAGTTAGACAACCTTATATTCTGCTATCCCAAGGCAGGACCTACAGAGAGCCTCCTGGATCCTGCAAGTGTGCTAGCTAGGTCTTGTTTTTCCTTTGGGTCTGAAACTACTTCCCTTATCAGACCAGTTCAGTCCTACAGCAAGTTTCAATGTTATTTAGCCCTTTTTCTTAATCTGGTGTCCAGGAAACAGATTCTGAGATGGTCATGTGTGTTCCTACAGTGGTGGGTGTTCCTCAGGTTCATCAAACTTGGGGAAAACGTTGGTGCATAGCAAGGAGGAGACAAAGCCTTCTGGAAGCCGAGGGCATACAGAAAATTCTTTGGGATTCATGTTTTTCATTGAGACAATCCAGTCCCATCTTAGGAGTCAAATTTCCATTCTTTCCCAGCGAAGATGAGGATCTTGGCACTGTAGACCAGGCTAACTTACAGCCTAAGCCTTCTTCAAAGTTCTGCTGTTCATATGATTAAATCACAGGCCATAGTTTTCTAGCCCTGAGGCTGGAGAAGAGAAAAGCCTGTTTATAACTACCAACAAATCCCTCTGGCTTGCACACTGCAACTTTAATTGCCAATTAATCCCTCAAAGCCTTTCATTATCTAGTTCATAACTGTCATTTGTGCTCACCCGTAACCAGGCAATTGCATTGTCCTCAGAGTCATTCTCCTCAGGTTTCTCAAACACCTTGAAGCACAGCACCAGCTAGACAATTCCTTGATGCAAGAATGCCTTTCCAGTTCAGAAGCGCCCTGCAGGCTGGAGGCCGGCAGAGTGGCTGTGCATCTGCTGAGCACCAAGGAAGCTCATCTCCAAGCCCAAGCCCATCATAGCATCGGGCTTCTCACAACCACTCCTAGAACCAGCTGACACAGGCTGTGTGCCCGCGATTTAGGCTCTGAAACCAACAGTACCATGCCTAACAAGCATACAGGTTTCCCTCGCAACTTACACCTGTAGACAAGGAGACAGAGGACCAGGGATGCATTCAAAACACCTCTGCCAACCGGTCGGAAAGCTATGAGTCTGAATAGAGTGCTGAAGAACTGAACAGGCACTTAAAAAAAATCTCTACCTTAACTGATCATTAGGTAGAGGCCAACCCAGCATGGAAGACTGGAATCTAAGCTAGATCATCCTGTTTAAGCAGTTTTGATAGGATTAATAGCTAACGGCTCTGGAGACAATATTCTCTATGGTTGGGGGGAACTGAGTCTTTCCATGTTAATGGGGGAACTTAGCTGTCACAGTCCAGCATCTATTGGAGCCCCTCTCTTTGTGAGATAGGCAGATGGGATGATTAACACAAGCAAGAAACCTTGGAGGATGAACTTCAGACTGTTGGCTCTGGGAAGCTACCACACCCAGGGGGTGTGCCGCTTGGTTCAAAGAAATGGAGTAGACTCAACCCAGGGTAGAGTGCTAAGTCAGGGAGGCACTGAAAGAAGATATGGGTGAGATTCCAGCCTTTCTTTTCTTACTGCTACGTGGCTATGACTCATTTTACCTGTCTGAACCTCATCTAAAAATGAACAAGGTAGACCAGAGGTCAACAGTATATAGAATATACTAGAGTGTATAGAGAACTCTCAAAACTCAACAATTTAAGTCTATTCGGAAACAAGACATTCTGCATAGGGTACACAGATGGCGCAGAAGTACATGAATAGATGGAAATGGGAATGGGTCTACAATGAGTAATCACTGTGGCAACTATCTGAATGGCTAAGAAAATTTTTTTAAGTAATACCACCAAATTCTGGCAAGGATGTAGATACACTGGATCTATCATTCCTGCATTGTTAGTGGGAACATGAAAGAGTTCAGCCACACTGACAATCTACTTGGCAATTTCTGTTTAAAATAAAACCAAACATATGCTTACCATATGACCCAACAAATGTATTCCTCAGGCATTTATCCCGGAGAAATGAAAACATACAGAAAGCTTTACATCAGTTTTCATAACAGATGTGTTTATAATGACTAGAAACAACCTAAATGTCCTACAATAAAAGAATGGCTAAGCAAACTGTGCTAAATTCATACCATGAAATACTCCTCAACAACCAAAAAGAGAAAATTATCGATACGTGAACCAACTTCATTGGATAGCAAAGGAATCACGTTTGGTGAAAGAAAAGCCAGTTTAGAGGCTTTTTATAATAGGTTGTATTAGCAAATGTATGTAACTTTCTTGAAATGACCTAAGTTATGAATTTGAAGTTATTGCTGGTTAGAGGCTGGGCAGCGGATGGAGGAGAAGGCAGTCAGAACTATAAAAACATAGCACAAGTGACCATCTGATGGAACTGCTCTGTATATTTCATTATGGTGATGGATCATGAATCCACATACATGATAAAGTTACATAAAATTAAAGATAGATCCATAAACACTGTAACTGCAAAATTAGTGACATCTGAGAAAGATTCTACGTGACAATGTTATAGTTATACAAGTTTTGGTGAAACTGGACAAAGGACTGGACTGTTTCATTTATGTATTTATTTATTCGTTTCTTTATCATTCTAGTATTAAGCTTTGAATTCAGAATCTTGTACACACGGCTATTTCACTCATGTCTGGCACTCTACTATTTGAGCCATCCCTCCAATCTGGTTTTTCTCCTGGTTAATTGTAGGTAGAGTCTCACAGATTTTTCTGAATCAGCTGGCTGTGAGCCAAGATCCTCCAGGTCTCAGCCTCCTAAGTAGCTAGGGTCATAGTCATGAGCCACCAGAACCAGGTGGTATATGTAATTTCTTATAACTGAATGTGTATTTGATTACTTCAAAAATAGAAAATAGGGCTGGGATGTAGCTCAGTGGCAAACACTTGCCTAGCAAGTACAACGTCCTGGGTTCGATCCCCAGTATCAAAAAAGAAAAGACAAAAAAAAATAGAAAATACAAATAAAATAGACTCCAGTCTGAGCAATAGCTTCAGCATTGTAACTCATAAGGAAAATGATCATCATCACCCTTCCCAGCCAAATGGCTTGCTAATTGAACACAGAGTCTGTTTAAAAAGAAAATACAGTAATTACCTATCATGTACCAAGCACTGGGCATGAGGCAGGCAGTACAACACACAGGACAAGAGTGATCCTTGCCTCGTGGAACATACACATGGTAAGTTCTTAACCAATCAATGATCTAAATAACAAGCCCCTAATTGCTACGCTAGTGTGCACACTACAGGTGATCTGACAAAGTTGGAAGAGTTCCCCGGAGAAGCTGGGGCTTACGATGAGAGCAGAACTGGAACTAGCGAGGGTAGAGGAAGGGGTAGCCCTGGGAGGAGGCTCTGCACTAGAGCCGGGCTTGCACAAGACTGGAAAGCGAGCAGGGCCAGGTCATAAGGCCTTCTAGAGGCTTTGGCTCTGAACGAATGGGAAGACAGGAAAAAGGTTTTACACAGAGTCTGAGGTGGTTGCAGCTACAGGAGAAATAGAAGCTATTTTAAGAACTTTGCCATGCAGCAAGAAGTTCAGCATTGCAATAGATTACCCACAGAGCTTGGGGGAGCAGCCTCTCGGAGTAAATGCAGTGGGAGTGTTATGGAAGATAAATAGCTTCATGTGGGAAAGTATGCAGAAGAGAGCTGCGGTGAGGGGTGATGAGGGGGCGGGGGGAGAGGGAGGGGGGATTAGGTCATAGGTCATAGCCGCCACAGAGATAAACACAAAAGTGTGTCTGGCTCTTGCTCCTGACATCAGGCTTTGAAGCAGGAAGCAAAAGGCAGCCACAACCATCTCTCTCCTTTCGTCACAAGCTGGAAGTCTCTTCGGCAGGGCTCAGAGGTATCTTCTGATTCCTCTTGAAACTCACTGACAGGCAGGATGGTAGGGCAATATTCCAAAAGAGGAATGGTCAGGAGAACCAAAAGCTAGAACTATTCTCCAAGCTTCTGCAATAAGGAGGCCACTCACGAGGGAGAGGAATCGGGTTCTTAAATAGACCTTCATGTCACACTCATTCTCAAGTAAGCTTCCCTTTTCCTCCCTCATCTCCACAACTTCAGGCTAAGCTCTGTGTGACGCCCTTTGTTTCGGTTCACCATTTCACTTAAAAGCAAATATTCACTGGAGGCATGACTCAAGTTGAGAAAGCAAGATAGCCTAGCAAGTGCACGGGGCTTTGAGTTCAACACCGGCACCAGCAGAAAACAAGCAGATAAATAAATAAAACAAATACGTACTATGCTGGAGTGGGAGTCTGCGTAAAATCATTTGTAACAGTCTCGGGGGGTCAGTGGTAATCATAGCTTAAGTAAAGTCATAATGTATTTAATTGTTAATGATTACATTCATGGTTATTAAGTGCTAGGCTACTGTACGTTTACTGATTTATTGATGTAATTTTTTATCTTAGAGAAGTGTACATATTATCTTTTTTTTTCCTTTTTAGCAGTACTGGGTTTGAACTGAAGACCTTGTGCTTGCTAAGCCAACATTCTACTATGCATACTATGTCTAGAAAAGTTTGAGTGCTGATGCTTATTGACTACATGATTGAACAATAACTGCTAATCGTCATTAGGTCTCTAGGTGCTTTGTGAGACTGCACCATGCTAAGCTCTTTCAAAGAAGCCTATAAACAATGCGTACGGTCATCTCAAAACGCAAGCCTCTCTTAGATCTTGGAAGTGATCTTGGTTAGATGGTCTCTGTGTGGCAGAGATAAGGCAAAGCTATGCTCGGCGGTCCACATAACTCTGGTGAGCCACCTCATCTAGATCCTCACTGTCTTTCATCAAGTCCTTCCTGAGTGGAGAGGCATGAGATGGTGAGCTCACAATGTCCTTTAAATCTACAACCACAATGTCTAATGCAGGCCCACGGCTGAACTCAGAGGAACATTTCTAGCCGTTTTCTTCAAGTTATGAACAGAGAATCAACCATGAAATCAGTGGTAGAACCTGTCTTTGATGAGTGGGACATCTACCGTAAAGTGGGGGAGAAATTTTTGGATTATAGGTATAGTCAGGAAAAGTCAGTATGGACAATTTTGAACATTGGTTGGTGTCTTAGTCGATTTCGAGCTGTTCTATGAGAATACCGTAGACCAAGCAATTTATAACAAACACGGAATGTATCGGCTCATAATTATGGAGATCAGGAAGTCTGAGATTCAGGGCATCTTGCTTTGCTATAACATCATACAAGGCATCAGCTAGTGGAAGGGCAGAGAGAAATTGAGTGAGAAAGGTACTGAGTTCAAACTGACACTTTCATAAGGAAACATGAGGAAGTCTCACAAGGCACCTAGAAACTTCGTTTGCTTTGTTGAGAGCCATGGTGTGCACAGGGCTGGGTCAAAGAGAGGACAGGAATGGTAAGTGGATGACGAGGGAGAGTAGGTGATCAGCATCAGAGAGCAGAGGTAAGAGAGGGGTCAGGCACTAGCCCATGTCTGCCTCAGCATCATCGAATTTCAGAACTGAAACTGACCTTGAGATGTCTACTTTAGCCAGCTCATTTTGCAGATGGTGAAACTCAGAAGAGAATAGGCTTGTTAAGTCATAGAGCTATCAGACTGAAAGTATTTTCTAGTCAAAGGAAGTAACCTAAATGGTAAAATAAAATAAAATAAAAACCAGAAGGGAAGGAAGAAAAAATAAAAACATTGATTTAACTCAATTGGCAAATCAGATCACAGAAAAATGCTTGCTGTGTTGAGCATGGAAAATATAACAGTAAATATTTCTTCACTACATCAGTGCACCCAATTTCATAAAACAAACATTACTGAACACAAAGTGACAGAGACAATAATGACAGGTAACCACAACATTACAATCTCATCAGAGATCATCCAGACTAAAATTTTTTTTTAAAAATACAATCAAGATATCTCCAAAGTAAATAGCCCCAGTGAATAAAGAACTTAACAGATATTTGTAGAGTATTCCATTCACAGAAGCCTCAGTCATTCACAGAACTTCATCCGAAGAAATTACAGATTAGACGATAAAACAAGCCTGCACAAATACAATTTCTGCATCCCAATAGACCAGAATGGAATAAGACTAGAAGCCACCCAGACACCTAGACATTGAACAATACACTTTTGAACACCACTGAGTGTGTCTCACCACTGTGAGACACCGAAGAGGCAGTACTAAAGGGAAGTCGGAGCTCTGAGCACCTACATTAGGAAATCAGAGAGGTCGCAAACAGCTACAGATCTCAAGCATTAGATGCATTTTCTGAGCTCCAGCTTGGAACAACAAGACTAAGCCAAACTCAAAATCAGTAGATAGAAAGAAACAAAGATTAGGGAAGAGCCAGCACCAGTGGCTCACGCCTGTAATTCTAGCTACTCAGGAGGCTGAGATCTGAGGATCTCGGTTCAAAGCCAGCCCAGGCAGGAAAGTCCGTGAGACTCTTACCTCCAATAAACAACTCAGAAAACCACAAGTGGTGCTATAGCTCAAGTGATAGAGCTCTAGCTTTGAGCTGAAGAGCTGAGGGACAGTGTCCAGGCCCAGTTCAAGCCCCGTGACTGACCAAAAAAAAAAAAAAAAAAAAAAGATTAGGGAAGAAATGGGAAATGAATGAAATGGAAACTAAAAGAACAGTACAAAGAAAAATAAAATAAATTATAAAAACAAATAAGAATAAAACAAGACAAATTATCTTCTCTGGGAAGATAAACAAGATTTAAAAACCCTTAACCACACTAATTAAAACAAGGAAGACCCCAATTAATAAAATTAAACATGAAGGGTGAGGGCAGATTTAAACTGATATCAATGGGACTCAAAAGATCATGAAGGCATACTTTGAACACTTGATGCTTCAACTGGAAAGGCTAGAAGAAATGGATGCATTGCTAGATATACACAATCTACAACAATAGAATGGAGAGGCTACAAACAACTTAAAAAGATCTATAATGAACAACGAGATTGTAACAGAATAAACAATATCAATAATAATAAAAGTCTAGAGCCAGAGGGATTCACTACTGAATTCTATTAGAACTTTAAAGAAGAATTTACACCAATGCTTTTCACATTGTTTAAAAGAAAAAGAAAGAAAGAGAAACAACAGAAATTGAGCCAGAAAAACATAAGGGAGAGAAAGAGAGAAAGAGAGAAAGAGAAAGAGAGAGAGAGAAAGAGAGAGAGAGAGAGAGAGGAGGCAGAAGAAAAAAGGGGGGAGAGAAGGTAGAGGAGGATAAGAAGGAAAAGGAAGATAAGGAGGGAATAGAAGGGAGGGAAGCAGAGGAGGAGGAGGAGGAAAGAAGGGAAAAAGGGGAGACGTAGGAAAAAGAGACAGAGTAAGAATAAGAGAAGAAAAAGAAAAAAAGGAAGAGGATTGGAGGAGGAGGAAGAAAAAGAAAAGGAAGAGGAAAAGAAGGAGGAGAAGAGGAGGAGGAGGAGAAGGAGGAGGAAGAAGAGTTGCTATTTAATAGCAATTCCTGGGTATTTCACAGGACAAAAACAGCACAAACCCCGCGAATAACGGTCGCACAGGCAGTGTTGAAGGTGGAGGGCTGAGCCAGGCACTTGTGCACTTGGGGACACTGTTGCTAGAACGCAGCTGGGTCATCAGGGTCACCGATCCTAAGCAGAGCACGTGGGATGGGGTAAGAACAGAGAGGCGCTGGTAAGACAGATGGCTGAACACTCAGGGCACTAATACCGTGTGTGTGCACAGGTGTGTGTCACAGATGGGGAGAAAAAATTCTGCCGCCTGAACCTGTTTAGGCTGCAGGCCCTACGGAATCACAGGATCAGTATTTTCATCTCAATTAAGCTGATAAGAAGACCAGAGATGGGCGATGGCTTCCAGGATTTCGGCAGGTCCACACTGAAAGCTGGGAAGTCCTGGAGGTGCTGGCTGGCCTGGAGAATGGGGAAGGATGAGGTTAAACACGCTGCCAGGAACCCAGCACACCAAACACCATCAGCATGAAGTTCTTTCTCAAGGATGCTCAGAGCTGTAAGGTTCGTAGCCCTGGCACTCCAGGGCACAGTTTGGCCACGCCCAGACCTCCAGCCACAAGAGCAGCTGCAGATCCCCTGCACCAGCACACCACCACGTACTTGACTCTCCTCAGATTGCCTTGGGGGAGATCATATTCTCCCTGCAGGGAAGGGAGGCCCGGCCAGACTGTGGACATTACTTAACTTGTTTGTCAGATCTGGGGAGAAAGGTTTGGGTTACAAAGAGCACTGAGAAAGCTTGAGAGTCTGGAGTGATCTGCACTTTCCTTGGCTGGGAAGCTTTAGCGGTGGGTGACTGGCACTTTCCACCCTTCCCTCCCAGAACCGGTTCAAGCAGAGATCAAATCACTGTCCCCAGTTCCTGAGGCTACTAGCAGCAGCCGGAGAGTGGCATTTTGGAGGAGTTTGGTGACACCACCTAGGCCTGGATGTGGCGGCAGCCATTTCCGTCATGCCCGATCCCAGTCTTGCCAATGTTTCTCCGAGGAACACAATCATACTTGTTTGAATGTGGAGATCAGTGCCACGTGGCGTTGTGATAGCCCTTGTCCAGAATGCTTTAAAACTGCATGACTTCTTTATGAGGAAAGAATGAAACCACATGGGACCCTGTTGAGTATAAGGGAGCCTGAAGATGTACAGGCTGCAGGAACACAGAGACGGTCCATTATTCCTTCCCTCTTGTCACTAAAGAGCTAGTATTTAAACTAGATGTTCTGGGTCCTTCCTGCTCCTGACCTTCCCACGGCTCTGTATCCATCTCAAACTTGCCCCTGGAGGTCCCAAAGTGAAGAGTAGGTAGTAGAGAGAAGATATTCACACCAAGCTACTCAGGCTTCTTCAGAGAAACAGAAGCAGTAGGATGGATGGAGATTACATAGGTAGGGGGGGTAGGTAGGTCGGTAGGTAGCTAGGTAGGTAGATGATAGATGGATGGATGCATTTAACAATATGATGTATTATAAACAATGACTCACATAGTTAGGTAGAGGGAGAAGTTGCATGATCTTTGGGGGAACCCAGGAAATTAGATGGAATAAGTTCCAGTTCAAGTCCAAGAATCAGGGGAACC
Source organism: Dipodomys merriami (assembly GCF_024711535.1). Taxonomy (NCBI): domain Eukaryota; kingdom Metazoa; phylum Chordata; class Mammalia; order Rodentia; family Heteromyidae; genus Dipodomys; species Dipodomys merriami. The sequence continues at coordinate 1,317,831 of NW_027202937.1, read as the reverse complement.
TACTGGACAACCTACCAAGTCTTACTGCAAAGGGAGGCAAAGATCCATGTTCCAACTCAAAAACAGGAAAGGCCACGACATTTTCTTTTCTTACGCCTTTTGGTTACTCAGACTTCCAGTGAATTGGATTGGGCCCACCAATCCAACTGAGGTCCCCTCTGCCTCACTCATTCTATAATACAAATGTCACTGTCCCCGGAATTATTCACAGACGTACCTAGAAAAATGTCTCTCAAAATGTCGGGTACTTCCGTGGCCTCAGCTGTCAGAAATAATAATAATAAAATTGGCCCTCACCAAGCTCTTCTTTCTGCCCTCTACCCATCACAACAATTCCCTGGTGGAGACTTTCCACCCAGGGAGACTTTCCACCACCACCATGGAGTCTGGGAATCAAACCTGCTGTCAGTCTCTGGCCTGCAGCTTGCTCCTCTACCCATGGCCTGCCACATTGATCAACTCTCTATACTTTTCTGGAACTTTCCTCCTGTCTTCTGCTGGACTTCACGCCTCTCATTTCAGGGTCAGGCTGGCTTGGTTTTCCCTGAACGTAACTCCCTGATGACATCCAGCCCCATTGGAACAACTCTCTGTCTCTCTACTTCTGACAAGCAACTCTTTTAATAGCAACTTCATGCTATTCCTAGTAACAACTTGAGAGAGAGAGAGGGAGAGAGAGATAATCTTCCTGTGATAGTGAAGATCCAGCTAGCGTGTCAGTGATAGGTAATCAGAGCCAACCAGAAGTAAATGGAGTATGGGGGCAATGGGGCTGAAGTCTCCATTTTTATCCCCACTCTGGACAGACCAGCAGAGTGGCTTCCCCCTCAATGCTTCTTGGCTGAAGCTGCCTGGTAGGGGGGCAAAGAGTTGAGTCAGGGGAATGGTACTTATCCGAATTCGTACACGTCTGGGACACATTTCTAAACACTTGCATCTGGGCCTCATTGTAAAATGGAGAGGGCCAAAGTCTCTGTAGAGCTGGCGTGGAGATGGTAGATAGTGTGTAAGGACTTGGCACATCATAAAGGCTCCAAAGCCCACCTTGGTGCTTTTCTGCTCAGGCTTTGCTGGTTCCTAGGGAAGAAGGGAGAGAGGTGAGCACACCCCACACCGCACACGGCAGGGAGGCCTGCGACAGACCCGCTGTGAGCGCCCTGCCCCTTCAGAGGACCTGGGGCTGCATCAGCCTCTTTCTCCAAATCACTTCCCTGTTGGCTTCCATAGCTTGTAGCAAGCTGAAGCCATCCCTGAAGCCACCAATACTGCCCTCCCTGGTTTTCATTTCCCCCAGAGGAAACTTGTCGACACTTGGGGTTCTGAAATGCGGTTTGGGGGGTGGGGGGCTCATCTGGCAGTCACTGGACACAGAGGAGCGTGTGGTCGCGATCCATGTTTGGCAACCAAAGAATACCTGGATCTATGTAGCCGAGACGTGTGATTAGGAAAAAGAAATCTGCTTTCTTCCTACCTCCATGAATTTGCCAGATGTCACATGAAATTACAGAAGAATCGCCCAATCTCCCTGCATTCATGGATTGAATGCTGAAGGCTCAGAGGCAATGAAGATGGACTTCCCCGGGCTCATGAAAGTTACCACGGCCAAAGCCTCCCCAGTGTGCCCCCGGGGTCATTCAAGGTATTCAACTGGCTCTTTTTAAGAGACACTTAAGACTTGGCTTTTCTGTTCTCTTACCAGGCCTGAGACTGGTCCACAGAGGAACAGTCAAGCCACTGCCCTGCGGTGGCATCTTGCTCCATGATTCCTTCCACCCCTGGCTGTCTAGAGGGCTTCAGTGTCGATGCTTCGCCAGCAAAAGTTAGACAAGGTTGTCTGCACAGGGTCAGATAATGTGAGTTTTATGAGCCGAGAGAGAGAGAGAGAGAGAGAGAGAGAGAGAGAGAGAGAGAGAGAGAGAGAGAGAGAGAGAGAGAGAGAGAGAGAGAGAGAGAGAGAGAAATAGCCTATTTACCTTGAGATAGAAACTTTGTAAGCACTTCCATTTCAATCTGCAGAAGTTGTGTTACTTAGGCAGCCCTAACGGACAAGGGCAGGAACTCTGCTGTTCGGGTCCTGAGAACATAAAGGGCTGTGGAAGCAGCCCAGGCAGGAAGTCTGGCTCTCTTCTCAACCATAAAGACGTGAGCGTTGCTAGCTCTTCCCTGGGTGACTGACTGAACTGGCTGTGGCCTGGATTTGGGCAGTTTGTCCCACCAGGATTCCTGCACGCGGCCACATTCCACCCTCTCCTGTGCCTGTGTAGTCTATAGTATTTGTCTACTTAATGTTTATTGTTTCCTGGCTAAACCAGTTTTCAGTGTTGATATTTAATATATCTGCTTTAAAAAAAAAAACAGAGGGAACTTTCACTTGTACAAACAAAAGAAAAAGTTGAATAAACAAGCCTGGTGACTTCCACGTGAACGAATTTGTGATACTAGCATGGCCCTCTGGCTCAGAGGTACAACTCCCACCTTCCTTCCGACATCTTCCTGTCCACTACCAGCAGCCCTTATGACCAAGAGATGAAATTCATGTTTCCTCAGGGTAACAGCGTATATTCTTAATGATTGACACATATGCAAACCTAAAACCTGCACAGCCTATAACTAAATCAAGAAGCTTCTTTTGCTTTTTTACTTTCTGTCTTCCTTTCTTTCTCTCTCTTCCTTTCTTTCTTCTTGCCTGCTTTCTTTCTCTTTCCCTCCATTTCTCTCTCTCTCCTCTTCCTTTCTCCTTTCTTTTCTCTTTCTGCTTCCTTCCTTCCTTTTTTTTTTTTTTTTTTTTTTTTTTGTCCGTCATGGGGCTTGAACTCTGAGCCTGGGCACTGTCTCTCAGCTCTTCAGCTCAAGGCTAGCATTCCATCACTTGAACCACAGCGCCACTTCCAGCTTTTTCTGCTTATGTGATGCTGAGGAATCAAACCCAGGGCCTCATGCATTCAAGGCAAGCGCTCTACCACGGAGCCACCTTCCCACCCCACCCCTTTCCTTCTTCTTCATATTCATATTTCCTTCTTTCCTTCCTTCCTTCCTCCCTTCCTCTCTTTCTCTCTTTTCTTCTTTTTTTATTCAGTCTGATGATCGAGCCCAGGACCTCATGCATACCAGGCAAGTACTCTAGCACTAAACCTATACACCACAGCCCTATAGTCACACTTCCAAATCATCCTAACTTGTAAAAGTACTATATATACATATATATCTATATAAACTAAATTGCCAAATATCATTGGAGTGAAATGGAAGTAAAAAAATTATAAACTTAAAAGCTCACAGAGAACTAACCTTGTGCCTATTCTGGCCTGCAGAGAGATGAAATAGTCTGTGAGATCCAGGCGTGGTAGGCACACCTAGAATCCCAGTATTTCCAAGGCTGAGACAGGGGATTTGTGAGTTTGAGGCATGAAGAAGAGCAGAATCTGATGTCACTTCTATTATGATACCTTTGAGTGATTGTACCCACACTTCCCATTATAAGAAGCCCATATACCCCCAGAATCAATCAATAGTTATTGAGAGAAATAATCTCAAATACAAATCATGTGACATTTCAGGGTTCCATTTTCCTAAGTAGGAATCATGGGAATCAAGTTAGATTGTGGTTGGTCCCTTTGTTTTATGCCTTAAGCAAAAGGAATAAATGGACAGTAACATAATGATAATGTTCATAAAAAATACCATTACATCAGAATCTCTTCAGATGGGGTTCAGACACTGGGTATGTTCCCTGAACGCAGCCAGAATTAGGACCCCTAACACCGTAGCAAGTGCCTAGGAGTTAGACACAAAAGAGCCATGAGCCGGAAGATACCAGCTTTGAAGCCTTAAAAGAAAGTTACTAATCTTTCTCATTCTCTTTCCTCTGCCACAAAATGAGTGTAAGCATATAGTAATAAATACATATCAGATTTGATTTGCTAATGTCCACGCCTGGATCCTTAGGAAACTCCAAAATGAGCATTTCTTCCTCCATTACACACACACACACACACACACACACACACACACACACACTCTCTCTCTCTCTCTCTCTCTCTCTCTCTCTCACACACACATACACACACACACACTCACGTATCTATGCCCATACAAAAGGCAATGCCACCCAAAACAAGCCAGAAATAATTTCTAGCTGCAGAACAAAGCACCCCTGGCCAAAAGAAAGGAAGAAAAAAAAATACTCAGGAAGGACTGAGCCACAAAACTACCTGAAGGTTCACTCAGTGCAAGCCTGGTGACGCTCATGTTAGAGAGCCCAGGCAGGGACAATGGCCTAAAGACAGGGCATAGCTTTGGCTTGGGGAACCAGCCTCAGAATAAATAGCTATGTGACCTTGAAGCTGTTTATTCATTTCCAGAACAAGATTAGTAATCTGTCCCTCATTAATTTGTTGTAAAATTCAGTGTAATTAAACGTGGTGACATGTATGAAATGACATGGCTTGTCACAGACATCCAATAACGGTCCAGCTGGGTCTCAACGTGGCCTTCGTTTCTAGCAAAGCTCTGTGGATTCGTATTGGAGTGGCTTTACAGTCTGTACTATTGATTTGAAAAAAAAAACAGAATAAAAATGCATTAATTCATTTCACGTTGAGATCCGGCTTATCGATGCCATACGGATTCTATATCACCTGCGATTTTCTTCTCTGGAATTCTCTTTGTACTTCAGAGAGAAATCAGAGAAATGGCTGGTGTTTATTCAGAAGGCAGCTCCCTAGGCCAGCTGTGGGCGCTTCAGATGTTGATGACAAAAAACTTTGAATCCCCTGAGAAACTTCCTTTTGGATTGTGTCTCAGAAGATTTTATCTGCTTAACAGGGCAGTCCAAAAGATTCTTGAGGCATTTCAACCCTGGTTTGAAAACCGAGGACCTGCCTGGAAGCACAAACTGCAAATGAGCTCCATGTGGCTTCCCAGATTCGGTCCAGCAAATACCAAGTCGCTGAGAGGCCAGGATGGACGGCTGGGAAGTGAGTGGATGGACCACAGCAGGCCGGGGCAAAGCCTGGAAGGTTTCTAGCTATGGGAAGCACAGCCACCAGCCAAGCCATCCACAGGAAGCATTGGGCCTGCCCTGCTTCTCCCAGAGAGCCCAGGAGGGTTGGTCTTGAAGCTTTTCCCTGAGAGATTTGACATGTGAATCAGATCTCGTGGTCTGCTAAGTCTGGGCCTGGAAGGCTGGGTGAAGGGTTGGCCAAGCAATCACCTGGCGTTTTATCTACAGATAGGGACGGGCCTTTTGTTTATGGCCCCGTCTCTCTTCCCGGTACTGTTCTCTCTGACTCCAGATCCTTCTCTGCTTCTGCTACTCCCTTGCTGAGAAATTCTAGTAAACCCTGCAGTTCAAATCAGGCAATTGTCCTGGGTTTCAGGAAGTGAGGGAGTGAACCAAGATAAAAACTACCCAAGGGCTCCTATGTGGAAAGCCTAGCTCTTGATAAGTGTGGACCGGAGACTGTCAGCTGCCTCGGATCTGTGTGGGGAGAGATTTTGTTGGGAGTGGGGGTTCTAGAGCCATGGAATTTAGCAAGCTCGGAATTCACTGAGTGCCGGCGCAGGGTGCCAGGCACGGGGTGGGGCACACTTCCTATCTGGCCTCCATGCCACTAGCTCAACTCGGCCAGGTTTGTTTTGTTTTTGATAACAGGAAGTTATCAAGCCGCAGCCTAGAGCCCAGATGAGGTTGTGACTAAGTCAATAACTGTGAGCCTGGCCCCAGACGTACTAGACCTCCAACCTCCGCAGCCTTTCTTCTCTCCCTTTCTTTTCTTTCTTTCTTCCTTTCTTTCCTTCCTTCCTTTTTCTTTTCTTTTTTTCTTCCTTCCTTCCTTTCCTTCCTTCCTTCCTTTTTTTCTTTCTTTTCTTTTCTTCCTTTCTTTTTCTTCCTTCCTTCTTTCCTTCTGTCCTTCCTCTCCTTCTTCCTTCCTTTCTCTTTCTTTCTTCCTTTCTTTCCCTCCCTCCCTCCCTTCCTTTTTTGGTTTAGGTTTATTATTATTTTGGTTTTGATTTTATTTTGTTTTGTGTTTGGAGAGTCTCACTATATAGCCCAGTGTCGCTGCAAATTCATTCTGTAAACCAGGCTGAACATGAATTCGTGATCCTCCTACCTCAGTATCTTGAGGGTTGAGACTATAGGTGTGCAGCACCATGCTCAGCTGAATTGTACTATGTATACACCTTTAGTTAGTGGGACAAAGAACAAGTTGTGTGTTCACAATGAAACACTGAGTATTTACTGTTCTTCCTTCCCCTGTATTTCACTTGAGGGCTCTCCCAGACTTAGAATGGCTTCCTGTTAATTTCTTTCATACCTGTCCCCTCTCTGCACCTCCAGTATTCACTCTCCTTAATGCTAGACGGCTGTGATTTTCTTCTATCCTTTTGAATCCAATTTTCATGGGACTCCAGTTCATCCTCTGGAAATCATTTTCCTAAGATTCAAATCTGAATGTGTTACCTGCTTATTGGAATCCAACTCAATGTCCTCCATAGCCAGTAATGATCATTTTATAACGCTCACCATGTGTTAGACATTGTTTTAAGAATTTCAATACAAGATAACACATTGCTGCTGATGGAGAAATCTAAAATGTTGAGACCTATGTCCCGGGCTTAAAACTACCAGCCCATAAGAAGCAGAAGGAAGGTTTGAACCTTGACCATGAGGAAAATCCTACCAGAAGTTGTGACACTTGAATTCAGGCTCAGGGATTGGCAGCTGATATGTTATCCAGTTGTTCTGCATAAACTATAGGCATAGACTTAGAGGTAACTGCATCAATAGAAGGCCTGAGAATACAGGCATGGGACTGAGACCGAGTAGATTCAGAAAACCCAATGGCTGAGCATAGGGAAGGGAGAAAGATCAGAGCAGGCAAGTTTGGAATCTGAAAGGTCTTATATTCCATACTAAGGGCTCAGATTGTATGTTCAATATGGGGTTAAAACACACAGCGTCTAGAACTGTATTTACAAGGCTCAGAGTTGCTGTCAGAGTCTACCTCTACTTCTTTATATCCCAACATCCGGTTGGGTACAGTGCCTTTTCAATTTGTCACTGTCTTTCTGGTCTTCCAGTTGCTATGTGGCTTGCCCTCATCATTTCTCATCCAAAGTGACTCATTCATGATTCACACTGCACCAGCTAATGACATAGCAATTGCTAACCTAGGAGAATGGCTCCAAACTACCAGTATCCATCCAGAGCCACCTAGACAGTGGCTAAGGCTGAGGAGAGTCAGGACACAGGGACATCTTCCCTGTGGAAGATGTCCATAATTGAGCTGAAGACCTGAAGGTTAAATAAGTTATTTGGGTTTAAGAAAGGCCCAGTGTTTCATGCCTACAATCTCAGCACTTATGGGACCCAAGCAGCAGAATTGCAAGGCCAGTCTGAGATACGTGGCTAGAATTTTTCTGGTATTGTGTAGATAGAGGTGTGTGATTGAGGCAGGTGAAAATGTGTTCCTAGAGATTTAGAGTGAGAAGGGGTGGATAGAAAAGAGGGAATGAGGGGAATGAACAGGGCATCTCAGTGGCCAAAGATGAGGCTGTATACGAATGTGAGACTGCACAAGACAAGACGTTGGAAATGATCTGTACAATTTGAAGGGGGTGTTGGAGGCTATGGAAAGAGGGAGAAAAATAAAGGAGGGGGTACCACGTTAGACAAGAAATGTAATCACTACCTTACTGATGTAAGTGTAACCCCTCTGTACATCACCTCAACAATAAAGTTAAAAAATAAATGTGTTTTTAAAAAATCATGCTATTAAAAAAAAAGAATATGAGACTGGACCACAATGACAGTGTTGTCAGATATGAAGTCAAATAGGGATTCAAGAATGTTCCGCCTGAACCAACGGCCTCCATTCTTGCTTCTTCCCCTATGTTACCTACCACACCACTCCCAGGTTCTCTTCCTGCTGAAGCCCTGTTCATTTCAGCAAGATGAAATCAAATTCCATCGCATGTGACCTTTGCTGCACTCCTGACCATCCAGTCCTGTGCTGAACATCAACCTGTTCCCATCTCCCCGGCCCCAACAACTGCCTCTCACCTGGTAGTCTCTTTAGGTATACATACCTGTCTGGCTGACTGCACAATCTGATAACCGTGAGCTAGCTAAGTGTTAGTCATCCTATGACCACTGCTAGATCTCATCTTAGGGCCATGGCACTGATGTCATCAGAACTGAATCCCATGGACTGTTCTCTGGCTTGCATGGCTATAAGCACATGACACATGATACAACGCTGTCCCAGACGATGCTTTATGATAGCATTTATTGCGGGAATGGAAGAGCTTAGAGTTCTCGGAAGCCATCTTTAGTTCTTCCACTACTTTTCCCATACATTGCCTCTTCTTAATGTTCTGAGTCATTATCAGATCGTTCCACTCAGTATGAAAGAGCAGAGGCTCCCCCAACCAACTTTGTGAAAACAACTCACTGGGTCTTGAAGCTCAGGGTCTTCAGGTAGGAATGCATTAAGGAAGATAAATTAACTATTCACACCTCGTTCCCTTTCCAAAGAACAATTTAGTGGGTTGCAAACTGAGCCCAACTAGAAAAGCAGCTTCGACCACTTGGGTTTGTAAGGAATAAAACCCAAGATAAAAGCCACATTCTTAAAGTCCACGGGCAGCCAGGTGCCAGTGGCTCATGCCTGTCGTCCTAACTACTCAGGAAGCTGAGATCTGAGGATTGTGGTTCAAAGCCAGTCCAGGCAGGAAAAGTCTGTGAGTTTCTTATCTCCAAAGAACCACCAGAAAACTGGATGTGGCACTGTGACTCAAGTGGTAGAGCACTTGCCTTGAGCTGAAGAGCCAAGGGACAGCACCTAGGCCCAGAGTTCAAGCCCCACAACTGACCAAAAATAAAACAAAAAAGTCCAAAGGCCTGAAGATCATTGAGATATGGCTGATGGCAGGAAGGGAAGGCAATATAGTTACAGTCATAGATGAATTTATTATGCTTTGAATTCAAAGACTTCTAAGCTGTGTCAAAAGATGTATAACTGGAGAAATGTACAGTGGATAAGCTATTTTAAACATTTCTTTGTATTGCCCATCAATATATTTCACAACCCTTCTGGAATAGAATCTGGACTTCTGTCGTTCCCTTTATAGCCAACTGCCTTTCAGACAAACATAGAGTTATTCAACTCACTCCTAGTCACACTTCTGTTCACATCTTCAACTCCCTTCTCTAGTCAGCCACAGCCCTGACTAGACCCACGATTCCACCCAGGCCAGCACATGGAGACTCAGCAGCTTCCCGAAGAAGGCTGAGAGTTTGGGACGTGAAAGGATTTATAGAGCAGGGTGTCGCCTTGGCCCATATACAGAAGTGGAGCCTGGAGACCAGGCAGAACTTGGCCTGTGAAAGGAAATGGCAGTTCAGGCCCTGATCTACCTGGGTGTGAGGCACGAATGCCTGCAGGGAGCTGTCTCTGTGACTTAACAAAACACCACAGAAGGAAGGAAAGCAGCAGCCAGGAGACTCACTCTCTTATTAACTTGCCTTCCTGGGCTTGGCAGTACATCGTGTCTTTTCAAACTTTGCCCCTTGGCCTAGCAATAGAATTTTTCCTTAGTGGCCTCACATGAAGGAGTTGGAAAGGGACGAAGAAGGTTTATGAGTACAATGCATGACCAGGTGGAGAGGAAGGCTGCACGGAAGGAGAAGGGACAGACACCCAAAGGGAAGCCAAGGTCAGCCAAGGATAGAGGATTGGAACTAAGTCAAGCAATGGATTTCCTTCCCGTTGCAGGGGAGGAAAGCAGACCAGGCAGGATCTGAGTGTTGCCTCTGAAAGCCCCAAACTGCATAGACTAACATCATCGGGAAATCTCAGCTGAGCAGACAAGAAGCAAGGCTGGTGGTGGGATGAAAGCCAAGAGACTGACTGTTGGGTGCTCTAGAACACTTCAGCCTTCCCAAGCTGGTTGTCAAAACTGCAGGTTGAAGCCAGGCACCGGTGTCTCACGACTGTCATCCTAGCTACTCAGGAGACTGAGATCTGAGGATGGTGGTTCAAAGCCAGCCTGGGCAGGCAAGTCCATGAGACTCTTATCTCCAGTTAATCACTGGAAAACAAACCGGAAGTAGCTCTGTGGCTTCAAGTGGTGGAGCGCTAGCCTTGACTGTCCAGGCCCAGAGTTCAAGTCCCATAACCAACAAAAAATAAATAAATAAAAATAAAAAGCTGCAGGTTAGAGTCTGAAGAATGGATGAAGTCTCTAAACATGACCATTCCTTAGGGATTTCTTGTCAACCTCTGGTCTGAACCTGCCCAAGCTCATAGCATCTACGTCTCCTGCCAACCTAATCCTTCTGGAATATGCTTTCATCTTACCCCTCCCTGGACCAGTCACTTATATTGTCCTCTACTTCAGGCCTAAACACTTCATTGTCTTGGCTTGAGGGCCATACTCATGCCCATACTACCCTTCTCCCCTCCCCTCCACACAACTTTTCCCTGCCCACCTCCCCACTGTTTCCTGCCTGCTGTGGGCTCATTTCTAGCCCTGTTGTTTTTCCTCTTCCCCTCTCAAAATCTGGCCTTCTTCCTCTGTCTTAAAATAAGCTACTTGTTCATCAAGGTGGGACTAAATTCCTCCACAAATCCTTCCTTATCAATCCATATTGTTATGTCTCAAGACATCACTTAAAAAGCTTGTTCAACCACCCTGGAAAGCAGTATGGAGGTTCCTTAGAAAAATAAACATAGAACCTTATGACCCAGCAGTCTCACTCCTGGGCAGTTATACAATAGAGCACAAACAAGGTTATAGTAAAGCCACCTGCACAACCATGGTCATTACAGCACTATTCACCATAGCCAAGGTATGGAATCAGTCCAGATGCCCCTCAGTGGATGAATGGATGAGGAAAATGTGCTATATACACACAATAAAGAATGATACTGAAAGGAAATAGAAAGACTTAGAAAAAAGATATTAAGTAAAGTAAGTCAGACCCAGAGGAACAAGAAGCTTTCCTCATTTGTGGTACTAGAATGTGTGTATAAACCTATAAGGAAACACATTGGATGGTATGCAAGTGGTTATTAATGAAAGTAGAGTAGACCCTATGGAGAGCTCAAAGAGTGTATTTTTTTCCTTTCTTTCCTTCTTTCCTTCTCTATTTTGTCGGTCAAGGGGCTTGAACTCTGGGCCTGGGTGCTGTCCTTCAGCTCTTCAACTCAAGGCTAGCCCTCTACCAATTGGGCTACAGTGCCACTTCTGGTTTTCTGGTGGTTTATTGGAGATAAAGAGTCTTACAGAATTTCCTGCCTGGGCTAGCTTTGAACCTCAATCCTTAGATCTCAGCCTCCTGAGTAGCTAGGATTACAGGTGTGAGCCACTGACATTGGGCTAAATAGTATAATTTTTAAGAAAGACAAAATCAAAGCCCAACAAAATAAGCACCAGGTAACAGGTACATGTAAGAGGAGAGGAGGAGTAGGGCTAAGGAGAGAGGGGTAGATGAATGAAGGTGATGAGAGAATGTGGTCAAGAATTCAATGTATATACCACAAAATTAAGAAAAATGTGAGGGAAGGGTAGGTTTAAGGGGGTGAGAAGGTTCAAGAAGGTGACATTGATCAAGACGAGTTATAACTGTAAACTGCTTTGTTAAATGGCACCTCTTCTGGACAACTACTTAAAGAAACATTAAAAAAAAACAGGGCATCAGTGACTCACATCTAGCTACTCAGGAGGCTGGGATCTGAGGATCATGGTTCAAAGTCAACCTAGGCAAACAAATCCAAGAGAATTAGCTAACGAAAAGCTAGAAGTGTAGCAGTAAAACTTATCGGATGATAACCATATCCTAGACTACATTTAGATAATTTTGTGTGCTCACTCACTCTTCCAACCATCCTATGAGGTGAGCATTCTGATCTATTCTACATCTCTGAAAATAAGAAACAGGATTTAGCCTGACTGTGGCAAAGCGTTCTCGGGCTTGCCGGATATTTGATAGATGAGGGGTCCTCAGTGGAGTCTAATGGAGGAGAAGGCTTTGCCCCTTTCTCAGCTGGGACGCCACTCATGGCCTTCAACATCTTCCCGAAATCATACCTGAACAAGGCCAGCTTCTAGGCCTGAGGAGGAAGTAGTGAGCACAGACAATGGCATTCATCATAATAAATGTCTTGTGCCTGTCAAGTAGCTGACACATTGTGTGTGTGTGTGTATTACATCTTGTGGAAGACACGTATAAACATTCAGTTAATATTTAATGGCCTCCACTGGAGAAGAACTCATAGTTCCCAATGAGGATTTACTTTGTACTTTTTTTTTATTATGAGTACTTTCAAGCACAAAAGTAGAAGCATTTAATAAACCCCAGGGTACCTGTCACCCAGATTCAACAATGATCAACCCAGCCAGGCTGTTTTCATCTACTTCCCACTCTTTCCCTGCCAAGCCCAGATGGTTTTGAAGCCTATCCAAGGCCCTGTATCATTTCATGATGAGTATCTTTCAAAGAGAAAGAGAAAACATATGCTTTCTATAAATTTGCTTTTCCTTAAATGAGAGAGATGAGGCCTTGAAAAGAACCAAAGACCCAGTTTCCAGGATGGGAAACAAAACCAATAAATAAAAAAGCAAGCAAACGATTCTACACTGTTTTGATGGTTTCTCCCCCTTATACTTAACCACTTTATTTATCATCACTGTGTTTGCACCTTGCCCTGCTGTTTGTTACTTTAATGGTCTCACATGGCTGGGTCTCAAAAGCTTCCATTAGAGTGGAATTACTACCTGGCTAGAAAGATGGGTACTCTCCCCTGACCAGGGTTCAGGCTTGCTTGTTGTATGTAGTCTTCCATCCTCCTCCTCCTCCTCCTCCTCCTGCTCTTCCTTCTTCCTGTCCTGCCTTCCTTCCAAACCAGTCTTCTGGCTTCCTAAGAAGGTTCTAACTTCCTGTGTAGGGACTCCCAGACATGCAGGAGTCACAGCTCCTGGCTCCCACACAGTAGGCGTGATCAAATGGACGTGGGAACATCTAGCAATCCACTGGGAAGGGAGAGGTGGTCGGTGGTGACGGCACCTCGTCTTGCAGAGTGTGAATGCAGTGGCCAATAGAGGAGGAGATGGGGAGCACAGGAGACAGAGAAACACTTCTGGCAAGGCTCTGTGGAGGAAACCTGAGTCTGCTCAAGGAACTTTCGATTGCACCATATGTCTAGACCAGTGCATTTGAACAGTTAGTGGGGTTACATAAAAATATGAGGGAAAGGAGTTGATAATGTAGGACTAGGCACAATACAGACCTGGGGTGACAATTATAATGGGGGTGGAAGAAGTAGGTAGGAACAGAGCTGGTAGAAGAGGAAATTCCAATATGAGAAGAAACCAAGCTATGATGGATTCATAGAATCACTTCTCAACTTGGAGCATCAGCTCCTATAGGAGTATAGTCTCCCCAAACCAGTACGCGTCTTACATAGCTGACTGGAGACTGGTCCCTTTCCTAAAGATCTGTCCTTACATGAGAACCTAACTGGCAATGAGGTATGCTTATTTAGTTTGCAAACATTTGCTTCACCAGAGAAACTGGAGCAGACCTTATTAATTTCATATTCTTGGGTCACTTGACCCAACAATGTAAAGCAAGAATGCGAGGAAAAGATGGTGATGAAAACAATTGTTTGTAGTAAAAAAAAAAAAAAAAAGGATGGTATCTACATCACTCCTGTGGAAATATGTCTAGAAATGTTCTCTTCACAGCGAAAGGATAGAAACTTGTAGAGAGATCAGCAGGACTCAAGATGGACGCCAGGGTTGCCAATGGCTTGGTGAAGGGGCGGGGGGGGGGAGGGGTTCCTTGAGACAGCTATTGCTGCTGCAACCACTGCCGCTACTTGCTTGGCAGTGGAAAGTTCTACACTTTTGAGTTGTTGCACTTGACTTGCTACAGAGCTTAAGGGCTTGATGGGTGATGTTTTCAGTTCCAGAGGTCATGAATTTGAATGGCAGTCAAGTATATACTAGAAATCTGCAAGAGTGAAATACGTGACTAAATGACCTCTAATGTACCTTCCATTTACATAATACTCCAGGTCACGGAAATTTAGAGCTACCCAGAATATTCTCTTTCTGAACTAAAAACTCATCGCGTTCAGTGGATGACTCAACGACACCATGTTTCATCCTTTGTGAGATTTCAATTCTCTAGCTTTATGGGATTTAGCTTTGGGCTCTGGTAATAATCTTGTTCCAGACAAGGACGACGCCAGTTCCCCAGCCCCCACATGTGAATTCATTCCCACTCATTTGTTCCCCCATTTTTGTCCAGTTTTCTCTCACCCCCTCCCCCCTGTGTAGCCCATGGCCCTCTAGCTTCTTAAGACATGGTCTTCAACTGCTGTCCACCCAACCCTCACCTCACCTGGAAGCTCAGTGGTACCCTTCCCTCTGGACTGACTTTTGGTTTTAAGAGAGGAAATGCTGTGTTGGCTGAGTACTAAGAGCCTAGAACCCTTGTCTTTAACAACCCCTTCCTTCAGACTCTTAATGAGTTTGTACCTCTACGCTCCACCTTTTGGCATGGCTGCCCCATCACCCCTTGCTCCTAGCCGTCTCTACACCAGCACTTGCCTGGCTAATCTCTGCCATCCTAGTCCTGGATGGAACCTTCTCTGGTTTTCAAATCATGAAACCTGGGAAATGGACCATACAGCCTACAAGTCCTAGGTCCCCAAGACACACCCTTACTCTAGAATTTGTCCCAAGCACATCCTCTTCTTAGGCTGCTGTGTGGACGTCAGACCCTGTCCATCCACAGCCCAGATGGTTCACAATCCGGGTCCATCTCTGGTCCACTCGGCCCCCATCAGCCCCGAAGCTCTCTTACATCCTTCAACTTCTTTTGTACCCAAAGATCCAATGAAGGTAAAGTCTCTAGCCCTGCGCAAGCCTGGGTCCTCCGTCATCAGCAGTGCATTATCTGTCTAATTGCTTTTCTTTGGCATCAGGGCTCTTTCTTGTACATCCAAACTCTGAATTGGGCCCCAGGGCTTGCTTGTCGTGACCGTGGTAACAATGTCTGTCTCGTGACCCTTGCTTCCTTACAACGCTCAGGGCCTCCTCAGCCTCGAAGATGGAGCAAAGCAACAGCCAGTGATGCATTTCTAAGAAGCGACCCTGACCCCAAATGCTGGTGGCAGCCATAGGGCCTGGTGGCAAGGATCTAGACTTCCTAGTTTTTCAAGTGTAGTCCTCCCCCCCCCCAAAGCCAGCGGGAGAGGCTCATTCTGGATTTCACCTCCTGTTCTCTTCAGACTGTTCATCCTCTACTATCTACCTGAAAGTCTGAGCACCACTGATGTATGTCCAATGTCTTCCCTCAGGAAGGGCCAGTTTCTCGGTGGAAAGCAGCAAAGCAGCCTGATCTAATTGTATCTGGACAGCATCATTTTATAAATCATTTTCCCTTTAGCCCTTCTTCAAATGACTGAAGCTAGTCTCTCCTGCCTACAATCTTGTTTGGCTGAGCCAACCATCACCTCCCCCCACTTCCTATTATACCCCCACCCCTCCCCTCTCCCGCCAGCCTACCCCGACCTTCCAGCTCAGCTTCATTCCTCCGGGAAAGGCAGCCAGGACCAGAGAACACTGAGGTACAGAGATCACCATTGGATCTGACCAGAAAATTTTTTTTTAAATCATTTTTGATAATTATTACTTTGGCTTTTTTTTAAAGGGTCTTGCTACTTACTTAGCCCAGGCTATCCTTTAACTCTTGGTTCTCAACCTCCTCAGTGCTGTGATTACAGGCAGGTGCTAATACACCTGGCCCTGTGCATTTAAATAACATAGCTGGAGGTTGTATTCTCTTCTAGAAACGCTTGATAGCTCCTTTCTGTATTATCACAATTGCCTTCGGCCAGCAACATCACCTCGCTCCTAAACTTCGTGAAGTTCTTGCTGAGTTTCCAAATAAACAGGGCTTTCCTTGTAACCCATTTGGGTTCATGATCAGTACCCACAGGTTCAGCTCACAGAGGGTTTCTGGTTGCTGGTCTTTCTTAAGCAGAATGAACAAATCTTAGATTTAGATACTCAGAAATCCCAGATTCGTGTCTGATTTGTTTTTTATTACTTTGCTAAGAGGCCCCCTAAAATGTTCATGTGTTGAAGGTCTGGTGAATGATTGAGAAGTGACTGAATCATGAGGGCCATTCACTAGTCGATCCATTTGAGGAGTTAAGTTTTAACGGAATGGGCTACTAGGAAGCAGGACTTCGTAAGTCTGTCTCTGGGGGTGAGCCTCGGAAGGGATTATTTTGCCCCAGACCTTTTGCCTTATTCTGTCTCTTGACCACCATGAAGCAAGCAGCGGTGCTTCCTAACACCTTCCGCCAGGCCCGAGAGCAAGGAAGCCAGCTAACCACAGACTGACGCCTCTGAAACCATCGGCCAACTCAACGTCTCCTCCCTAAGATGTCTTCACGCAGATATCCTAGATTTATAGGCAAGTCTATTTTCATCTGCACAATGGGCATGATAATGGTACCTTTTCCCCCGTTATGTGGGTTTCATAAAATGAGCACATTGCAAAATGTAAAACCATAAACATGAACAGACGGAAGGCACAAGGATTCTCCAGAAACCAGTCCTGTGGGAGAGGATGAAACCAGAGCCACACTTCTGGCTGTTCACATGGGTGTCCAAGGGCACAGATGGGCACCACCCAGCTCCAGCTTCTCATTGAAAGAGGAAGTGAAAAATGCTGATGCAGTGGGAATCCTGCAGAAACAGGGCCCCGAGCAAAGCTCCGGGGACAGGCACTGAGCAGAGGGACGTTGCCCCGACCTCCCCTCCAGTGCCCCTCTGTGATTCAGGAACAAAGATGTTTCCAACGGAAGCCTGTGATGCAGAGCCTCCCACACGTGGCATGTTTCTTAGAAGGACATGAGCTAGAACACATGGCCCAGTCATTATCTGCACATTTCTTGGGCCTGGGCGCTGTCCCTCAGCTTCTTTTGCTCAAGGAGAGCGCTCTACCACTTGATTCACAGCACCACTTCTGGCCTTTTCTGTGTATGTGGTGCTAAAGAACCAAACCCAGGGCTTCATGCATGCTAGGCAAGCACTCTACCACTGAGCCACCTTCCCATCCCTTATCTGCACATTTCTACCTCCAGGTTCTCAATTCTTAAAAATAGGGTCTGTCTAAAAAATAGGAGCCCAAGAGTTCAAGAAAGGCTTGGTATTTTCACCTGATTCCTTCTCAGTGAACCACCAGGTACCTTTCCAGTTAAACGGACTTTGCTAACTTGCATGGTTCACAGATAAGGAGGGTAAAGGTTTTAGTATACACATACTTTTCCAAATGACTAATCACAGGGTCATAACCAGAATGCATGTACAAAGAATGAGTGTTAGGGATTAAATACACCCAAACTACCCAAGTAACAAACACCTAATATTTATTAATAAATTAGTACACTTGAAGGCATTTTTCTGATCATCAGTTCCTCACGATTACCCACACATCCCGCTCACACAGAGTGAATCCACACCATCTTTGCATTAGAATCTGACCACTGAGCATTGGCGGGTAGATTCATAAATGGGAGCATAGTTGTAAATATATCAGACAAGAGTTCTTACAGCCGCAGCCATTTTTAATTAAAGTGATTGGATGATGAAGGAAATCCAGCAAGGCCCGAGGGCAGGCTAGACCTACCGACTATGTGTGTATAAAAACAAGGGCATCTTTGAAAGCAAAGCTGGGCACATTTTCTATGGGAAAAGGTGCCACTGGCACAGTTTTGTTTTTCCAAAGTGCAGCAATGTGTTCCCGAACAACTCAGTCCCTAAAAGATGAAGTTCAAGTTCTTTGGTGGCCCAGGTGTCAAGCCACTGAAATAGCAAGTAAGTCCTGATGGCTTAAGGATATTTCACCAGCCCAGAGCATATTAGCATTAAGAAAAGCACAAGTAGTCAAGCATTCTACACAGTGAAAACCATACAATCAGCAAGTGTGTCAAGTGTCAGCCATGAATATGATAATAGACAAGGCATAGTGAAAGAGAACTCAACACCTAAGTGCATTACAGTAACTTAACAGGGTCTTCAATTTGCTTAATCCTTAAGAACATTTGTAAAGGACAAATCAAAATATGAAGAGTCTTATTTAAACACAAAAGAGCAGGGATGGACATTGAAAGACAGGATGCTTATAGAATTCACAAGATGCCGTTACCCTCTGAAGGAGTTAGGAAGAGCCTCACAATCCAGTGTGTAAGAAGAGCCACACCGTACTGGCGGCAAGCAAAGAGGATTTAAAGTGCACAGAACAATTGTGAAAATACATAAGAAGGCAAAAAAAAAAAAACACCCAGAAAATATGAAACTTAAAAACTTTAGTGGTGGGGTTTTTTTTTTTTTGCAACAGGTAAATCTTGAAAAGGCTTATAAACTAACTTCCCATAAGGAAAAGAGAGGAGGGGAAAAAGAGGGAAAAGGAAGGGAGCCAAGAAAAGAAGTACCAAGAAAGAACCCAAGCACTGGCCATATACTCTGTTAAACACACACACACACACACACACACACACACACACACACACACACACACACACGCACACGCAAACACACATTTGAAGGGGGGAGGCGGAGAGAGGAGGGGGAAGAAACAAAAGAAAACCACCCTGCCACTAAGTTGATTTCCAGAATGCAGTGTCTGTGTGCTCTACAACAGATCAGGAAGATGGCTATACACGGAATCCAGGAGGGTCTGACTGGCTTCTTGACTCTTGACTCCAATGATCTCGAAGAGCCGGTCCAGTTTGTCCTCAGCCTGAGGGATCTCTTCAATGGTGCGCAGCTCCTCGGGGTTCAGGAGGTGGAGCATGTCATCGAAGATCGGCTGCAGGTCACAGGGATCCAGCCGTACCTGCCGCAACACTGTGTCCTTCTTTTCTGCAGCAACAGAGGTGAGGGAGGGAGGGAGAGAGGCCGGTGAGCAGGGCTGTGCTGGGGGGGTAGAGGGGGGGAGTTCCCCAAGGCGAGTCTACCCTCTCTTCTCACAGCCAATTAGTGTGTGACTCTCAGGCATATTTTACACAACAGTGTTTTACTTGTAGAGATCAAAGACCTGCTTGGTGGATCATTAAGGTGGCACCTGCCTAGATGTGGATGGCTTCTACATTTTCCTGATTGTCAGGAGGAAGATGTTGAAATGTATTTAAAAGAAACATATTTATTACTTTTTCCATTTGTCATGCATCTACACTTTGGCCCATTTCTTTTACGAAAATTCCAAGCCAAGGTAGTCTGTTTATCAGGCTTTATGACTACGCTGCTATACTTTTAAGACCAAACTGAGAGAGCATGTAAATGAGAAAATATTGCTTCTTACATCATACCTTCCATGGGGGTGAAGAATTATATCCCTTCCTAAAATTACACAAGTCTCTCTCTACAGCAGGTGTGACATAAATCTAAATGAAAATACTAATATTCCACACAAATACAAAATAGATTAATATAAATGTGTGAAATATACAGAATAGTAGGAACTTTATAAATTATGTACGATGAAAGCTATTAAAAATACCCTTTCATGAAAACATAATGGAATTACCTAAAAACTAGGGAAGTTGTAACTCAAAACTATTGTCTACTTGGTGTGTATGCTAACTCCCTACTGCACTGTTAAAAATAAAATGGGTCAATTAATTTGCTAGGCATTGCAATCCATTGTTTGTAAAACACTATTTGCTTAAAGGGATTGTGTGGTATATCAGAAATGGGCTTTGTGTTTTTTGCTCAATGCTGGCATACTACCATACTACCACTTCCAATGTTTGGCTGGTTGACTGGTTTACTGGAAATAATGAGTCTCTTGGCTTTGAATCTCAATCCTCAGATCTCAGCTTCCTGAATAGCTAGGATTACAGGCATGAGCCACTATCAACCAGCACATAAACGGAATTTTAGGGTACAGTTTACTCACCAACAGTATACCTCTAATCCAAGATCATTTATACGCTCAATCCTTGGACTGAGCAAGCCTGGTTAGTAATTTTCAAAAAGCCTGCCCGACTAGTTTGGATCACCAGTCCCCAGCACCAGAGGACAAGGGTGACACACACATCTCCTCTGCTCCCGCCCTGCCGTAAAGATTTTCTAGGTGAAGCGGCTTCCCCAAGGCCAGTCCGGTCTGGGAGTGAGGCCAGATCTTCCTGGGCCCATCATCCCAAAGCTCCAAGCTGCAAGCAGATGGTAGAGCCAGGCAGGAAGCAGCCCGAGGCCCGCCTAGGCCTCTCCTGCCGTACCTTTGGTAATAAAGGAGCCGGTCCTGCTGAGTGCCGAGGAGCCGCTGGACGTGGAGTCACAGCGCAGAAGGGGCTCGGACTCGTCCACGAAGAACCCCTTGTTCTTGTCCAGCGGGGAGGGCTCCACGGTCAGGAGAGTGGAGTTCTCAAGTTTCGTATTGGGACTGGGGATGGGGCTTGGGCTCAGCGGCCCGGGGCTCATCGGGAGAGCCAGTTTGTCCGTTTCCAACTGTGGAAGAGTAAAGAGAAAAAGAGTTATTTGTGAATAATTACAGACAGAAAAAACAACAACCAAATAAACCTCCATGGAAACAAAAGTCCTTCTCAAATAGTTCTTACTTCCATTCAATACTGGTCAATCCTTCTATTTTAACTGTCCATAACACTGTATTGTTGTGAGATATACACATACTTCTACAAAATAGTCTACATGGTTCAATGTTGACAAAACAAGGAATAACTGCATGTATTACTTGCTTGATTTTGGTCCTGTTTCTTTGGCATTACATTGTAGCGATTTGTGTAATCTTGTTGTATTACAACAATATTATTCGATACTGGTTTTATTATTAAGCTGAAGCAAAGGCTTATTGGTTAAAATACACTCAATTACTAAGTAATTTTTCCTTTTACTAATTCAAACTTGTGGAAGTTTAAAAAAAAAAGCTAGATAATACCGTACTTTAACCCATTCAAAAGCACAGGTGGGTAGATGTGTAAGTTTTTCAAAAGTTGGAGACCCAGCAGGCACCAGCGGCCCTTGCCTGTAATCCTAGCTACTCAGGAGGCTGAGATCTGAGGATCAGGATTTGAAGCCAACCCAGGTGGGAAAGTCTGTGAGTCTCTTATCTCAAATTAACCACCAAAAAGCGGTTACTCAGGTGGTAGAGCACCAGTTCAGAGAAAAACCACCCGGACTCCACCCAGCCCGAGCTCACGTCACGCCCCATTATCAGCACGCACACATGCACACACATGGGCACACACCCTGAGACACAGACACAGCACAGGCACACACAGAGACACACAATCAGGAAACCCATGAACAACGCCTGTCATCCAAACTACTCTCAGAGGCTGAAGGAGGAAGACTGTACATTGAAGGCTGGTCTGGGCAAATTATTACAACCGTCTCAACAAAGAAACAAACAAATACACAAAAAAATTAGAAGGCATACACCCCAACTGTTACAAAAGGACACAGGAACTGACATAGGCTGAGGACAAAGGGGCCACAATTTAAAATAGAATTAATTTTGTGCGGCTGAAAGCAATCTTAGATATTCAATTTATTCCCCTCCAGTGTGAGCAAATATTTTTCAGCAAACACCACTTTAACTCTAAAAGGAGATATCGACTCTAATGCAGTAAGATTTGAGGAGGGTAATACTCTACTTTCATCAAGAGACAGATCTCCTAGAGCAAAAACACCAACAAAAAAGCGCCGGTGGCTCACGCCTGGAATCCTAGCTACTCAGGAGGCTGAGATCTGAGGATCGTGGTTCAAAGCCAGCCGGGGCAGGAAAGTCAGTGAAACTCTTATCTCCAATAAACCACCATAAAACCAGAAGTGGCACTGTAGCTCAAGTGGTAGAGCGCTCACCTTGAGCTGAAGAGCTGAGGGACAGCGCCCAGGCCCAGAGTTCAAGCCCCATGACCGACCAAAAAAAAAAAAAAAAAGCACTGGGGTTGGGCTGGGAATGTGGCTTAGTGGTAGAGTGCTTGCCTAACATGCATGAAGCCCTGGGTTTGGTTCCTCAGAACCACATAGAACCAAACGCATATACTAACATCTGGGTGCTGCGCCCTCAGCTCTTCGGCTCAAGGCCAGCACTCTACCACTTGTGGGCTTTAGTTTTTAATGAGTTTTCTAGGCTGCACGAACACCTGGACATCAGATGACCAGAGTTGGGGAGTGGCTGGGGAGTGGTGGGCACCGACCCATCGCTTAGAACTCTCATCACTTCAAGAGAATAGTCACAAGCCCCTCATCCAAGACACCGAGTCTCATCTCCAAGAACTGTCATGAGGACACATAAGGTCTACTTCTTGTCGCAGCTTCTGAGAAGTCCTGAGAAGTTCTCGCCACCGACTGCAGCTTGTGAAGAACATGTTTAATATTCTACCAGAACTGCTCCACAGAACCACCACCCACACCCGCTTCTGCTTCAGTGCCACCTGCTGACTCAGACAGCACACATGACGTGTGTGATTTGAATATTTTAATTCACTAGATCCAGGCCTACGCCCCCTCCCTGGACACATCCATGGCCATTCATACCAATACACTTCTTTAGGCCCACAATAGACAATGGACACTTGTCTACATTCTGGTTCTCAGGAACCTAATACCGGGAGACAGATCCATCAATACAGTGCACTGTTCTTCCTTTGAAAAGAAGTTCCTACATGCAACCCCATGTACAACAGACCACGTCCACCCACCCCTTTCCAGAACTCATTTCAAAATGAAATCATTCGTCACTCCCCCAGTTTTACCAAACGGTCCAATCAGTGGGAATTAAACACACGCCATCCAGCATGATTTAGAGCAGATTCTCTCCGTAGCTAATACCGAGCTGAGTGAATGGGGATTGGTCCTATGAATGGTGTAAGCGCCACAATGGAGCTGCAAGCCGGTGAAACCACGTGACAGGCAACTTCCTAGAAACCCACTCCGTTACCAGGTGTGCGTGACGGAGCTGCTCACAGAAATTTCTTCCCTCCTAAGATTTACCACATATCACAGCTGGTCGGCATGCTGTGAAGGGACCAGGCCTTGATTTAAGTGGTATCACTAATCAGAAAATCAATTCATAGGGCTCCATTGAATCAGTTTTATTTTTTTAATCAATTATGAAAGTTCACGGTTCGGCAAAAAAAGAACATGTAATGTAAGACAGAAACACTAAAGCAAGAGATAAATATCTAAACAAGAAAGCCAATTTCCTTACCCAAGGGTCTTACTTTTCTTTAAAAAGCTTTGAGCACAAACACAATAGTAAAGGATTCAATTTATTCCTTAAGTATCTTTGATTTTGTGTGTGTGGGGGGGGGGGGGCTGGGGGTTGAACATACAAGGCTGGCTCGATACTGCTGAGCCACACCTCCAGCCTAGTTTCCCACTGGCTATTTTAGAATAGTCTCACTTGCTTCCAGGGCGCGTGCGCAAGCTGCAGTCTTCCTCCTCTAGGCCCCTGTGTCACCAGGTCATGGTGAGGGCCAGCATCCCCAGCTTCACGGAGACAGTCTTGTGGCCTTTTCTGCCAGCCATGCCTCCCAACCCACAACCCCAGCCCTAAAACCCAACTGCCCACTTTGGGTCCTCAACCAATTTACCACTAGAAACTCAACCTCAAAAACAGCTCCCCAAACATAGTGATATTTGATGTCAGTATAACTTGTGGAGGAGATGGGGAAAAACCAGTTGTTTAAGGATACAGGTGGACCTGTTGCAACAATGAGAAGTACAAGTTGTCATGTCCAAAATGAGCTTTACAACGTTGGTGCGGGGGGGGGGGGGGGGGGGGGAGGAGAAGGATGGGGATTGGGGGGGGAGGGGGGAGGCTGGGAAGTGATGTGAAGGGTAAACAAAGGAGGAGGCTGCAGTGCTTGGTAAGAAATGTACGCATTATCCTGCCCATGCAATTGTAACCCCTCTGTACAGTATGTTCACAAATAAAATTAAATTAAATTAAAAAAAAAAACAGCTCCCCACTTCTCTTAGCAGACGGGAACTCCCCCCGGGCCCGGGCAGGAAAGGAACACGTTCGCTCCCTGGCTCCCTGGCTCCCGGGGGGGACGTGTGAGGCAGGAGCAGTGGGCGATCACGGTGGGGTGGCAGGGAAATGCAGCAAGCTCTCTTTTCCTCTGAGCCTTCCCGAGAACACACCCAAGTGGGCGTGGCCTGGCGCCCCACATTTGTTTCAGCACACGTTCCTCCATTCCCACAGCTAATGTCCCAGAAAACCACTCCGAGGGACAAGGGCAGGCATATCATCGCTAACTATCTGCGCACGCCCTCCATCAGAGCTGCCTCCTCATTTCTAAAGTGAAAGGGTTAGATGAGGCGACCTGTAGGCTGCTTCCGTTTGAATTACGGATGGAATCCATCCTTCATCTGCAGACACCTCAACCCTCACTTCCCACACAAACCCCCTCTTTCCTTCCCAAGTTGCCTCCAACTGGCTCACTCAACTAAAGTTTACCACTGATTTATTTTCAATTACGCCCAATTCCAGCGTCCCTGTGGCTGTGCAATCTGTTTTCGTAAAAACTAAATTAACAACTTCGATGCATCAGTGAGCCCCTGCCATGAAGCGTTTATGACCCAGCCAGGGTGCTCCCTGCCAGCCTGCAAACAGGGCCTTACTAACCCGTGGCTTCTGGCACTATCTCACGGTGGCTATTACCAGGCCCACTCTCCCCAAGATCTGCCTGAGGGTCTCCAGAATAAAGCTGCTTTCCGATGGTACAAAGCCACCCTCTGGTCCACCGTTCCCTCTAGATCCCACCTAAGGCTTCGAGAAAAGCAAAAGCTCTACGTTACGTTTGAAGGAGTCTCTATTGCTTTAACCATGGTTTGTTACAGCCCATTTCTAAATCCAAGTGAAAGTAATTGCTATTCCACGAGCTCATGGAAAGGGACAAAGGGGGTGGTAAGAAAGAAGACATCACCAACATGGCGCCAGATGATTCAACCCAACATAGCTGTGACCTACGGTCTTCACCCCAGGTACAGCTGAGCAAAGCGGGGCTCCTGCCCAAGGTCACAGAGCCTGGGTCCAAGGTCTCAGAGCTGGGTCCAAGGCAGTCTGTCCAGCGGCAAAGTTACCTACTTTCCTGAACCCTGTCACTTCCCTGTCTGGACCTAAAGCACGTAAGGAAGTTGATTGGGAAGGTGGCTCAGTGGTAGAGCGCTTGCCTTGCATGCCTGAGGCCCTGGGTTCGATTCCTCAGCACCACATAAGCAAAAAGAAAAAATCCGGAAGTGGCGCTGTGGCTCAAGTGGTAGAGCGCTAGCCTTGAGCTGAAGAGCTGAGGGACAGCACCCAGGCCCAGAGTTCAGGCCCCCGACCCGGACCCAAAAACAAAATTAAAAAAAAAAAACAGTAAATGGATTAGAAGCAATCACGTGACCACCAGGACTTAACTAGGGGGATTGACCAGAGGGTCGACAAGTACCTCAAAACAGAGGGTATACTCTGGCTGGAGGACTATCCCGAGATAAACATGAGATTCTGTAAACAACAGACTCTTCTACCCAGGCCCAATAATTTTGGTATTTGAAAATATTTCAGATCCTAACAGATGAGTGGCCAGTAGGAAAAACAAATTCAATTTCCACCAAAGGTTTATCTCTCAAAGGTTTATAGACAACTATAAAGGTAAAATGACAACTATGTCAGGGTTGTGATATTATCTCCAGCCTGTTTTTCCCACTCTCCCAGCTGCTCTTGTAATCACGTTCAAATTAGATCTCAGGCCATCCACAGGCGCATGCAGGAACTTCAGATGGGGGAGGGGGGTAGGGTGTGAGCCTCCTGCTTGTCCTGGCCTCCTTGCCGTCCATGACAAGGATTCCTTCAAACAATTTTATAAGCAGCACTCGATGTCCGAGCTTATGAACCCCTGTGTCAGAGAACAGGAATTCAGATGATGGGGAATGGCTTACTATCCAAATCTATGTGGCTCCAGGATGTTACCTATAAATGAAGGTTCAGATAAGAAAATTATTTGTTGCTTTGTATGTCCTTCCCCCATGGTATAACCCCTGCTTTCACTGTATTTGATGTTATAATTTGTGGAGGGGAAGGGAAAAAACAAATCGTTTAAATAGGGATACAAGTGGACCCATTGCAACAATGAGATGTACAAGTCGTTATGTCGAAAATGAACTTTACAACTTTGGGGGGGGAAGGTTGGGATGGGGTGGGGGAGGATGGGAAGGAATGGAAAGGGGAAACAAAGGAGGAGGCTACAATGCTTGGTAAGAAATGTACTCATTATCTTGCACATGTAATTGTAACCCCTCTTTAGGGTATTTTCACAATAAAAAAAATATGAAAAAAAAGAAAATTATCTGAGTCTATTCAATTCCTAAGTTCAGACAATGAAGAATATTCGTATGTAGTGCTATCTCCCTTAAAAACAGCAACTATATCATCATCTTCACACCCCTCTTCCCCCAAAAATGGGAAGGTTGGTTTCGGTATAGCCCCAGAAGAGACAAATAAATTATTCTTAAATTATTGTCTCAAGTGTGAATTCTTGTTAGGCCCAATCCAGGGAAAGAGCCAAACCAAGCCAAGCTACAATCCTTATTTGCCCTCAGCAAAAGCTTTTGCAGACAAAACAACAACAGCTAAAAAAGCCCTTACAATGGAAATAGAGAGACAATGACACCTCAACCTTTCAAAGAAGGGGTATTGTGTGGAAGGAATGGAGGGGGGGCCTCACAAATGGGTCTGCAGAATAGAAACAGACTTCCATGGACACATAAGGAGACAATGTGAATGACTGATGAGTCCACTCGGTAGGTTGATGAGGGTTCCTGTGTTCTCTGTGTTTCATCGATCCTCTTTCTAAGTTATAATGACCAAAAAAAAAAAAAAAAATGAGCCAAATAACTGTAAGACAGAAATTCCCCCAACTTTTCCTAAGCTTGCTTGTCTGGCCAGAGCTGCGGGTGTTTTCTTTCCTTCTTCCTTCTCTCCTGCCTGGCCCAGACCTCAGGAGACAGCTGCAAGGAGAAGCCTTTATTGCATAAGAAGGGAACAGAGCTAACCCTTGACTCTCAAGCCCCAATTAACAGGTTGACAGCAGAGCGCCCCCTGCTGTCTGGATCTCCCCGGGGTCACCGAAGGCCAGGGGATGGACCAGGAACAGAAAGAATTCCAATATGATCTGCTCAGCATCCCCAGGGCCGGGGGGGGGGGGGGGGGGGGGCAGACCACAGCCAAGGCACAGATGACTCAACACTGAGCCCCGAGCCCCGGCAGCATCTGCAAAAGGAAGCCAAGTTCAACCCGGCTCACAAACGCCCCCCAACCACTGATGAGTTACTTTAAGGGGCGTCGTGGCCGTTCCTAGATCCAGCAGGGCACAGGACCGTGGAAAGGGCTTCCTTCCAACCACACCCTTACTGAAGACAGTGCACGGCTTGGGGCGCTGGCACGCCATCCTCTAGGTCCCTGGTCGGCTAGAATGCTGTGCACCAATGTCTCACTGAGGGCTGCCCATCATTTCAGAGTTAAATGTCAAAACAGAACCTGAGGGCTATACTTGTACATAAATGTGCCGTTGGCCAATCCTTGCCGGAAGCAAAAGGATTGTTTCTTTCCCGGGCGCACAGGAGAAAGGCTACAGAAAGACGCAAGAAGTCCGGCTCAATGCTGCTGGGGCTGGTAAGAACCAGTTTGCTGGGGAGGGAGGGAAGGAGGGAAGGAGGGAGAGCTCCGCCCCACTGCTCGGCAGGCCGGTGTCCAGTCTGCCAACACTAACCTTAACGCTGACTCACCAACTAGTTTCTCAACAAAAAAGAGAAAAAGGAAGTAAAGGTTACAACGGAGCTTTCTCAGTTCTACCCACGAAAACAAGTTGTACAAACCTTCCTAAGCTTGCCTGAAGACCTGGGTATAGAAAGTCATTTCACAGGCACTAAGACCTGGAGGTGAGAAGCCTCCCGTCCATCTTCCTGACTCGG
The DNA here is from genome assembly GCF_024711535.1 of Dipodomys merriami. Lineage (NCBI taxonomy): Eukaryota > Metazoa > Chordata > Mammalia > Rodentia > Heteromyidae > Dipodomys > Dipodomys merriami. The sequence continues at coordinate 1,289,817 of NW_027202937.1, read as the reverse complement.
GTTTTTGTTTTTTGGAACTTGATGTTTAATATGTCCACCCGCTGGGCTGGTGCATCAGAAGTGACACGCTGTCGGGACACAATTCCACAAGGACCTTCTGCCTTCCGGGCACCAGTCTCTCTCAGCTGTCCTCCCTGGTGACAGCCAACACTGTTACCACTTCCCAGCACCGGCTTCCAGAGACGGTCCCTACTCACTCCCGAGCAATGAATAGGAACAAAACAACTCTTGAGGTTAGCAGATAAGCAGCTGACTCACTCCTTTTGAGGACTGCATACTGTTCCACTGAAAGATGTCTAGGACTTACGTAATCAGTTGTCTAGTGAAGGGCACCCTGTTGCTTGTAGAAATAACATTAATGGGTCCTCTAGAACTTGCTCCACTGGGTGTGTGTGAATGTGTGCGGGCCGGTCCTGCGAGTGGAATCAGATCAGCTGAGCCTACTAGAGGAGACCTGGCCCGTAGCCCACCCAGACTGCTTTAACTTAATTGCCTTTCTTTAGTCCGTCACAACCCTAGAATGCCATCCCTCTTCCTCTCTGCTAGTTGGCAAGACTAGCAATCTGAGTATGTTTACAAGGATTTCCTTTTCTGTGTGCTGTCTTGTTTGTGACACTGTCCATTTTCTTATTTCATAAATTTTTTTTTCCTTTCAGAAGTTAACCCTAAGTGCAAGCAATTTCCTCCAGCTACTGTCTTGAATGGAAGGATGCTTAGTGCCTTTACTTATATTTTATGTTGCCTTTATGGATTCACTGTTTTGGAGTTTTGTTGTTCTGTTTTTTTGTAGTGCTGGGGTCTGGACACTGTAATACTGTATGTAACACACAAGCCTTCCACCCTCAAGCTGCACGAGCAGCCCTAGCTTTATTAAGTCATCAGATTGGCTCTGAATGTCTTCTGTGGTTGACATTCTTCTCTAAGAGCCTTACCTACTCTTTTGATTATCAAAACAAAAACAAATTCCACCATGTTTCTTAGCGATCACATTATTTGATTACTGCCGTCCTGGCTGGCCCTCTGACTCAGCCCAGAAATCACGAGTGCCATCTGTCTTTTTCCCCCCAAGGAAGGAAATAAGTGAGGACTAAGCCATTAAGACCCTGGAAGGAACTGAGATACAATGATATCTACTGTCTACACCACACAATCCCTCATCAGGAGCTCATTCAATATTGACACTAGGTTATATAAAGTCTCTCACCATAGCAGATAGAAGTCAGGCTGAGATGGAAGCTAATAATCTCATCTCATTATATGTTGGGCTTAAAAAAAAACAAAAAAGAAAATGTGTTCTCCAAACACTGGTAAAAGATGGTGAAAATGTTTTTTTTTTTTTTTTAGAAGAAATTGATTCTGATTTCCTCCCAATGCACTTTTTGAGAAGCCAGCAGGTGGGATTAAAACATCAAGTAATAGATGACTCAGCCTCTTTCTTAAATGTTAGACACGGTCTCAGTCCTAGAGACAGAGGAATCGAAGGAGAGAGAAAAAGAGCCCCCTTCCATCTGTCACAAAGCAGTTTCACAGAACATGTTCTAAAGTCTGGCTCACGTTACTCCTCCTACAAAACCATCTGAGTCTTAAGGGCCAATCCTCTGTTTTGATACTCGGTTTCTTTCCATTTAGTATCGCAGGTGTTAAATTGTCTGTGTTAAGCCATCTCATCGTTTACTACGACCTCTACAGTAATAACGATAATGAAACCTGTTCTTTAGAAAAGGAGAGTATATTTGAATAAAGAGCCCAGGAATCTATGTCTTCCAGGGGGTTCTCCTTACAACCTATTCCTACACCAAGTTCATCTTCCATACTTTAATTTGATCATGCATCTTTTTTCACACCTTAACATCTCTGAAGTAGGGATATCAAACCTTGTAACTTACATAACCGTATCTTACCACTGTCTACTACAATTAACAATGCTTTTCTTTCTTTCTCAGGGGCACACATAATAATATACAGTTCCCAGCTAATACAAGACCCAAGGAGATGACAACATGTCTTGATTACAATACCCACCTCGAGATGCCACAGGGCCATGAAGCTTGCTGAAAAAGCACAGGGGCAAAGCACCCCGAGCGAGCTTGGGGTAGGACAGATATTCAAAGAACACACTGGTCGCTTTCTCTGTAATGTGCCAAGTATATTTGCTCCAACCTAGACAAGTCTCTAGGATTCCCCAAGGCCCCTACTCAATGTCAAGTGCAAGACTGGATTGTTTATATCCGTCTTCTCTAATTCTCCTGAGATTCTTACAAGGCAGCTCCGGAGAAACTGAGGCCTGGACACAAGCAGACTCACTCAAGGTCACGCAATGAGGGACAAGATCAAGATGTAAGCTTTCTGGATGGAGAGTGAAGTTCTTAGACCTTCCAGTCCCTTCCATTCCTTCTGGGAGATTCAGCACCTGATGTAGAGTGGGAATTAAAACCTCACTCATGTACCTTTAATTTAACAGCTAAAGCTTTCTATAAGGAAGAAAGCAAGACAGACATATTCTGCGAGGATTGACAAGGCAGGCCGGGCTGGCCACATAGAAACAAATGGGAGGATCTGAGGAAGAAGACCCAAAGAAACCAGTCTTTTCTTAAAAAAAAAAAAAAAAAATGACTGTCAAACAACTATATATCTGCTCTAGTTTTCTGTGTATTTCTCTGCGGGCTGAGGGGCTGCTCCTTCTGAGCTCTTTAGGTTGGTGGTGGTGGTGGTGGTCGAGGGGCTTGAACTCTGGGCCTGGGCACTGTCCCTCAGCTCTTCAGCTCAAGGCTAGCACTCTACCACTTGAGCCACAGCGCCACTTCTGGCTTTTTCTGCTTATGTGGTACTGAGGAATCGAACTCAGGGCCTCATGCATGCAAGTCAAGCCCTCTACCACTGAGCCACCTTCCCAGCCCCTTCTGAGCCTTTTGAATTCTTCACATGCAATTCTACTGTAGCTTGTGCTCCTTTGTGGGACTGTACTTCCATGTTTGCATCCCCTGTGGAATCTGTGGGTATCAACCACGCTGCTGGTGCTCAACAGAACTTTATATTGACTAACAATGTGATAATAAGTGGCGCAGCCTGACATGTCACTGAAGTCTAAAGACTATGTCCAGACTTTGGTCTTTCCCATACAAGGACAACCTTAAACACACACACTCTCTCTCTCTCTGTAGTGTCCATGTCTCTTCCCAACCCAGAAGTTCCTCCACAGCCTCTGCCACACCCCGCCATTGAGTAATGCAAGTCCCTGAATGACCCCGGGAACCCCGGTGACACAGCATGCAGCAGGAGGCAGGGCACGCAAGTTTAGCTAACATCGCAGGCCTTCAGTCTGGAGGTCTCGGGACAACAGTCTCTGTTTTCAAGGAGACAAGCACCTGGCAAATTAAAAACCAGTCATTTGAATAGTCCAAAGACAACAGTGGAAATACAACTCGCCTTCACTGCTCTGTGTCTCTGAAAATAGATAGCTGGGCTCAGTGAGACCACAGATAGGGCCAGCTGCATCCTGCAGCTGGGAAGCCAGAGATCAGGAACTGAAGGCCCCCCTGAGACCCAAGCAGGAGCCCTGCTAGACAGAACAGAGTCCGTGCTCCTCCAGCTGCTGCTGCGGCGCTCATCCTACCCCATGTGGATAGCATTATACAGGATATTTACTATGACAGAAAGGGAGAGAGGCAGAGAGGGAGAGAGACAGAGACAGAGACAGAGACAGACAGACAGAACCGCTGACCAAGAGCTTTGTTCCTGAGACACAGATCTCCTATGCAGTTCAGGGAGAGGCTCACAGGCCCCCCCATGAAGATAGCCACACACAGCAGCAGCAGCAGCAGCAGCAGCAGCAGTTACCATGTTGATTCTGGGCCCACTGGGTGTTCAATGGTAGTGTAATTTTAATCAACCTCATCTCTGGTAAGGTAGTACTTGACGAACGCTCAGTTCCTTTACGCTGATCAACATCAGGCCTTTTCACCTGTGAATCTCCAGTCAAAGCAGACACCTAGTCAGACCGTACATTATTTGTCATTGTAGTCTTTGTTTCTGTGTATTCTAGTATAAGGAATTGTCCTCAGGGCCTGACACAAATTATTCATTAACTTTACCTCTCGAACCACAACTCAAGCCCTTTGTGTTTTTATTCTGTTTTTGAGACAAGGTCTCACTTCTAACTGCGTTAGGTTGGCTGGGATCATATACCTGTGCCCCTACACCCAGACGGTTAGCATTTCTTTAAGTGTACAAAAATTCTTTTCCCCTTCCATTCAAAGAGAAACCATTGAAGGGCCCCAGAATGCAAACCAGGATGGCTTCCGAACCTAGCCACTGGCAGGCAATCCCTCTAATAACCCAACAGTACCCAGCCACTGGCAATCCCTCTAACTTCCCAACTCAGTACCCAGCCACTAGGAATCACTCTAACATCCCAACTGGTGTGTCCTAGTTGAAGAAGTCACTACCTCAGTTAGTGCTGATAACCATTTCACAGAGTGTAAAGGGCTTTGTCCCTTAATGCGCCCTGAAAAGGAAGTCTTAAAAATAATGGTCTTGGAAGTGGCGCTGTAGCTCAAGTGGTAGAGCGCTTGCCTGGAGTTGAAGAGCTGAGGGACAACGCCCAGGCCCAGAGTTCAAGCCCCACGACCAACAAAAAAAAAAAAAAAAAAAAAAAAACTATATAAAAATAATGGTCTGCCCAGTGCTCCCTAGGAAGAAGAATGGAGTCCCCTCCTGTGCTCCATCCAATGGAAAGGGGGTGGGAAAGTATACAGAAAACTCTGCACTGGTTAACCCTTGGAAGTCACAACAGAGGCGGGGGGAACAGCTGCAGGCTCTGTGGAGCAATGCTCTTCAAGCCTGGGGAAAGCAGAACACTATTTTTACCCACGCACTCTGTCCTCACTGCAGACATCATTCCAACCAGCCTAAGCACTCTCGCTCAGGCAGGCAGAGGTCAGTATTTACAGTGAGCTGGGGTTTCCAGTTCTTTGGGCACTGGGTGCAGACAGCAACCCTCCAGCAGTCTCCGATAGGGGAAACCCCCCACCCAGAAGGAGGGGACCCCGAGTGCTCAGGATTTCAAAGGTCCCTCATGAGTACAGGTTGGAGCTCCTCAGGAAGGTGCTTCCATCCCTTTTGCCTCTGGAGCAGGGAAATCACTGCAGCTAGTGATACACATCCTGGGAGTGCTAAGTGCGGGGGTCCTATGACCTTCCTTCCCATGCAGCCCTGGCCCAGCAGCCTCACTGGCCCTGCTTTGTGGGGGACGAGGTCATGTGATGTGCTCAGTCCCCTCCAGAGTTTGCATCCCAGGGCAGGAATTCCCTGTGGTGTGCTTCTCCAGGCTCCTGCTCCTACAGCCCTCCTGGCTGGCTGGCTGGCTTCCTTGTAAGTCTGTGTAAGGGTCCTCTCCATGTATCTGCGAGTGCCCTGGACTGCTGTGTTGATCGTCTTTGCATTGCTAACATGGCTGGCATAATATTGGTACCACAGTATGTTACCTAATAGAGAGTTCAAAATGAAAGCCCGTCCTCTCTCCTCGGCTGCCCAGCAAGAGGAACCCAAGCCATAAAGGACCGAAAGAAAACAACTGCCAGCTTCCACCTCCATTCCTAGCTAGCCTTCAAAACTATGGTGAAGTAATCATATTTCATTTTGTTTGTTTAGTATTTTCTGGACAAACAAGAGTTTACTGTTGGACAGATGCTCTTAGAAATACTCTTTAGGCAAAAGAGCAATGGCAGAGGCTGAAGAGGCAGGAGGGTATAAAAGGCAATATAAAATATAGGCATGCAAGGAAAGCTACATAAATCTTAACTTTAAAGACAATAATCAATGGGAGAAAAATGAGGGAAGAGGTGACACTGTTCAAGAAGCACTGTACTCATTACCTGACTTATGGAACTGTAACCCCTCTGTTTATCAACTTTACAATAAAAAAAAAAGACAATAATGATCATGCCTCTGGTGGGAATCAAATTTATAGCATTAAAACCCATGGCAATGGCAATGGGCAGTACTGTGGTACACACACGTGATTCCACCACTCAGGAGGCTGAGACAAGATCAGGACTCAAGCAGTAGAACATCTGCCTACCAACCACAAAACCCTGAGGGCAAAGTCCAATATAGCCAAATAGAATCCATCACAACAACAAAAGTAAAACATTAAAAAATATATATTCTTCTACCAGGCGCCCCTGGCACATGCCTATCATCCTAGCCATACCCAAAAGATTAGGATTGTGATTGGAGACTATCGCAACCAACTAGAAGGGGGAAAAAAGGTGTGAATGATAACGGGCACCTGTCACTGCAACTGTGCGGGAAGTGTAACCAGAAGAGCTACCGTCCAGGCTGAGCCAGGCAAAAACACAGACACTACTGCACAAATAGAAAACAAGTGATAATACGGGTAATTCAAACGTAACTATACATGCGAGCACATTAAAAACTGTCAACACATTGAAGTTCTCTAGTTAGGGGGCAGAAGCTGTCTGAGTAAGTTTAAGGAAAACCTTACGTATTTGTACATTATGAGGGACAACCTTCAAAGACACCAAAAAATAAAAATAAAATGACACAGAGGTAATGCCCAGTTCAGGATGCTGTGTCAGTTGTTTGGGGGATTTTTTTTTAAAACATCTTCAGCAAAAAATCCCACTATCTGCCATGCATTATAACTTAAATATGGTTAACTTGAAAGTTGCTGCCTCTATCAAATGCTTATGCCTTGGAAGCAAAGATATGATTCCAGAAGTTTGGGTTCCATTTAAATATTCACCTTGTAAAAAGAAATGCCTGAAAAATGTCCCTCAATTCCCCGAAACAGCCAGCCATTATCAACAGCACATGGCCACCGTGCTACTCATGTCCCAGCTGCTCTGAACAGAAGCAACTGAAAGCCGCACCATAGGGCTAAGCACTCAAAAGAGAAAGGAAGAAAATCGTATCATTTTTGCACACTGAGTCCATTAAGCCAGAGGCAAAGCCTCAGAACGCTGGCTGCTCTAAACTATGGAATGATGGGGAAAATAGCTCTCAATTATGCCCCCATGCTTTCTGATCCTCTTGTTTGACTTGCCCAATCTCAGAGACAATCCATGGACACACACAGTTCCATACCATGCAGTTAATAAGAACTGGCAGGCAGAAGTCTGGGCGTGAAATGAAGAGTCAGAATTAGATTAAGAATGTTGTTAGACGCTGGTACACACTACTCACACACGGTGAAAGCACCCATCATTAACACACAGGCCACAGGAACCAAACAGAAAGCTACAGGATGTCCACACCACTGTTCTCAAAACATAGCTAATAAAAACTATAGCTGCCATTAGGGTCTTTCTGTATTACAGAGGAGAAAGGAGGAGGAGCAAGCGCGTGCACAAGGGTGGTAACTGGGAAGGTGCTTTCTTTTCAGGTTCATTCTTATTTAGGGTGAATTATTCTGCTTAGTATGCAGTCTCCTCTCCCACAGGACTTCTGCCATGGACTTGAGTTAACCAAACCCTCATGTTGCATCAAACACATCACCTTTTTTACAGGCAATCATTAAGGAGATGCGGTGATTTATGTTTAAGTATCTAATTCTACATCAATTCAGTTACAGCCATTTGTCCGGTTCTTCCCTTAAAATCACCACTTCAAGAAAGCACAGTAATGCTGTGTCTCTGGACTCCCTTTATAAAAATTACAGAACATATTTCAAGTTCAGCTTTAGTTGTGTATCACATTTATTGAAATCCCTTCTCTGGGGCTGGGAAGGTGGCTCAGTGGTAGAGAACTTGCCTTGCATGCCAGAGGCCCTGGGTTCGATTCCTCAGCACCACATAAGAAAAAAGCCAGAAGTGGCACTGTGGCTCAAGTGGTAAAGCGCTAGCCTTGAGCTGAAGAGCTGAGGGACAGCGCCCAGGCCCAGAGTTCAGGCCCCACGACCGGACCCAAAAAAAAAAAAAAGAAATCCCTTCTCAGAAAATTCTCTCTCTCTCTCTCACACACACACACACACACACACACACACACATGTACGTTGGTATGTGTGCCTTTTCATGCTTATAGTCTACTAGTAAACATTTTCCCTGAAATCACACATTTTAAAAGATGTTAAAAATATACCAGGAACTTTAAAAGACCACCTTTGAAGTTAACTAGCTCCCATAAATTTTTATCCACATAATTGTATGTGGGTAATGATGAATGTTTACTGTTAGATAAGCAGTATTGTTCTGTTAGTATAAACAGTTACAGATATTTGACTTCTTATATATTGAGTCCCTTGACATACAAATTTTGGTGTAGAATGATAGTAAATTGAGTTGATATGGTCAAAAAAACAAAACAACTCCACCTACTTCTTTTAAGGAGTTAACAGAAGACAATGAGCTTTTGAATCTCAAGTGGGTTTTATAAAGTTCTAATGGCAACTTTTTTTTTTTAATTTTGGGAAACATCCCAAAATCTGAAATTCAAAGTCTGTAGAAACTATGATCCAATACCCAATTCTGTACTTAACTCATGGCCTTGCAAGGAAGTCTACTGTAATTACACAGCAGCTCAGTAACAGGAGTTACATAATGATCACAAATACCATTTGTAGAAGACATTCTGTACACCGTGTTTACAGCATTAACAATAAGCTTGCAAATATGGTAACAGAGTCAATGGGGGTCGGTGTGAAGTAACCTTTGACGTCACTCAGCAAGCAAGCACTAGAGATGGCTCAGGTGCAGACTGTCTGTGGCCCAGAGTCAGGGCTCACTAATGCATGGGACTCACACTCCTGGGTGCCCGTCTCAGTTACATGGGGTTGAACTGTCAAGGAGGAGGCCCAGGCCTGTTAGCACCAGATGTGAGTATCACCAGTTCCCCTGCAGTAGAGGAGGGGGGTGAGAGGGAACCCCCCCAAACTCAGCCACACAACACTGAGCATTCCCTGGAGAAGGAAGAGAGGGGAGGAGATGACTTCCTTCTTGGATTTGTTCGAGTGTGCGGTGAGGAGGAGCACACACGTGGGATAGTAAGTAGATGAGGCTCACTGCCTGATGCTAGAGGCTACACCAAAGATCAAGATGAGGTTCAACTCTGCACGTCATAATCACGTGGAGAGCTTCCAAATGCAAGGCCCTTCGTTCAAATCCCAACACTGCCAAAAAACAAAACCCGAATGACTCCTAGTTCTCCACCTAGAGATTCTAATTTGACTGAGGGGCAGTGGGGCCCAAGCATCCAAACTGTTTAAAAGTTCCCGTATGGTTGTAATGGTTCTATGGTTCGAGACCCCCTACCCTGGAAGGTTGGAGAGTGTGCCCTCCACACCTGCTACCACAGCTAGTTTTCCTTGCGACCCACACAGCGGGTGAACTGCCAAGCATCCAAGACAGAGCGGCGACGAGGTGTTACCTGGGTGGTGTCTTCCATGAGCCCGCGGATCTTCTCCACGACGTCGTTGCGCCGGTGCTGACGTAGGGCACTGATGAGCTGGGCGAGGCTGGCCTCGGGGCCCCGGATGGTCCAGTGCTGCAGGGCCGCGTAGGCCCGCTCGTGGTCCGCGGTGTAGCCGTTGGAGAAAGCGGCCACCTCCCTCTCGCTGGCATTGCAAAGAAACTGATAGATATCCTTCCACTGGCTTCCCACCTGGGCTGCCACCAGCTTCAGGATGTCAATACCTACGCCAGAGACAAAACAAAACCAACTGAGAGGAGGAGGAGGAGGCTTTCCTGTCTCTCCATCAAAGGGACAGAATCACTTTCTTTCTTTTTTTTAATTTAATTTTATTATATTTGTGAACATACTGTACAGAGGGGTTACAATTACATGGACAGGATAATGCATACATTTCTTACCAAGCATTGCAGCCTCCTCCTTTGTTTACCTTTCACCTCTCTTCCCAGCCTCTCCCCCCCCCCCACCCAATTCTTCCCCTCCCACCGACATTGTAAAGCTCGTTTTTGACATGACAACTTGTACTTCTGAACATTGTTGCAACAGGTCTACCTGAATCCTTAAATGGCTTGTTTTTCCCCATCTCCTCCACAAGTTATACTGACATCAAATATAGTGAAAGCAGGGGTTATACTGTGGGGGAGGGACATACAAAGCAACAAAGAAATAATCTTATAAATGCGTTAGAAACACATGCATGAAAGAAAAAAAAAACATTAAAATACACATCTAAGGGTTCATTTTCCTAACATCACATTATCTGACCTTTTCCACTTGACTCATACATATACTAGATATTGCAAATTAGGGAAACCATGGGACCTGTGTTTCTTTGGGCCTGGCTTACTTCACTTAATATAATTTTTTCCAAGTTTTTCCATTTCCTAACAAATGGGGCAATGTCATTCTGATGGAGGCATAGAATTCCATTGTGTATGTATACCACATTTTCTTGATCCATTCATCTACTGAGGGGCATCTGGGTTGGTTCCATATCTTAGCTATGGTAAATAATGCTGCAATAAACACAGTTGTGCTGGTAGCTTTAGTGTGGTCTTGTTTGTAAACATATGGGTAAATACCCAAAAGTGGGATTGCTGGGTCATAGGGGAGCTCTATGTGAACTCTTTTGAGGAACCTCCATACTGCTTTCCAAAGTGGTTGAATCACTTTCTATCACCAAGTGCTTCATGGACAGACACGGTGCATCCTGGGACCCTTGCTTCCTGGGCTGAGGGCGTGGCTCAGTAGTTAGAATGTTTGCCTGATAAGCAAGGGTCCTGGATTCCATCCAGATACCACAAAAATACTAGATTAAAAAAAAATCACTTCCTGAATGTGAAACCAAAGAATTATGCTGAAAATAAAACAGATCACTTCCCAAAAGATGTCTGGAGTGCCAAGTCAATGAAGGTCATTGGGATAATCCCTTTGTTACTACTTAAGTAACCAACAAAGTAGCAGCAGCTTCATGGATATAGAGAAACAACAGCAGTGGACCATACCAGCTTGGGCTGGTGGAATGAGCAGATTCTGAGAATGCTGTCTGTCCATACGTCAGCTGACTACTGTACCCAGCTACTCCTCCCCAACAGACGCACTCCTTAAGAATGTCCACCTTCTGTACCCTTATCTATGCTCCACAAGCAACTTTCTTGGCTACTGTGCAGTTTTCTAAGTTGACTTGCAGAGACATAATGAAGACAGAAGTCACAATGACAGCACAATAGTAGATGTTGTCTTCTGGGTATTATGTAAAGGCATTAGCTCAGCGAACATTTTTAGAAGGCATTAATATTCCAACTGCACAGGAAGAAGAGGAGGAGCTAACCTATTGGGGCTCAATGTCACAAGGATGGGTGGGTTAGGTACTGAATCTACCTCATCAGGTTGGTAATTCGATTCAAACTCCCCAAAGTGCAAACCACTACCAAATGCGTTAATACACGCTACAGTCCAAGAGAGAGAATACACCTTTGAACAAATGACCTAAGCTGGTTATCTGCCCTCCTCAATAATTAACATCTGTTGGTCCTCTTTAATCCACAGGATTCAATCCAAGACTCCCCCAGCGGGGATGTAAAACAACCCAACAATAATTTTACTTCTTTCCCATCCTAAGCAGTCACTTGGCACACACCATAGCTGTCCTGTTCACAGGTAAGGGTATGATGGTAAAACTAGCATGAACTGATGTTGTTCCTTGTGCTTTCATACCCAGAAGGTTAATTCTTGCTGGAAACAGGAGCCAACTCAGCATATGACTTTTCATTTGTTATTGAGAACTTTTGCCTTTTATGACTTCTCTTTTGCATAGTGTGAATTGTTGGCATTACCACTCTTAATGCTGCGATCATCACTAAGTAAAATGAGGATTATCTAGACACAAGCACTGTGCCCCATTGATAAGCAGGGCAGGTATGAGCTGCACCCAACGGATTGACAACCCGAGGGCATTCCAGTCAGGGGAGGGTAGGAGAGGGCAGCAGACTTCACCCGGCTAATTTCCTTTCATATGTTTAGACTTTGCTACCAGTAACCAAAAACATGAAAAGAAAAACTATGGACAAGTGAGGGACTGACTGCTTAGTGTATTCTTGTTCTGACTTGTTATTCACTCTGTGGATCTGTGTGTGTGTGTGTGTGTGTGTGTGTGTGCGTGCGTGCGTGCGTGTGTGTGTGTGTGTGTGTGATCTATGTGCACATGCCTGTGGTCTTCAAATCCAAGGAACATAGGGTACAATGCCAAAATCTCATCTCAGGATCCACAAAGTCAGATAAACCCCTGGCATGAACCTCTCTCTTAAGTAGTGCTCTTTGGTGGCTATGGCTTTGTTGCTTCCCTCTGCGACTACAAGTTGACTTTGCCTGAATTAATACACAGTGCAGATGCAAGTAGTATGAAGAGCTGTGGTATTTGAAATCAGTGGTGAATCACAATGTCATGTCTTTGAATGAGGCCACATTCATATTACCTGATACAGGGTTATTAACAATGTCTTTTTAAAAAATGAGCCGGGTGCTGGTGGCTCACATCTGTTATCCTAGCTATTCAGGAAACTGAGCTCTGAGAATCCCAGTGTGAAGCCATCCTGGGCAGACAACTCCAAGAGACTCATCTCTACTAACCACCAAAAAGCCAGAAGTGGAACTATGTCTCAAATTGTAGAGTGCCAGCTGTGAGCAAAGAAACTCAGGGAGGGTACCCTAACCCTGAGGTCAAAGCCCAGTACTGGGACACACATATTTAAAATAAATAGGGTCCCGTTCCCATGTGAGATTTAGGGAAGAGAAGAAACAAGGTGAATAAAGAAGAGCTTGTTTAGTTTTGGTTCATTTTGCAATTCAGTTGTTGAGGAAAATATTTATAAAATGAATTTCTGCCTAAGAAAACAAGAACAATTAATTACACACGCCATGTTTTTCTGAACATGGATGAGCTGGGGGTCCCTCTGCCTAAGTCCTTAGTTTGCCATGGCAATTCTACTGAGGCAGATGCTTATGTTCGCATCCTATATCAGAGACCTGAAAATTGTTTCCAAACATCTAAGCTCCGAGGAGAAGGCTCCTTTCTCACCAACAGTAAAAGGAGACTGCTATAAGAAAATAGTCATGCACCAAGCCGACGCATCACCGTACCTCTTACACCATCTGCCCGGGTGGTGTAAGGAAAACCTGAGCCAGCAGACATTAAATGTTCGTAGTGGTGTTTCGTTGGAGCAGAACTTTTCATTTCAAGCAAAACAGACTCAAAAAAAAAAACCCAAAACAAACAAAAACAACAACAAAAAACCCAAACCCAAGTCCTATTTAAAACCCACGTGTAACTTTAAGAAACAAGCTAGCTCTTTCTAGAGGTTAATGTGGTAACTCTTCCACACACCCTGGGTCTTAATTTAGGTCAATTTGACTAAGGCCCACAGTGTCTTACATGAAAACATGGGTTTTTTCTTCTAAGCAGAATCACCGCTTACATCTCTGTGAAGCCCATGACAGAGTGGCTTTGGGCAAACCACTAACTGTCATGTTCATTTCCTCACCCGACAATGAGGACACTCACTGTGGTCCCTGGGGATGGGCCGATTAACATTCTCTACAGCTAATTTATTTTTGGAAGCACACCCATGAGTATGAATGCTCCCTATATACTGAGCGCTAAAACCTAAGGCTCGGTGCACATTAGATGCAAGTACACAGCCTTTAAAGTGTAATTACAGATTGTTTTTAAGCTTCAGAAAAGCCCCTTCTCCCAAATCTAGTCTGTTTTAAGCCACAAAATAAAGAAGGAGGGAGGGAAGGAAGAAACAGGCAGATGAAGGGAGGGAGAAATAAAGGGAGGGAGGGAGGAGTCAGGCAGGCAGGCAGGCAGGCCTACAATAAAAAATGAACACACTGATTTCTGTTCTAGAAGCCAAGTTTAAGCCTTCAGGCTGCAGACTGGCTCCATCCCGGCCTCTTACTCAATGCGAAGCCCCCCTATGAAGCATGGAGTTAACTCCCCGAGCCGGCCCTGCTCAGCAGCGTTCTTCACCGCCCTCTGGGAGGAAGTAGGAAGGCAAAAGCACACAGAGGGGTTTCAGAGAGATTTGCTAAGCTGGAAGATGAGAAAAAAAGAAGGTATTTTTAAAATTATTCTGCTGTGTGTCTTGCTATTTCTTTTTAAATTCCATGTATATTCCATGTACATCCATAACACACAGGCGCTTACTGGCACTCTGTGTCCACGGACTCACACACCTATGGATCCAAACAACTGCAGATCAAGATGTATGGGATGCTATCGGCAATGGGAAGATGAATTTGCCATGTAAGGGCAGTGTGTGTGGCTTACACGGAGTGCTCTGCTGTTTCACATGAGGGATGGGAGCACCCTGGGTGCCGGTACCCAGGAGGGCACCTTGGGACCAGTCCCCTCAGACTCTGAGGGTGTACTCGACACATGGTTGTCATGAACAGGCGTGCTTCGTGAACATGACCTTGCAAGCGTTTTGTCTTGGTGACAGGAAATCTCATCTGGAGAGGTCAGGACCCAGTACACGGTCACCCAGCCAAGTAGTGAACGCCCTCCTGTCACTAATGCTGGGAAGCACTGTCACTGGAATTATGCCGTCGAGCTGCATCATGATGCCCTCACTCCAGGCTGGCCAGACTGAGTCATGTATTGCTGAGACAGATTTCTCAGAGGCTAGTAAATTCCTTTCTTTCTTAAAAAGGATGGAACTTGAAACAAGATGAGCGTGAGGAGGCCAGCCTGCTTCTTCTTGTGATGGTGATGACAATACGTACGTGTGGCTTTGAGCACTCAGTAGCATCTCTGGTGACCGCTCGGCCATGCTGTATATGGCCCAGGTAGCCCTCACCAGTCCCAACGAGACTGGTTCTGTTCTCACTGTAGGATTTGCAAAACCAGGCCCAGTAGGGCTGGGTGTGGTTCACCAACCCTTGTGGCCACTGAGAGCGAATCCCACCGGATTGTGAAGGAGCATACACATTTTGAAAAAGTATGTTGTTAAAAACATTTTTTTAAACTGTCTCAAGAAACAGTGGAAATTCCCACTGATTATTCATTGATATCTAGCTGGGAAAAAAATTAAGTCAATGAAATAAAGACCACCAAGTCTCTGCTTGCCTCTGTTCCATCAAAGTTCATGTCTGGAGACAGTCGGCTAATCCAAACTGCTTAACTGAATAAAATGCCTCATCTCCTTTCTCTCAAAATAACAACACTCTTCCTGCACTGAAGGGCTGAGTGTTTGAAGGCGTCAGGCCCAAGGAAGCAGAAGCTGTAGCTGCCAGGAGCTGTCTGTGCTGAGCGGTCCTGGCTCAAAGGAAAGAAAGCATGAGAAGTCTAAGGATTAAGTCATGGGATGATCATAAAGTCGGCAGTCACAAGCTTTGGTCTCCAGCTCCAGCTCCATGGCTCGTTTAGCAGAGTGACCCTGCCAACCTCTAAGATTTCAGGGCCCACACAATAGAAATGGAAATACCATTTCTTCCCTGGTGGGCTGAACATGATTACGGGATTAAAGCATTAAAAATGCTCAGTATACTTCCTCTGACCTGTGTCTTCATAGACAGGAAAGACATGTACATAGAGTGGGAGGAGTTCTGTGCAGACAGGTGCTAGGCCAGCCCCCGGCTGCCTGGGCTTCCCAGCTCCCTAGAACATAGAGGTAGCCATGGAGAAGCAACTAGGAGAAGGGAAATACTGCTGCCACCGCGCCTGCCACACACAGGAGACACAAAGGTCCTCTGTGGGCCCTTCCCCAAAGCTCACACCTTATCCACAGCAAGAGAGCCAAAGAATAGAGGCATGAGGTAACCCACGGTCATGAGGGAAGAAAGGACACTTCCCAGTGCTTTCTAAAACCTCCAATCAGATAGCATCTGGGTGACAACTCTAACTTGAGCACTACTTGGAAATGTTCAGTTCGCCAAAAAAAAAAGACAAAAACACACAAAACAATTGAGCTTCTGTAAAGCTTTACAGAAGCTGAACTGAACTATATAACGACAGGAGGTGCTAAAGCTGAAATACGTGTCGTCAAGCAGAATCCATACAAAAGCTTTCCTTTGTTTCTACAATCACTACTCGGCCGAGCTGCACAACACTGGGAAGAACCAGTGCATCAAAGATGCAACGAGGCTTCCAGCACTAACATGGCAGCCAATCATTGCTTGAAAGAATTCAGCACTCCCTTTGCTTCTTGCATGCAGAATACATGAGATGTCAGTCCTCATTATTCTTCTAGAAAGAGAAGATTCCCATAGATGCAATTAAGGCCTAGCGTCCTCCTGGGACAGAGGACTCTCCGTGATGGTTTTGTAACAAACACCCAGCAGTCTCCTGAGAGCCCGCGTGGAAGACAGCTGCTCATCTTCCACCCCCTTCATCCTCCCAGAGACAAGCGTCCACACAGACTGCACATATGGAGGGTGCAGTGTCAAGTTCAGACTTGGGATGGAAGCCGGTCTGAGTGCTGCTGCAGGGATACTCCACCCTGAACAACGCTCATGAAGGCAGAGGTAGTCTTCCTCACTACCTTCTCCCCAAGCCCTGCATCTGCCTTGATCGCCACTGTTACCACCATCCACGTGAGTCTCATGAACATCAGGAGTATAACAAAAACCTTTTGACGAATGAATGAATGAATGAATGAATGAATGAATGAATGGCAGCCTTTCTGTCACTGCCACCCTCGTAGCCGAGTCTCCCTTCCACTGTCATCTAACTTAGGCCACTGAGAATCCTTTGTGGCCCTACGCCCGTCACACAAGCCTGGCCACATGGCCCTAGCACGTCCCCAGGTTCTGTGATGATGTAAAGTTAAGTCCTGATGTTCAACCGTGAGTAGAACCTGGGCTTCCTCTTCCACGCTTCCCACTTAGAAAGCCCAAGTTCACAAACAGGAAAGGCCCCTGAGCCTCTCCCGTCACAGTGGAACCCGTCTGCGGAGGTCAGCTGTCTAAGCCACATCTGTCCTGAAGTGTCCTGTAAAGAAACCAGCACCGTAAGGTGATTACAGACGGCCAGCTCAGCAGGACAACTCCCAGTCCATGCAGTACCCAGGACCTGCCGCCTCAGCACTGGGAACCTGGGATGCTCCCGGGTCAGGACAGAATGCTGCAGGAACCGTTTAGTACTTTTGTTGAATTCCCCCTGAAATGGTTTGAATTAACTACTACTTCATTAAATAACAACTACAAGTTAATAACTCTAACTCAACAGAAACTATTACGCACTGATGAATCTCGGGATCTACAAAAAAAAAATCACCATCTCCAAAATAAGCATAGTAAGGCAGGGCTGAAGGCACTGCTCAAGTGTAGAGTACCAGACTAGCAAGAGTAAAGCTCTAGAGAAATCTGGGGAGGAGGGCCGATCACATCACACTTCTCAGCAGAGATTCTACATTCAGTCTCCAAGAGTTTAAAGAGAGAAACACCACTAGGCAAACTCGGCACCTGAATGGTATTACTGTGACTACTGTATCAAGAATAAACCGAAGAGACCACAGATGATAATGAAACCACAGCGATAATCCAAGAAACACTCAGAGTGATCCAAATATGAGGTGAGAAAGACACGAATCAGGGACAACTGAGGTTGTGGCCTGTGTACCTGCAAAGCTGAGGAACACTTTCCACCATGGATACGAGGTGAGGAGGGACGGTGGGGATCTGGTACTATATATCCTAAGTGTGAGGTACCTGTCAGCTATTTGTCTAGCACGCAGAAGGAGTTAGGTACAAGGTCCAGGCTGGGTTTTATGCACCCGGGAATTACTCATAGATAAAGGGTTATTTAGAGTCGTGGATCACCTAGGGAGGGAAAGTGTGTAGGCAGGAAAGAGGTATAAACATGACTGTCCTTACACCACTGCTTAGAGGTCAGAGATGAGGAACCAGCCAAGGAGACATGGATGGAACAGCTGGCGACAGCACAGGAGAACTGGGGATGTGTGGTGTCCTGAAAAATAACCAGTTAGAAAGTGGATCAAGGAGCACAGAGCTGAAGACTGCTGTAAAGCCAGGAAGATGATCCTGGGAACTGAACAGTGGGGTTAGAACTGTGTCCTCTGACAATGTGGAAAAGAGATGTGTGTGAATAAAACATTACCAGAGTCCAACCATCACGCCAACGCCACCACCGCTAGGGTCTCACTAGACTAGGTAGACTGGCCTCAACTTGCAATCCTTGCAATCTTCCTGCCTCAGCCTCCTGTGATTACAGGTAATCACCACCAGGCTGAGTTATAGTTCACTAATTCTAACACATCCGAATGCCTACTTCAACCACTGCCTTTTCCTATCTGAACGTCTGTTTCAACCACTGCCTTTTCATAGCTTGGTGGCAGTGTCTTGTCTTGTTCTCTTTAGTATCTACAAACAAATATACTGCATTCTACACATCCACTGCAGCGTTAACCAATGACTATAGAGAGCCATCAACACGATTGCAGAAAGTCTTCCTCCTCTGCAAAACCTGCTTATGTAACACCTGACCAGGTTGATTCAAGGACACACATTTTTCCAGAATTCTTTTTTTCTTTATTTGTGTTTGAGCTCTACGTGGGGGAAATACTGATGTTTTTCACTAGTTCAAAAAAGCTTTCAATTCAAAGGCTGGTAATTCAACTATGGAATAAAATATTCATTCTGAAAGTAAACACCTTTCTCCTAAGTCTCCTGCAAGTCAAGGTGGAGGGGAAGGGGGTGCAGAAGCCTCTGCTTTGCCAGGGCTTTAAAGGGCCATGGTGTCTACGACCACTGTGTAGTAGAATGCTATGCATTACTGTAGAGCTGTGGAGCAAGTGACAGGCAGCGCTCTACCACTAAGCTACACTGCCATCCCTAAGACAATGCCCTTGACCGCAGCTGTGCGAGACCACGCCCCTGCAACGGTTCCGTGCGTTTCATACCCCTAAGACGTTAAGAGAAGCGCTCGAGTGCTTGTCTAGCACATCTGAGCCCCGGGTTCTAGCCTTGGTGCTGGGAGGAAAAAATGGCATTATGGGAAGCAAAGACAGGGAGTTAGGGGCCTGGAGTGGCCCTATAACATGCCGGTGGGCTCCTGGGGCCCAGAGGCTGGAATGACAGGACAGAGCTGCCTCTGAAAGGGAGAATCCACTCTCTTCGGCCCGACTTCCTGGTGTTTACAATTCAAGTCCCCTTCCCCTAGGAAATCTGGGCTCTCAGACAGGATGACTGTCTGGAATTTGTAGCCAAGGCGTCTCTGGCAGAGCGAGCAGCTGCCGCTGAGAGGTGAGGAAGGGCAGACGTGTGCTCCGCTCGGCGCTTGCGCGCGGCGGGACTCCATCGCCGCGGACGTGAGGAGCAGTCCCAGTGCTCACAGCAGCCCTGCCCACCCGCCAGACACTGACAGGCTGTTTGTCCATTCCAAGCAAGTTACAAGAAGTCAAGGATGCAGAGTGACCTCTGCAGAGGTGAATTTGTGGTTGGTGACAATTTCTAGGTGTCCTGCTTCCTTCCAAACAAGCTGGGTTTTGCCAAGGGAAATACATTTTTTTAATTGACCATGTTTTGACTGGGGGTGTAGCTCAGTGGAAGAGTGCTTGCCTGGCTATGAGTGGGGCCCTGGGTTTGATCCCCAGCACCACCACAAAAATTGGGAAATGCTAGCGCTCATTAACAGTTGTGATCATGAGGCAAGGCCCACAGTATCCTAATAGTTGAGTTTAAAACCTGACATTGTCCCGTGGCTGTGACTTCAGTACGTTACTCTGTCCCTCAGTTTCCCTATTTGTATTATATAGACACCACAGGGTTACAAAAATTAATATTTATAAAACACTCAGGAAAGCACACAGCACTTGATAAGCAGGAGACATTGTCCCTGCTACAGCTGACAATGAGGGACTGGAGCTAATTCACTGGTAGACTTGTTTTCCTGGCAAACTAATATATATTAGGCTCCAGGTTTGACCCCCGGCACTACAAGAAAACAAAATGGAATTGAGTTGAGCATGGTGGTTCACTACTACAATCCCAGCAGTCAGGAGGGCCATGAGTTCATGGAAGAAGACAAGGAAGAGAAGGTGAGAGAGAGAGAGAGAAAGAAAGAAGGGGGGAGGGGGAGAGGGAGAGAAAGAGCTACAAGGAGAGGGAGAGGGACAGGGAGAAAAAAGCAAGCAAGCAAGAGAAAGAAAGAGAGAAAGAGAAGGGAGGGAAGAAAGGAGGGACGGAGAGAGGAAAGGGAAGAAAGAGAAGAGAAGAAAGAAAACTAGCCAAAACCTCAAGTCACCTCTTGATCTACCCTAGTAGGTGGTGGCAAATGTCCCATAACTTTACTTAAACAAAAAGGACCTGAAGAAGTACTTCCTTAGTACCAATTCCTAACCCTTGGTTTGCTCTTCATTTCTGAATACTGTGCATTGTGGTTCTAATAATTCAGAGGAAATATTTCCTTAAGTCATTTCCTTAAGTCATTCCCAGTTCAAGAGTTTATTGATATTGCTCCAAAACATCCGTGGCATGAGCTCCACAGGCATAGTACCTGTCACCCAACCACAGCCACCCCTGGGAAATATTTATACAAGAAACACGAATGCAATCCCATGCCCACTAGGGTGCTGGTATTGCAAATCAGCGCCCCTAGAGGGCTGGACCTCCTGCTCATGCACTTCCCTCCCAGAAAGACAACGTCCAAGCTTGTGGGTTGCAGGATGAGGCCCTGCTGGGAAGAACGTGTTCTCTGGTGCCAGGCATGGTTCTTGTCCACAGCATCTAGCCGTAGCCATGACAACCACAAAAAAATGCTTTGGGGATGATTGATTACTCCTTGCCGTTATTATCTCTCTCTCTCTTTGTTCTGCCTTTTGCTGTATCATCATCTCACAGTTGAGAGTTGTTATTATCTGTGTGTTAGATTGTTTTTCCTTAAGAAATAGCAAAAGGTCAGGCTTGAACCTCAGTTCATTGTTGTTCTGAGTAAAGAAATAAAATATATGCAAACATTTCCATGCTCATCACATAGTCTAAAATGCTCTGGAGTCTGGGAGACATTGGTAACCGGGTTCACGTCTAAGGAACCCCAAGGTAAGGAACACAGGGTGGGGGACACTGCACTTCACTGAATGACATATATTTGCACACCAAGTTCAAGGCACTGTTCTAGGAGTAGCCCTGACGAGGGCTTATGCATGCCAAGTGGCTGTTTTGGCTTTTCTTTCTTTCTCAGTTCCCTTTTTCACATACCAAACACTGTGTATTCAGTTCACTGAAGAAAGTCAAATTATGAATATACAGATGTACAGATAGCTCTATAAAGTTATAAAAACATACGGCAAGGACCGGGACGGTGACTCAGTGGTAGAGCACTTGCCTTGTATGCATGAGGCCCTGGGTTCAATTCCTCAGCACCACATAGCAGAAAAAGTCAGAAATGGCGCTGGGGTTCAAGTGGTAGAGCATGAGACTTAAGCTGAAGAGCTGAGGGACAGCACCCAGGCCCAGAGTTCAGGCCCCACGACCAACAAAAAAATCAAACCAAATTAAACAAAAACGTATGACAGACAGAGGTGTTTGCTGGTGAGAGCTGGGAACCAACGGCCTCGCGTCAGAGAAGCGAGGGTCTGCGGGGCGCTGGGAGCAGGGCAGGACCTCAGCACATGACTTCATGTCCAAGTGAAGTCTTACAGAACCTCTAACAGAAAGCTACCCAGGGCCAAGACAGTTAACCTGTGCCCCCAGCCTCATGAGCAATTTGGTGTGAAATGAGCTAGAAGCAGGAAGAGAGCGCCTTATCCAGGATAATCCATGGCCCGATCACGGTGCAGTCAGATCAACCGAGCATTGCTTCCAGACAACTCTGAACACCTGGAAGGGTTTCTCCTGCACAAAACCTCTCCTTGTAACACCATTTTTACCTGGTTGTACCTTCGAGACTAGCAGCTTGGCGAGAAAAGACCATCCTTAGAAAGAGACCTTGAACATACACAACCCAATGCAAAAACCTGGGTGAATGGGAGAACTTCTGCAGATAGCTGCTGAACGAGACTGCTGTGATCCAGTATGGAAGGCATAGTGCTGACATCTCGCTTCCACAGAAGGGTACGACTGGCTTGTGTGTGACTTAGCACATCCATTCTTAAAGACACAGACATAGTTTAACATGGTAACAGTGGCCATAAGAACGTTTAAGGTCACAAAGCATTATTGAACTGCTTTTCTGCTAGACCAGTTTTCCCTTCTACAATTTGTGTTCTCAAGAGTTTTGAAAATCATCCTGCAAAGGAGTGTTTATAAATTCAGCTGGCCAATCTATAAAAACAAATAATGAAAAGAACGGAGTTACTTCATTAGGAAAAGGGATGATCAGAGAATGGTTCTAAATTCATATAATCTAGTAGAATAGCCTCATCGTTTTGTACTAATCAGGTAAATAAGGAATAGAATAAGCTTTTAAACTGGTTACCCACAGGGCAATTTAATGCAATACAGAATTCTAAACTGGATCTCCTACTCAAAAGGAAAAAAAAAAAAGATGATTTTTAATTAAGGGCCTTACTGGAACAACACACAACACTAAAATACAGATGGCAAAGCATTAAACCCATGTTAAATTGGCTAAAGTTGTTCTCAGAGACTATTCTTGTTAGAAAATACAAATTCAGTTATTGAGGCATAAAGGATTATGAAATGATTTGGAGAAATTATTTTGTGCATGTATGTTCATGTACATGTAAACAATATACACTATAGATCACCATATTAAATACATGAACTGCTCTGTAATACATAACTTATTGTATGAAATACATTACGTGGCTTTAGAAACTGAGCAAATGATAAAGAGTAGAGGGTAAACAGGTCAACCTGGGAACAGGTCTAGGACATTCTTTATAGTATGCTTGCAAATCATGTGCACGATAGAATTATGTGTAGGTGAAAAGCTTTGTGGTGGCCGTGTTCGAGAGGAGTGAAGGGTCTGAAGCTATCTCTGAGCCAGGTTTCCCAGGTTTCCCACCAGCATTGTCTTACCTAGGCCTGGACAGCCTCCACATCCAGTAGGCTATTTGCCTCAGCCTGGCTTTTCTCACAGTTTCTGACAACTCACACCAGTCAGAAAAGGAAGAAAAACAAATTGTGCCATTTCTTCTTTTTTTTTTTTTTAATGTCGGTTGTGGGGCCTTGACTCTGGGCCTGGGCGCTGTCCCTCAGCTCCTCAGCTCAAGGCTAATGCTCTACCACTTGAGCCACCACGCCCCTTCCAGCTTTTTCTGCTTATGTGGTACCGAGGAATGGAACCCAGGGCCTCATGCCTGCAAGGCAAGCACTCTACCACTGAGCCACCTTCCCAGCCAGGTGCCATTTCTTTTGTTACAAAAGAAGTATTGTAGGTGGCATGAAAGTCCAGAAAACTCATAAGGAAGGAAAACACCCATACCCGTCACACATCACTGAAAAATAATTGTCATTTTGTCATGTTTCCTTTCAACTGTTATTGTAAAATTTTAAAATAACTTGGGTGGTATTATAGAAACTGTAGCCTTTTTCTTTGACATAATAAAAGACAATAACCTCGTGAAATCTTCCATGCCGACATAAATATCCCATCATACAGATAGGTCTTAAGTCACCTAGCAATTTCTCGAAATATTGACCATTATTTCCAGTGTTACACACAATGCTGAGTTAAAAATTTCAGGCCTTTGTGCTTCTACATTTTTAACAGTATTTCTGTCTGCATTAAATGGAATTGCAAGACCAAATGGTATTAGCTTTTTTTTTTTTTCAGTCTTGGGGCTTGAACTCTGGGCCTGGGCACTATCTCTGAGCTCTTCAGCTCAAGGCTAGCATTCTACCACTTGAGTCACAGTGCCACTTCTGGTTTTCTGGTGGTTAAATTGAGATAAGAGTCTCAGGACTTTCCCGCCCGGGCTGGCTTTGAACCACTGCGGGCTTTGAACCACTGTGATCCTCAGATCTCAGCTTCCTGAACAGCTAGGATTACAGGCGTGAGCCAGCGGTGCCCAGCTGGTATTAGCTTTCTTAAATCACCATCAAAAGGCCAAATATTTTAGAAAAGAATACACCTTTAGACTTAAAGGGAAAGGAAATACTTGAATGGGATTACCACAAGAGGGCTGGAATTCCATTTAGGATTTAAAGAAAAGGAAAGTTACTATCATGGCTGTAAACTATAGTCTTCAGGTCAAACTTAGCTCTGAGACAAGTAAGTTCTGTGAGCTCACTTTTGTCTTTAAAAGAGGAAAAGAACAAAATATTCCAGCCTGTATTAAAGACATACTGGCTATTAAATAAAAGATGAAGGGCCCCTGCCTCTGATGACAAATACACACTCTACTGTCACCCAGGGGAAATTCAGATTACCCTCAGGGTAGAAAATGAGATTCCAAATATTGAAGTAGAACATTTTTTTTAAAGTATGCATGTGGAAAGTGATAGGAACTGAAAACCAAGGTTCCAATTAAAATTTTGCAAAAAAGCCTGTGTTTACAAGTTGGGCTTTGCCCTTGCTCTATTTTCTTAGAAAAAGGAAGGGCCCCAACGGTCAGGAGATACGGTGTCTAGTCCCATTTGTCCTGAACAAACAACTAGACTCTTGTTTGGGTCAAACCTATTCGAATTCAATTTCCTCACTTGTTAAGTAACACAGTCCAACCAAGTCCCTAAGGGTAACTCTCGAGGCTCTCATTGTACAACATTCTCCAGTTTTATAGGTGGCAGGAAAGGTGAGAGAAGTTCCACCTGAATGTCTCAGGCTTAATGGAATGAGGAAAACCTTTTCTCTAGCCTGACAGACCCAGCCTATGGACAGCTCCCCCCATGCCCTGCCCCAGACCAGCCTGGGAGAGCCCCCCTTGAGCACTGAGCCAAAAGATGCCAAATCAGGAGACAACAAGGACAACTGCACCCCATGTTCACTGCTGCACCGTTCACCACAGCCGAGTTACAAAAACAGCCCAGATGGACAATGCGATCTTGTTTTAATGTGATGTGTGTGTGGACTTGAAACAATCATGTTAAGTATTTCAGGCTCACAAACACAAAGGACACATTTTCTCTGGTGTGGAAGTTAGATCTAAAGTATGAATGTATACGCAAACAAGATATACAGGGTCATATGCGCATACACACAAACATATTAGCTGAAGTATGACATATGCAAGAGAGGGTTCCAACCATGTAGCGCCCCTGAACAACTATCTTGTAGATGGGCAAAATGAGTACCAAGCTGGGACAGGTACTGTCACTGGAGTCAGGGAGTTGTGAGGTCAAGGGGCGGGGAACAGAGGAGTGGAAAGAGGAAGAAGGGTGGGAAAAGTGCAGATAATGGTCAATGTACACATGTGAACATGGAACTAGGTAAACTGGGGTGTGGGGAGGGGAGACAGATGGAGAAGAATGCTGAAAGGGCTGACATCAGCCAAGGTGCCTGGTTCTCAACAGCTGGGACGCTGGATGGAAACCTCTTTGTACAACCACTCAGGGACGGGAAGGTCCAGGAGCAAGAAGGGACAGGACTCACCATGGCCGTTGCAGTAATAGATCCACTTCTCCCGGTTCTGGGTTGGAGTCACAGATTTCTTCAGCCCGGCCTTTTCCACAATGGCACTGGGGTCCTGCCGGGGCCCCTTTTTCAGAGTCCTGGAGCTTTTCCGGACACTGCACACCACGATCACCACGAGCACCAGCAGCAGGAAAAGCACGATCATCCAGGGCAGGTGCTCGTTGATGTCAAAGTGCCTGTGGAGGTTCTGCCTGGGGTGGCCCCTCGCGGGGCCCTTGATGGGAGTGCTGGACTTCTCGCCCCCGGTGGCCTCCATGGACGGCAACAGCTTCAGAATGTGTCTGTGGTGGGGGCCTTGCTGACGAGTGACCACCTGGAGGGCAGGGAGGGTCTGGTTCCCGCCTTCCTCCCTGCTGGCTGAGCTCCTGTTGTCAGGGACTGTCCCTTCCTGGATGCCACTTGGTACCTTTGGTCTAACGGAGGCAGAAGAGTTGGAGTCTGTTGAGTTCATGCCTAGAAAAAAAGAGTAAGGAGGAAGGGAGAGCTTTTCCATATTGGGGTCTATATATTCCTTACCCTTCCGGGTCATCGCCAGACTGAGCTGGATAAGGAAGAGATGCTGGCTGGAGAGTAACTGTAAGTCGTATTGCACATTTTCTACTTTTTACATAAAGTAATATCTGAATAGCTCAACTCACTTTTGTATAGCCAAAACAAGTTCACCCCCAAAAGATCTGAGCTTCCTGGCATATTCTGCTATACAGAGGTATAGTTTAGCACTCCAATTAATTGCTTTGAGTAGCCAGAGAATGAGCGCAAGTTTAATTCCTGTTTACTCTCTTCTTTCTCCCCTTTAGATCATTTCATGATGCCATAGTAAATGTGAGCATGTGGCTATGCTAAAGGACTCAAATGGTCAGTGAATAAAAGACAGACATTCCTTAGTAGCCATTATCAACAGATTAAGTAAAAATGGGGCTGACTTTCCCCATGCAGTCTTCACTAAGGAGTGTGAGACCCCAGATACAGGGGTCTACGTCAGCCCGTGAGAAAGTCTAGAGCGGGCCACAGGAGCTCTTTGGAGCTGTCGCTTCATTTCAAAATGGTAGCCAAGAGAAGGCTCCCCCTATAGGTGGAAAGCCGAGTCACCTGACAGGAGAGAGCACGAGGTAACACAACTCAGGGTGGTTACCGTCTCAGGAAAATTATACTCACACAAAAGAATTCAAAAAGGCTCAATTATATATTCTGCTGGAGGATTAAGTGGAATTTCAGGAAAACTCAGATACTTAAAAAAGAATGCAGTCAAGATCATTAGAAAAACATGAAGAATTCATCTCCTGATCTGGGTACTACAGAACATATTTGCCGTTTCCTGAAATTTCTAATTTTCCCTCCCATTCTTGGCCCTCGCTTGCATTAACCATTCTTCTCTCCCTTCTGAATGCAATGGCATTCCTGCTCCTTCTCACTACGTGTCTAGGTGGAAAACCTTTTCATCTGGAAGGAACCTTAGACATTTAAATTGCTTACAATTTAAATTGCTTACAATTTAAACAAGACCTGAAGATGTCAAGTCACGGATATAAGTCAAACACTGTCCCTCTCTCTGTTCTTATTTTCTAGCTTGATGGTAACCTGGGTTTTAAGTGTTTAACCTCTCCTAATTAAAAAAGAAAAACACTTTTTGGAGTTTAAATCTTGCTAGTTAAGTCCAAAGAGCCAGATTTAATTAGCAGCAGAAAAGAGCCGCCTTCTCTAACGTCTGACTTTGGGAAGCACAAAGCGAGAGAGCATCCCTGGTGCCTCCGTGGGCGCGAGGCCTGCTACACGCCAGTCATTCACGAAGCTGCATTACCTTTGGGAGCGTACGTGGAGGAAATGACTTCATGGGAAGCCCCATGCCCCGAGCGTGAAAAGATGGCTGTGTCAGGAGAGGGGGGGGCTGGGCTGGAGAAGGACGGGCGTGGGCCACAGACGTTGTCTGCCTCCTTGGTCCCCGGCTTGACCACCACCAGGTTCTGACTCAGGCAGTCTGTGTGTGCTTTACATTTCATCACGGTGGAAGGCACATCGGAGAAGGTACCCCGGGTACACTGCTTACACCGCACATCCTCATTCTCTGTCCCTTTCTTCCGCACGCCCCAACCCACAGGACACACGGTGTGGGGGGCGCAGGTGCCATTCGATTGGAACATGCCGGGTGGGCAAGTGCATTCTCGGTCAGTCAAGGCAGCACAAGGTAATTTCTCAACCATCAGCCGTGGGCATGGCTGGCTACAGTCATGGCATTTCTCGATGCCATTCTCATGCCTGGTAAAAGTCCCCGGAGGACAACTGGTGCACACACGCAGGCTCGTGTTGGTACAATGCTCGGAGACATAGGTTCCTGCTGGACACTTGTCACAGGTTAGCACCTGGCCCGTGGCACGGTCAACATGGCGGTATGTGCCTATGAGATTTGGGGCTTTCTGCTCTGGTTGAGCTGTGATGGTGCTAAGGGATCCAAGCTGAAAGAAAGAGAACAGATGGAGGGACAAAAACCACAAGTTATTAGGTGGTAACACAAAAGGACCAACAATTCCCACCCCTATTAAATCACCCCTATTAAACATCTGGCCAGCACCACATCTGCTCAACACAAATGCTAGCATCCGTGAGTAGAGTAGGAGAGAAAGCAAGACTCAATTGTTCCCTTAGCATCTGACCTACCAGATGTGAGCCTTAGTTTTAGTTTTCCCTCTGCAAACTGCTGCTGACAATGACTGTCAAATTGATTCTAAAAATCAGTGGAGAGCCAGGCAGCATCAGCGGTTTACACCTGTCATCCTAGCTACTCAGGAGGCTGAGGTCTGAGGATCAAGATTCAAAGTCACCCTGGGCAGGAAAGCCCATGAGACTCTCATCTCCAATTAAACACCAAACAAGGCAGAAATGGAGCTGTGGCTCAAGTGGTAAAGCACTAGCCTTGAGCAAAAAAAAGAGCTCAGGTGAATGAAAGCACTTTCTAGCCAGTATTAAAACTGCTGACCTGGGCAGGGGGACACACAGCTGTAATCATAGCACTCAGACAGTAGGGACAGGAGAGCAATGAGTTCAAGGCTAGCCTGATTATACACTGCAACTTGTCTCAAAACAAAGCAGACAGGAAAGATGGGTAAGTGCAATCATAGTAACTGATGTACCTATGTGGAAATCAGGTAAACTGAGAGGTGGGTGGGGTTGGGACAAATTGAGAATGATGGAAGGGGTGGCATTAAATACACTATGCTCACAAACTGACGTGCTGAACTGAAACCTCTCACACAGCAACTTGAAGCTAATGTAACAAACAAGAATTAAAACACAAAACCACAAATGCAGCTCAGTGGTACTGTGTTTAACTTAGTGTGTAAACGTTCTGCAAAAAGTAAATTTTAAAAAGTGCTAGGTGAAAATCAAAATCCCAATACATAGAGAAAATAAACAGCTGAATAGTTGTCTTCCGCTGCCCTATGGCACCTGAGAATCAGCATGGCTATTGTTCAACTGCATGACAGGGCTGCCTACTTGGGGCTTCACCTACAGATGGAGCATGACTTTCTTTTCAAAAGTTTCTTCTATGTGAAGATAGTCTTTCATCTTGGTGCTGTCTCTGAGCCTTTGTGCTCAAGATTAGCTTCTACCACTTAAGCCACGGCTCCACTTCTGTCTTTTGGGTGGTTAAATGGAGGCAAGAGTCTCATGGACTTCCTGTGGGGATTGGCTTCAAACTGTGATCCTCAGATCTCAGACTCCAGGTTCCTGAGTAGCTAGGATTCCAGGCATGCCTGTAACCGGTGCCTAACTTAGTCTTTTTATCATTTTGTTGATAAGGTGAAGGGTTTTCAAACTGAACTCAGAAGAGCACCAGACTCAGTTCATATGTCTGCCAAGGAGTGTAAGGTAGATGCTTAGCGCCCCACCCACCCATCTCTACCAAAACCCAAGCTGCCCTTCTTTGTCAAATCTAATCAGTTCTCTAGGAGTTCACCTGAAGGAGTGTGTTCCTCAATTAAGCCTTCCAATCCCTGAGCTAGGGTCCCCTATGAGATCCCATCCAGCTCCACCTCAGCAGCTCACCACCCTGGGCTCCCCAGAGGGACGGCTCCCCTGGAGGCACATGGGTAGGGAGGAAGGCATCTAAGAAAGGCTATTTGCCTTAGACCTTTCCCCACTAGCCTGGTCACTATTTTTAACAAAATAAAAACCCTCATTTCCAAACATGATTCTTGGACTAATGTACTGAGTAGGGGAGACAAAGGGGATTCAAATTTAAATTAGCATGGTCTCTGTAGGATGTGAAACCAACCAATGGGCAAACACTGGAAAAGGCAGACGCAGTCACTGAAAAGGACAAGGGAATGGGCACCCAAAGCCTGGGAATGGGCCCTACTAATCCAGATCTGCTCAGAGGTTCATCAAAGCCTCCAGCACCAGATGCAGAACTGAAATTCCCTGGGAAAAGAGTCTTAAACTTCCTATCCCCAGTCTCACCCGCTGAGGTCACTGTGAGGCTCACAGGTCAGGAATAATGTGTTTTGTCCTTAGCTCTAGAGTTCGTTCTGTTTTTAAGCTCTCCATGTGACGCTGATGCCCAACTACATTTTGGACTCCCTGAACTAAGTGTAATATATATATATATATATATATATATATATATATATATATATATATATACACACACATATATGTAAAATATATTTATATATTTAATATACATGTTTGTATGTAACATACATATATATATATATATTACACTTGATATATTCCCCCCCCTTTAGTTCTAAGATTCTGAGTCGTATTTTTAACATAACCCAATCCTATAGTCACTCCCTTGTCTCTTACCCAATCTGGCACATCTAATGGTCCTCATATTTCTTATCAGTATTTTTAAAACAAAAATAAATGTTCCTGGGCTTCTTATAATCAGGAATATAGAAATCCCCTTTGCATAACTACTTAAAGATAGTAAAATAAAATTTGGTAATTAAAAAGAAAAATATAGAATAAAAGTATTTAAGCCTGCTCAAGTCCATTCATCTCCAGAGACTGGCTCAGTTAATTTTCCTGATAATCTGAGCACATGTTCTTTAAATTAGCTATGTCTGTTGCTTTTGGTTTTGTTTTAACAAGTTTTACCTATGGGCCAGGCTTTACACGTGATTTGCTTCCATTCAATTTCTTTTTTTTTTGGCGATCATGGGGGCCTGAACTCTGGGCCTGGGCGCTGTCCCTCAGCTCTTTAGCTCAAGGCGAGCGCTCTACCACTTGAGCCATCGCACTTCCGGCTTTTTCTGCTTAGATGGTGCTGAGACCTCAAACCCAGGGCCTCATGCATGCAAGGCAAGCACTCTACCACTGAGCCACCTTCCCAGCCCCTCCACTCAACTTATTAGTGTTCCATCATTGAATTCTTTTTGTACTGGAATACACTGACCATTTCCTTCTTAACAGTCAGGGTCTCTGGACTGTCTCTAACAGAGGCCATAAAGATTGCCTCTTGTCCCTGTCCATGTATCTATTTTTCTATCTTCTCTTTCTCTTTTCTTTCTCATCCCCAACCTTTTCTTTCCTTCTCATTTCAAATACCAAATACAATCACATGGCTCTGTCTTTTGACAAGTACTTTCTTCCACATCAAAAGAAGTCTCGACGCATAAGAACTCGTAACTTGGAAACTCTATTCATCTTCTCTTCCCTATTCACTAGAATCTACTATACATGTATTTTCATATGTGTAAATCTAGAAAGAATACAGGGAGGAGGAGGGAGACTATTCAATGAGAGAACTTATATTTTTGTCTAAACTGTCTTAAAAAAAAATATCAGCCTGACCTCATTTTATTTGCTCGCCAAAACAGTAGGTTGTATTAGCTAGGGTTGTCTTCAATTCCATCCTACGAAGTGCTGTGCTTACTTACATACGGGCTCTACCTTCTTGGCAAACCTTTCTGATTGTTCCTAGACATTCGGATTCCAAACAGATGAGCCACCTCTTCATCCCATTTCCTGTTCCTGGCCATCATAGCGGAAACTAATTACAGACTGTTTTGTAATGTGTGCTGATGACCCACAAATGTATATACTTAGGTTGCTGTAATGACTTCAAGCAGCTCAGGGCCAGGGACAGCCATGTCCCTTGCTTGTTGAACCACCTCAATAATGAAGATTGTGGAAATAATTAGCAAAACATCCTCTGAGCCGGAGGGCAGCAAGGGAAAGCCAACACAGCAATTCCTCTCATAAACAAGTTTATTGGAATCCAGACATCATTTACGTAGGTGTTGCCTACGGCTGCTTTCATGATGCAGTAAGACCAGGCAGCGACCACAGGGACCACGTGACCCAGTCTCTCAACGATCTGACTTTTTATATATTATATACTACACACACACACACACACACACACACACACACACACACACACACACACACACACACACACACACACACACACACACACACACACACACACACACTACACTACACTTGACCAGGACAAAAGAAATACCAAATACAAAGACCAACCGAGTCACAGAGACCCTTAGAGCTTCCCTTAGCACCTGCCATGGGTGTTGAGGTCTCTTCTTTTCTCTCCACCCACTCCAACTCACACACCAATTCTGATCCTCTCCAATGCCCTGGGAGCTTTGGTGCTCAGAGCTAACACTACCATGTGAGCCACAGCTCTACTTCCAGTTTTGTTTTGTTTTTTGTTGGTTCTCATAGACTTTCCTGCCTGGGCTGGCTTTGAACTGAAACTCTCAGATCTCAGCTTCCTAAGTAGCTGGGATTACAAGTGTGAGCCACCAGCATCCAGTTTGTTGTTGTTGTTTTAAAGAAAGGCAGCTATAGTGACGACTGTAATGCAACCAAATTGTTCCTGCTACAGACATCAAAACATGCTGCAGATGACCAAAAGGCAAAGGCTACATACCCTTACAATTTGAGCGGCACATTAACTGTCTAATATTAAGGCACTGATATTTGGAATTCTTCAGATATGAGAGGAGGAAAAAAAGAAAACACGAACAAAATTGCTTCAAGGACAAAGCTTCCGCTTCCACAACTCACAGCAGAACAGTTCCAGTTATGTTATATAAACCTGGTCAGCTCTGATTTCCTATCATCCTCTCTGAGTTGAAAAAAAAAAAAATCTGCTGTTGCCAGGGCAAAAGCAAAGACTTAAAAAAAAAAAAAAAAAAAAGCTGGTGAATATGGAGAATGCCAGGGAGAGAATACGCTGACTGCAGGGCCAGAGGGAGGGGAGCTCAGGAGATGCGGAGGAGGGGGGTGGGAGGGGGTCCACGGGGGAGGGGACGGCATCAAGCACCACGACGCTGCAATGCAGCGGCCATGTGCCATCTGCACGCTGTGCCCACTGCAGAACGTCACCTTCCTCCAGCACTACGGCGATTTCTTCCTTTTGTGTGTGTGCCAGGACCGGAGCTTGAACTTGGGGCCTGAGCACTGTCCCTTAGCTTTTTTGCTGAAGGCTGGCACTCTACCACTTGCACCATACCTCCCCAACCATGGACTCTCCTACTCCTGCCTGGGCTGGCTTTGAACCGCGATCCTCAGATTTCAGTTTCCTGAGTAGCTACGATTGATTACAGGTGTGAGCCACGGATGGCTGGCTGCCTGCTCACCACAGCTGTTCCTCAGCCCTCCACCTCTCTAGGGATGCCAAGTGTTGACTTATTTATTCACTACGTTGTAAATGAACCGGCATCACGTGCAAGACTTCAGGCAGTGATGGGGGCGGGGAGGAGGGGCACTCCATACCTCGCTAAGGATTTACAGAAGAACAAATAAACCCAGGCAAGAACAACTTTTCGGGCTGGGAAGGTGGCTCAGTGGTAGAGTGCTTGCCTTGCATGCATGAGGCCCTGGATTCAATTCCTCAGTACCACATAAGCAAAAAAGAAAAAAGCCAGAAGTGGCACTGTGGCTCAAGTGGTAGAGCTAGAGCGCTAGCCTTGAGCTGAAGAGCTGAGAGACAGCGCTCAGGCCCCAGGACCAGACCCAAAAAAACAAAAAAACAAAAACAAAAAACAACAACAACAACTTTTCCAGCAAGTGTGGAAACTCTGGCATTAAAGTAAAAAAATCTATCTGAATTTGGGGTGTGCCAAGCAAGCCCAGCTCTACCAAGTACCAGTTGGCATGATTCAAAAGATTTATATACATATATATTTTTTATATATATTTTATATATATATATACACACATATATATACATACATACACATATACACATATATATGTATATACACATACATACATAATATATATATAACGATATAGATAGACAGACGCTCAGTCTCTGCCTTAAGTTCCTCAAAAACAGCTCCTAATCTCAAGGGTTATGTGAGTAGCTTTTGCAGGACTGACCATAGATGAATGAGGGCTGAAGACCCTTAGGAGACTGGGCACCAGGAAAAACTAAGGCTTGACTACGGAGTTGTAGCTTTTAGCCACATCCCCAACCTCCAAGGAGGAGAGGAGCTGAGGTTGAGCTAATCACCAATGGTTAGTGATGTAATCGATCCTGTGCCTTCATAATGAAGCCTCCATAAAACTCCAGAAAGGCAAGGTTCAGAGCTTCCCGAGAGCTGAGTGTATGCGCGGGCCGGAGCATGCACGCATGCACGCCCACAGCAGACACGAGGATCCAACAACCCTCTCTATGCTCTGACCTCTGCTATTGGACTCCTCTACCAGACTGCTTGCTCATCAGCATCCCAATGTAAGAGCTTTTATTAATAAGCTGCTGATGTAAATAATGTAAGTAAAGTATTTCTGAGATTTGGGTGCTCACACTAGCAAGTGTTCTTTGAAGCCAGGGACAGAGGGTTAATAGAAAGGAGTTTTCTAGAACGTCTACTCAAGAGTTGAGACAGAGGACTGCATGAACAATTTCAAAGGAAACTACCACAGAGGATAAACTGATGGTGTTCCTACCAAAAAGAGACCTCTACATATCTAAATTAGAGACATAAATAAATTAACATGATAAACTCCAGGGCTGGCAGGTTTGTGGAGTAAAAATCGCATTCATAGGTGACAAGTGGCCCTCTAAATTGTCTTCCTGAAGACAAGCTGGCACGATGTAGCCCAAGCCATAAAACTACTCGTTCATTTCCTCTGACCTAGAAATTCCACTCTGGGGATCACACCTGTGGGAAACAACCCAAAAGGTTGTTGGTTTGGACAAGCCAACTTGAACAGCAGCAAGCCACACACTCAACAACAGGAGGACGGCTTCACACACGAGGACAGCCGGGCCTGGGCTCTTACACGGCGGATGTGAAGGCCCGCAGGCTGCCCTGCCCGCCACAGACCCAGGCAGCCGGCCTCCGTCACGGCCTCTCCTCCCCACCACCACCGGCCCTGCCTGCCTCAGCAGCCTTCAGCAATTCCCTCCCACTCCCACGGACTTTACAGAGCACTCTGTTTTAAAAGTTGGGAGCTGGGGATATAGTTCAGTGGTGGAGCACTGGCCTAGCATAATAAAAAGGCTCCGGACTCAATCCCAAGACTTGCAAAGATACAGAAAAGACTGTTTGATAAAACTTGAATGTGAATTTTCACTGCACTCAGATCTGGTGGAGACCACACCAAGGATGGCAAGCGACCTGGCTTTGCCCGTGTCTCCACCGCAACCCAAGCTCCATTGCCTGGCTCACCGAGCACCGAGAACACTGGCCGCCTGGACACCCAGCTCTTCACTATGGCTAGGGGACCCCACAGGCCTCTTTCCTACTGCTTTCCTCCTCCTCCTCCTCTAGGTTCCCACCCAACATCTCCCTTCTGTGAAACCCCAGAGGAAGAGACCAAGGACTCTTACTCGTACATATCCCTGAAGTCCACTTGTGCCTGACATTTAACAGATGGTCCACAGAACTCATTACATGAATGAAAAAGTACAAATGCAAGGGAACAAAACACACACACACACACACACACACACACACACACACACACACACACACACACACAGCGTCAAACACACACGAGTTAAATCCTGCCAGCTATCTGCCACCATTTTTCCCTTTGGGTCTCTTTCTCCTTCCCCAACCCTCCGATTTTCCCATTCCCAGTTGAGTAGCACTGCCCATTATCTAGGGTGAAATCAGATCATTGGTCTTGTCCCAAAGGTTCTTGAGGACACCAGAATTCCAACGTCTTTCCTAGGACAAATGATTAAACAAATCCCACTCTGCCTTTTGTCTTTGTCTGGCCTATCTATTCAAGCTTTCTAGAGGGATGTTCAAAATCTTGTTTAGCTGTGTGGTGCCAGTCAGTGTGACAAGCCCCCCCCCACACACACACACAATCATCATCATCATCGTCGTCGTCATCATCGTCATCATCATCACCACCACCATCATTATCAGCACCTCTCACATTACCAATTTCAGTTTCTAAGAGACCTGAAATGAAAAGTGAACAAAAGAAATACCAGTAACAGATGGTGCAAGCCCGGGCACTTCTATTCAAATAATCAGGCTGGCAGCAAAGAACCCCTAAAATGTTCTCAGATTCTCAGAGCGAGGTGAAACCACATTACTAAGCAGAAAGCGAGTGTCACTGTTACTCACTAAGCAAATATTTTTCCAAAATGACCCACCTTGCAGGGAAGCAAAGCCTCCGCCGCCTATTTATACCACTCCCGCTGGCAGGAGGATCTTTCCATCTTCACGGTGGCGCCACAGCCCGTCCGAGTCACCCCACAGAAAGTGCCCAGCCTTCTCCTTCCTGTCCCTTCCACACTCGGTGCCCCTTACCAGCGGGCCTGCTAAACTTCCAAGCACCGCCACGGGCGGAACTGTTTGTCCGATGCAAACAGCAGGCTCAACTCTTGAAATTTAAAATATCTGGTACAGTGAACCATCCCCCTCCCCATAACTAGGCAGACGGTGTGTTCGAAGCCACCCTGACCTAGCCTTGAATCTTCTCTCCAGTCCCCACCAACGCCCTCAATCTTCATTCCTCTATGTGAACACGGGGCTAGCACTTCCGCTTCGGGAACTTGTAAGATGTACTGAGATGGTTTGTTAGCAGCCCTTAACACAAGCCCAGGAGACCTCCTCAATAGGCAAGGGCTAGTACCATCAGACCCGTGATTGCCATTAATAACCACTTCCCAATCCCGCCCCTTGGGCTATCAATGCCCAGGCCCTGTTGACTCCACCACTGCTCGCACCCGACTCCAGGACGCATGGAATCACTCCTTGTTTCCCTCGTACACGTACGTTCCTCTCCCAAAACAGACGAGATCTGCAAGTGGTGCCAGGTAACAGAGCCGCGTGGCTCTGCGTGGCGGAGGAGCGCAGGGAAAACGACGTAAACATCAGCACCCAGCTCACCTCACCAAGCACCTCTGGTTTCTTTTTATTTGGGTTTTGGACGGTGTGAGGCACCGGTGTCGACCATTCTAGAGAGAGGCTGACAGGAGAACCTCAAGAACAGTGACACTGCTGCTGCCCTGAGTCAACAGCATCCACGTGCAGATCCGCCCTCACTGCAGGGCTCCGGCCGCCCAGGCTCTGTGAGGTGCTCTGCTTCCTCACATTACATAACCTCTGCTCAGTCCTCCTCAGGCTAGGAAAAAAAAAAAAAAGTGGTAGGATGGCCAGGTGACAATTCACAAGCCAATTTCAGACTCCCTGTTGATTTTTTGGTATTGAACAAATATACACACTGGGGGTGGGGCAGACTGTATTTATGATGCTGTCCTATTCTGCCGTGAAGCCCAGACTCCTCCCAGGGTCCACCACACAGGACCATCTGCGTCCAAAGGTCCACCCTGACTTGCTTCCGAAGCTCTGAAGCGATCAGGCATCATCTGTCACAGAAGACAAGTGCCGGAGTTTGCCAAGAAGTGGCTGGTGGCCTGGCATCACCGCAGTGTGCTGGGCCAGCCTAGAGGAAGAAGGCCAGCAGGGTATTAGCACTTACTGGAAAACAGGCATAGCTGTGTCTACAAGCAGGAGCCTTCACTCCATCCCAGCCCCTGAATAGTCCGATGATGCATCTGTCTGTTTCCCGTCACCAAAAGAAAAATCATCATCATCATCAGCTTTACTTGAGCCAGTTAGAGTTGACATGCTGTGAAGGGCTGGCTCAGGAAGCACATGACTCAGGAGGCTGAGATCTGAGGAATCCTGGTTCAAAGCCAGCTCAGGCAGACAGATCCAAGAGCCTCTCACCTCCAGTCAACCAGCAAACCTCCAGGAGCGGAGTTGTGTGGCTCAAGTGACAGATTACCAACTTTGAACGGAAAAAGCAATAGCTGGAGGCCGAGTCAAGTCCTAATACAGGCACCAAAAAAAAAAAAAAAGATCAAGTGCAAAGTTCAAGTGTGATGTCTACCTCCTGGCCTACCACTGAGAAAGCAGACTGCTCACAGAGCAGAGCCAGCCCAGAAGCCCACACGGCGTCGTCCTACCAGCCAGCACGACCTACAACACATTGGGAAAACATCACATAACAACCCCCCTCCTGTAGCTAACGTGTATATGGATATATATATACATACATACACACACACACACATGCACGCGCACGCACACACACACTTATTAGAGAGATGGTGGATCTGCACTTGAGTCTTATGGTCTTTTTCTCAAGTGAAAGTAACATACATTGTACTACAAGGAAGTATGTGTGTGCACGTGCGTGCGCGTGGTATTCAATGTGCATATATACACTGGAGGCTTCTTTATTTGCTCTCAATCAATGCAGTGGCTTCAAACACATGCCCTTGGTTCAGATGGGCAGTCTGATTCCATTCTGCACCTTCAGACAAGGGGTAACGCGGGTTAAAGCAGGATTCCTTCATTCCACCGTGAGTCCCGCCTGCGTTGCCCATCCCTCCCCATTCCTCACTTCCCCTAAGTCACTTGGCCTACTGAGGCGAGCAAATGTGAATCTGAAGGTGGACACTTCCAGCTAACATGGCTTTGAGTATTATCATCAAGAGTTTCATGTCCACCACATTTTCTTTTTTTTGTGTGTGGTTTTTTGTTTTTGTTTTTGTTTTTTTTTTGGTCGGTCGTGGGGCTTGAACTCTGGACCTGGGCGAAAAACTTTTTTTTTTTTTTTTTGTCGGTCCTGGTGCTTGAACTCTAGGCTTGGGCGCTGGCCCTCAGCTCTTCAGTTCAAGGTGAGCACTCTACAGCTTGAGCCACAGTGCCACTTCTCACATTTTCTATGTCCAGCCGTCATACCCTGGCCCACACGACCAAGAAAAGCCCAGTCCGCGCTGAGCTGCACACATGGCCATGGGAGCGGCACCTTTGAGACAAGACCCGAGTTCCCGCTCAGCTCTGGTCCACTGCCAGAGCCTGTGCCTCGCTCAGAACACAGTGGCTGCCGCGGCTTGTTAGTTGAGAAAACAAAATAAATTTTAAGAAGTCACTCCTGCAGTGCAGCCTGCTTTTTCTCTCCACCAAGAAATCTAAAGTAATAAACCAGAAGTGTTTTAGGCTTCCTTCCAACTTTCACACTCTAGGACTGCAGAGTTTACAGAAATCACGTAAAAAGGAGAAGATACTGTATAGATAATACCAGCTTTTCTTTTAAAAAAATAAAACGTTTGTAGCTCTATTTGTCCGTGCTGGTATTAGGGCTTAACTCAGGGCTTTCTCCCTCCAGACAGCGCTTCTCCCTCGAGCCCAAGCTCTACTTCCTTTCATCCAAAGCGCCTGGCCTGAGTCATGGCAGGAGCCGCACCTGCCTAGCGAGCACACCAGCGTGGCGCAAGAGCCTGGTCAAACGACCCGCCAAGGTCAGGAAGCAGAGCTCACCCACCTCCGCCCGGTAACACTGTCCCGTCATCAGCCTGGACATTAAGGCACACAGTGCTGTGTCTGCAATTCACCGTCCTTACGAGAGGAAGAAGGGATGTCTCTCTTCTCTTCTGGCCGCCCACCTGGCCAGTGCTCAGTGCAGGCGGCCACTGCAAGCCCCTGAGAACAGGGCACATCTCCGACTCTATAGTGTCAAATGAGGCAAGCCTTTCTAGAACATTCTTAATGCTGACATAAACCTAAAAGGTCTTATTTTACCTTGCTCCAGACTCCGGGCCTGCAATACATCTCTTGTGCTTCAGTTTGCATATTCCTACATCACACCCTCAGGGTCAACTCCTCAGCAAACCGGGCAGTGAAGAAAACCTCCCTAGGCAAGTCCCGCAGCAAACCAAGCCCCGTCTCTACATCCCTCCCCACATCCCTCCCCACGAGGCTTCTCTTCCATGACACTTCACCGTCAAGCAATTAGAATGTTAGCAACAGGCCGTGAGGCACAGGTGGAGCCAGGGAGCCGAGGGTCTTCACGCCCAAGCTGGGTGGCTTCCAAGAGACCAGTGACACCCTTGGAAACTCTATTCTCTCACCTGCAAAATGGAGAGGCTGGCACTACCTTCTCCTGCTTCACACCTGGCATCTAGCACCTGCTATCCATGTACAGTCACTACACACATACACAGCATGTGTACGCATGTGTGTGCAAGTATATATGCATCTGCACACGAGTGTATAAACATACGTGTATAGACATATCTATGTGGAGATACATATACATATATGGCTGAAAGCCAGCCTGGGCAAGAACAGTCTGTAAGATAAGAACTTCCAGTAAACCACTCAGAGAAAGCAGTCAGTGGCACTGTGGCTCAAGTGATCGAGCCTAGCCTGGAGCACAAAGAGGCTCAGGGACAGGGACAGAGCTGAGGCCGAGTTCGAGCCCCAGGACTGGCACATTAGCAAATCTATCAGATGCCCATGTGTGTGAGTGCACGCGCACACACACACTCACACACGTGTGGGTCTCAGGCTGGGAAGAGGAGAGTAAAGGCAGTCCTGCCTCTCCTCGTTCAGATCGCTGGCTGTTCCCAGGCACAAATGCACCAAGCCCATGGGGTGTAGCCCACAAGCTTCCCATGCACCCCAGAACTTCCAGGCTTACACACCTAACACTGTCACCACCATCCATGGGCAGAAGACGACTTTCGCGGGGAGGGGGGAGCCTGGGTCGTGCCTGACTGTAAATGCTCTGACCGCCATGCTTTCCTCCTCTGGTGAGGCCCCGCGGCCCCCGTGTCCCCGTGTCCCCGTGTCCCCACCACCACCACCACCGCGGCGGGAGCCCGGGCAGCACGGATCCTCAGGCCCGGGCAGCCACCGCCCTGGGCCGGGGCTGGCGGCGGCCCCTGCACCCCCGCCCGTTTCTGGGGATGCTGGGGTGTCTCCTACGGCCTTCTGGTTCTTTCTAGCTCGCCACCTCCGCGCTCCCCGCGGGGGTGAAGGCCGGGAAGTTGGCGATGACTCCAGGGTTTGATTTCCCGTCTCCTTCCTTCCACCTCGGACTGGGAATGAAGGGGGAAGGGGCTGGGGTCACCACGCGGACCCCCGGGCTCCGGCCAGGTGAGACACTCCGGGCAGCCCGCACAGCCGGTGCGGGGCGGGCAGGGCGCGGCGCGGGGCGGGCAGGGCGCGGAGGGCCGCCCTGCGCAGGCTCGGCGGTGGCCGGGACCACGCCTCGGCCGGCCCGGTCCGCAGCAGGTGCCCGGGAGTGGGGGTCCCTGGGCTCGTGTGGGGGTGGCGGGGGGGGGCCTGGGAAGGGAGGGAGGGGATCTGGTGCGCACGGCCGCTGCGGGAGCGCCTCGGCCGGACCCCGCACTGCAACAAAGCGGGGACGCGGGGAGGACGCGGGGATGCCGGCTCCCCGGGCCGGGGCTGGGGTCCGGGACGACCGAGGAAGACGCCCCGGGCCGGGCCGGGCTGCAGGCAGAGCCGTGGCCCCGGCGCCCCGCAGCCGAGCCGGGGACCCCGACGGGAGCGCCCCGCGCGCTGCCCGCCCTCCGTCCCCGTCGCCCCGGGCGCCGGCCTCCCCGCGCCCGGCCTCCCCGCACCCGGCCTCCCGCACCCGGTCTCCCCGCGCCCGGCCTCCCCGCGCCCGGTCTCCCCGCGCCCGGTCTCCCCGCGCCCGGCCTCCCCGCGCCCGGCCTCCCGCACCCGGCCTCCCTGCGCCCGGTCTCCCCGCACCCGGCCTCCCCGCGCCCGGCCTCCCGCGCCGGCCTCCCGCGCCCGGTCTCCCGCGCCGGCCTCCCCGCGCCCGGCCTCCCGCACCCGGCCTCCCGCGCCCGGTCTCCCGCGCCGGCCTCCGCGGCACTCACCAGGACGAGGACGCCCGCGGTCATCGCGGCTCCGGCGCCCATGGCGGGGCCCGCGGCTCGCAGGGGCGCGCGGCGCCTCGGCGGCTGGGCTCGGCCGCGGCTGCAGCGGGCGCGGCGCCCATCTACCTCCAGCAGCCCATGGCGCGGCGGCGGCCGGGCGGCCGGGCGGCCGGGCCGGGGCCGGGGCCGGGCACCGGGCGGCTCGCGGGGCGCCTCAGCAGCGCCCGCCCAGCGGCGCGGGCGCCCGGGCCGGGAGAAGCCGCGGCGGCTGCGGCTGCGGCTGCGGCGCGCGCCTGCCCGAGTCCTCGCCCTGGCCCCGCCGCGCCTGCCCAGACCCAGCCAGGAGCGCCGGCCGCGACAGCGCGCGGGAGCCGCTGCCCATAGCGCCGCCGCCGCCGCCGCCACCGCTGCGCCCGGCCCGCGGACCAGCTCTGGGCGCCGCGGCCGCCGGCGCGGGGACGCACGTGGGGCGGGGGCGGGGCGCCGGCCTTTGTGACGTCACCGCGAGGGGGCCGGCGCCGCCGCGCCGCGGCCCGGGGAGGGGGCGGGCGGGCGCGCCCCCTGGCGACGCGCGCGGGGAACTGCACCTTGCTGCGCCGCCGCCGGGGCCCTTGGCTTCCTTCCACGCCTTCGGGCTGAGGATCGTGAGTTCCAGGTCAGCCTGGGCTACGAGAGAGATGCGCGTGTCTCAGATTAGGCCCCCGCCATGCCAGGTGCGGGTGGGCGGCTCACGCCTGCCACCCCAGCTACTCGGGAGGCTGAGGTCTGAGGATCGCGGTTCGAGGCCAGCCCAGGCAGGGAAGTCCGTGAGACTCTGATCTCCAGAAAAGTCAGACGAGGGGCTGTGGCTCAGGTGGGGCAGCGCCAGCCTCGGGCCCTAAAGATCAGGGGCCGCGCCCGGCCCCAGGACGGGCACCACATTAATAAGTAAAACACTCGGGAGTAGACGAGCCCAACGCAGAGCGGCCCCGCATCACCGGGCCCGCACCGCCGGCCCCGCACCGCCCGGCCCCTCCCGGAGCGCCCCGCACCGCCGGCCCCGCACCGCCCG
Source organism: Dipodomys merriami (assembly GCF_024711535.1). Taxonomy (NCBI): domain Eukaryota; kingdom Metazoa; phylum Chordata; class Mammalia; order Rodentia; family Heteromyidae; genus Dipodomys; species Dipodomys merriami. The sequence goes on along the minus strand of NW_027202937.1, from coordinate 1,247,136 downwards.
GCCCCTCCCGGAGCGCCCCGCACCGCCGGCCCCTCCCGGAGCCGCTCTGGACCGCGCTGTCTGGTGCCGTCCCGCCTCGCCCGGGCCGGCAGCGCTGGACGTGGTCGCACGAGGTCATTCTGCGGACCCCGGGCTAACGAAGCGGGTTAAACCTCCGGACTGCGGACCCACGCGGCGGGAGGACGGCGGATCCACGCGGCGGGAGGACGGCGGATCCACGCGGCGGGAGGACGGCGGATCCACGCGGCGGGCGGCGGGAGGACGGCGGACCCACGCGGCGGGAGGACGGCGGACCCACGCGGCGGGGCGGCCGGTGGTCCGGGGTCAGACGCAGCAGACTTGCACCCTGAGCCTCAAGCAGAGCGGCTCGGCCGGAACGGCCGAAGGCTGCGGGGGACGAGCTACACCTCTGCGTGCGACAGAAGGGCTGCCACCCATGCCCTCCTGCCTGAGGAGCACAGGCCACATCTCTGGGATGGTACCTGTGCGTGGGGGGGGGGGGATATGGTATGGTGTGGTATGGTGTGGTGTGGTGTGGTGTGGGGTGGGGTGGTGTGGGGGGGGATATGGTATGGTGTGGTATGGTGTGGTATGGTGTGTGGTGTGGTATGGTGTGGTGTGTGGTATGGTGTGTGGTGTGGTATGATGTGTGGTGTGGGGGGGATATGGTATGGTGTGGTATGGTGTGGTATGGTGTGGTATGGTGTGGTATGGTGTGGTGTGTGGTATGGTGTGTGGTGTGGTATGATGTGTGGTGTGGTATGGGGTGGTGTGGTGTGGTATGGTATGGTGTGGTATGGGGTGGTGGTGGGGGATATGGTATGGTGTGGTGTGGGGTGGTGTGGTGTGGTGTGGTATGGTGTGGTATGGTGTGGTGTGTGGTATGGTGTGTGGTGTGGTATGATGTGTGGTGTGGTATGGGGTGGTGTGGGGGGGATATGGTATGGTGTGGTATGGTGTGGTATGTGTGGTGTGGGGTGGTGTGGTGTGGTATGATGTGTGGTGTGGTGTGGGGTGGTGTGGGGGGGATATGGTATGGTGTGGTATGGTGTGGTATGCGTGGTGTCGTATGGGGTGGTGTGGAGCAACACAATTTGAGCCATATTTCCAGCGCCTTTTGCCTTAGGTTAGTTTCCAGACAGGGCATCTTTTTTTTTCCTAGGCTGGTCTTGAAATACAATTCTCCTAGTCTCTGCCTCCTAAGCAGTTGAGCTCACAGGTGTGAAATAGCACACACAGCCCATTCGCAGAGGTTAATGCCCTGTGGTTCTTACATTCATGGCCAGATAAAGCTTATTTTCATGGCTTCATCCCATTTCCTATTTGATCAGAAAACCATTTGAAAAGGTTGTCACAATTTCCTCCCTTGTTGCTTATTTACTATGGCATAGGATTGTGTCAGGCTGATATATTGGACCCCAAATATCAACAAATATCACAGAATTGCTGATTATGTAGCAGTAATCCCAATAAAATGGCTCACGGTTTAAAAAATAAAAGAAGGTCTAACACTTCTGTCTCACTCCTAAGAACACGGAAGGGAAAGACTGGGCAAAGTTACCACCCTGTGAACAAAAGAAGCTCCACTAGGATTTCCAGTAGTGCACCTGCCTCGGCTCTCACCTGTAACTTTTCTTTTTGCCATAGCTTTTCCCATCCATGGTCCCATATCATTTCCCCACTAATAGGAGAGGTCACGAGAAAGGAGATCTTCTCCTTCGCCCTTCTTGCCTTTGATAAAAGAGTTAATCCTTTAATCAAAAGAGACTCATTTGGGAGAAACCCCACATAGTATATTAAACCTCCAATTTACTTCAGTGGTAGATAGAGTGAATCTCTTCATCTCTATGAGTTTCATCACTTGAGGGCTGGTTACAAGCTGTCCCACCATGGTGACAGAAAGAACAAATGAGAGAAAATGAGTACAATTCTCAATCCAGGGCTTATCCCTTACTGAGCACTCAATAAATCAACGCCTCTGCTAAAATTCCTAATTGGGGAAAAGAATCATTCATAAGCTACTGTGATTATAGAGGAGAGACAATACATTGGGGAGTTTTTAATTTCTTCAGACAGGTTAGATTTTAGGAAACATACATTTTGGGGGGGGGAGGTCCGGTCTTGGGGCCTGAACTCTGGGCCTGGGCGCTGTCCCTCAGCTCTTCAGCTCAAGGCTAGCGCTCTACCACTTGAGCCACAGCACCACTTCCAGCTTTTTCCTTTTTGCTTCTGTGGTGCTGAGGAATCGAACCCAGGGCCTCATGCATGCAAGTCAAGCGCTCTACCACTGAGCCACCTTCCCAGCCCAACAGTACTTATTTTTATGATCCCTAGTTGGGTTCAAGAAAAGTAAGACCTGATTGCTGGTCTTGACTCTGGAATGAACCAGCTACATGACTTTGGACAAATCCTTGCACCTCTCTGTATGTGTCTGTTGGTTATTTTAAGCTTCCTCATATGCACATGTGATCATTGTAGGCTTGTGTTTGTTTGTGAGGTTGCAGATCAAACCCACGGCCTCAGGCACACTAGGCAAGTGCTGCGCCCCCACTGTGCTGTTCCTCCAGCTCTAACGTTACCCTTTGTCATCCTTTACGCCAAATGGCTCATGGTGGGGTCCACCAGGCCTATGGAATGAGGCCCCCATGAAAGTCCAGGGCAGATTTGTGAGCACTTCCTGGGTGCTCAATCCTCTGTGCAAATGTTTTTCTGCTCAGGCAGACGAGCCAGCCTCAGATAGAAGTCTCCTCTTGCAACCAGGCTTTGCACTCTCCTCAGTCATAATAATTATGACCATTTTTTCCCAGGCAAATTGTAAATGGAATTTCTAGTCCCTGGTACTATCTTGCCTGGTGGGTGATTTAGACAAGAAACTAAGCCAGTGGAAGCCATTAAGAAAAAGTCACAAGCGAGTTATTAACCTAACATTGATTGCACAAGTAGCAGGGAGAGGGGACCTACCTAGCCTTTGAGGTGGGAATGAGGGTCGCCTGCTGATGAGGTCAGGGCGGTGGCCTGGATTCCGGGCTGCATCCACTCCTGCAGGAGCCAAAGGGTGCTCCAGCATCTGTAAATCCTGGGTGGAAGGCCGCGGGAGTCTGTCTTCCCATCTCACATGACTGCGGAAAAGGGCGCTCCCTGCATGCACTCGCCTCCAATACTTCAAGTTCCAGTTTTGCAACCAGTAGTTCAAGTTCCAAAAAGAAAAGAGAAGGAAATGAAAAAGGAGTGAGGTTTCTCTCTAAGGTCATCCCTTTCCTTTAGATTTCCATGCTCACAAAGATGTGAAGAGGCAGGAGGTGGATTGTGGGGTTTTGGTTGGTTTGTTTTGTTTTGTCGGTCGTGGGCTTGAACTCTGGGCCTGGGCGCTGTTCCACAGCTTTTCAGCTCAAGGCTAGTGCTCTACCACTTGAGCCATAGAGCCATTTCCAGTTTTCTGGTGTTTTTTTTAATTGGAGATAAGAGTCTCACGGACTTTCCTGCCCCCGTTGGCTTTGAACCACGATCCTCAGATCTCAGCCTCCTGAGTAGCTAGGATGACAGGTGTGAGCCACTGGTGGCTGGATGGTGTTTGTGTACCGCACTAACTTCCCCCACAATAACAGAAATAGGTTCTATGAATTTCTCCCTTCCCCATTGCAGAAATTCAGTGAAGATGGCAACTTTCCACCACTAACAGGACAGTTAGACAGTGGATGGGTGGGGAGAGTCAGATGTGAGGGACAGGAATTACTGAAGAAGAAAACTGAGCCCAGAGAGGGTAGAAGCAATCAGGACATTAGGAGGAGGAGCTGGGAATTGGTGCTTTCACAGTGGTCCTAGTCCTATCTTTCAAGTGTACATAATGGGTCTGGTGCCTTTTTCTCCAAATGCCAGTGACACATGTGAATACTCAGGTGAATACTCCTGTCTCCACTGGCAAATTATGATGAGCGTATGTGCTGAGCAGGGTAAGAGTGGGCCAGCTGCAGGGGAAAGAAAAGGAGGAGGAAGAAATGTGTTTGAGGGTTTTGCAGGACAGGATGACTAATGCCAACTACTTGACACCATGCAGACTTCTGCCATGTGATCAATCAACCTACAACACAGAAGCAAACAAAAAACAAACAAGAGACACAGGGATGTGTGTCCAAACACATCGTGAGCTTCCATCTTAGTGGGGCTTCGGCTTTCTACAGGGAGCACAAGGAAGGCCCAAGGACCAGGGCATGCCCAGCTAGGACCCAGCTCCTAGAAGCCTCTAACCAAATCTGTTGAAGAAAAATAAAGGAGAGAAGAAACGAAGATAAAGGGAAAGGATGTAAATGCTCAGACCTCACTTTTAGAACCAAATCTCGATTTACTTAATGCAAAGGTGGTTATGAAAATACAAGTGCTCCAAGATTCAATTTTCACTGACAAATTGTCAACAGAGGCACTAACAAAGTTACAAAGAATGAGAAAAATCTGCCTTGGCCTCACTCATTACTTCCTGGACATCGGATGCTATCACCAACACATCAGCAGTGTGCAAAGTGACTTTCAAACCCTTCAAGATGTCTCAGAGAATTGGATGTACATGGGAGAGAAGAAAGTTGTGTGTAGGGGAGGTCAACCCACTGGTTCTGAGAGCACATGATAATCATTCAGGTGTGTGCCTTCACACCCTTTCCCTCTATGAATTCCCCTGCCTGAGAGAGAGAGAGAGAGAAAAACACAGAGAAGGACCAAACTACTGCACCATAGGCATTGTACACACCCCCCCTCCAAACTGCTCTCCCACATTCTGATCCCCATGCTGTGAATTTGGCAATTCTTCCCCGGAGATGCTGCATTCATAACTACCCAGGAGGCCACTTGATTTGCCCCCCAAAAAACTGGAACTTATTCAGTGTTAAGTGAAGTCTAAGCAATTTTTTTTCAAATTCCTGCAGTGATGAAAATGTTCTCAAATTGGATTCCGACGATGTTTGCGTGATTCTACAAATTTACTGAAAATTGTTGAACAGTACACTGAAAAGTGGATAGGTGCAATGGTGTGTAAATTAATCCTCAACAAAGCTGTTTAAAAAAACAAAAAAAAAAGGAAAAAGAAAAGCTTCGTGGGTCTTCTGTACCTCCACCAGTGAGAACGGCTGTGCCTGAAGGTCTGACAGATCGCTTTGCTCATATTAAGTGTATAAATTAAAATGTAACTGGATTGAGTTAAATGTATGGAATGAACACCTTCTACAGAGCAGACAGAATGAAATTACATTCCTTTGAAGGCTCTAAGTCCTTCATAGAAATATGTGTGACACTTGGATCCCAGGGCTGGCTCAGCCACTGGCTTCCTGGGGCCGACAGTGATATTAAAGCCAGAAGACAGCATGCATTTTCACCAAGCAGAAGTCTGGGCCTTCCTGCCCTGGAGAAACTTGCAGCCTCTCTTTTTATGATGAGTCATGGAGAAGCTGTTAGGTTATATGTCTTCAAAAATGTCCCAGTGGCTTAAGGATTTGATATTATATTTAGCTATCACACTTCTAGCAGTTACACTGTCCTTTCTTACACTTCTGTTCATTAAACTGTTTTCTAGATTGGGGAACACGAGGGTTAAATCACCTATTTTTCTGATTTGTTATATCATAATAGACCTACATGGGATTTTTTTTTAATTTTTTGTGCCGGTCCTGGGGCTTGAACGCAGGGCCTTAACACTCTCGCTACGCCTTTTCTGCTCAAGGCTGACATTCCACCACTCGAGCCATACCACCACTTGGACCATATTTTAAAACATACAGGTTTTGTCCAGGGTGTTTTATTTTCCTTTTCCATATATACTTCACACGAGCTTTTGAAATATTTTCTTTTTGAACTCTACCCTCCCACTTGGTCTCTACCTCATTGAGCTACTGGCCAATTTAAACAAATGAATAGTACCGTGTCTAAAACCGTGTCTGGCTTTTACCAGAATAATTCAAATGATGTTTTGTGTTTTGAAAGCTCATCTGATTCTAAAGCTGCCATGTAAGGTAATCAGAAAAGCCTGACAATGGCCGGCTGCACTTTTAGCTGCATGTACATGCCTAATCTTATTAATCTTCTTTAAGATTTGAAATGTGTCTGTGTTCATTTCTCCAAAAGATTGAGTGGATAAGAGAAAAATAATGAGAATTACACATGTAAGGAATTACATAGTAGATGCATTTTAAGAAGTTAAAAGAAACCAGTAATGATAATTTTAATAACATTTTATTTAACCCAACGTATCTAAAATATTGATATTTTAGCATATAATTAATATAGCACAATTATTGATGAGTTGCCTATTTTACTTTATAATTTTATTTGTGCCAATACTGGAGTTTGAACTCAGGGCCTGAGTGTTGTTCCTTAGTTTTTCCATTCCAGTCTGGTGCCTGTTGACCACAGCTCTACCTTTTGCTTTGGCCAGTCCTCAGGCTTGAATGCAGGGCTTAACACTCTTGCTAAGCTTTTTCTGCTTAAAGCTGACATTTTACCACCTAAGCCATGCCACCACTGCTGGCTTTTTTTCTGGTTAATTGGAGATAAGAGTCTCTTGGATTTGTCCACTGGGCTGGCTTCAAACCTTGTTCCTCAGACCTTAGCTTCTTGAGTAGCTAGGATCACAGGCATGAGGCACCTGCATCCAGAAAGTACCAGTTTTTCTAGGCACCAGGAAGAAGCAGAAAATGAGTTCAAGAAAAGGAGAAGAGAATTTGTGTCATAGATTTCCTGGTAAGGTAAGAGTGATACCATGAGACATAATTGAAACAGTAAAATAACCACCTTCAACTCCACCTGATGGGTAAGTTCCAATAAAAGAGACATGGGTGGGGACAGGAGTAATCCTGAAGAACAGGAAGGCATAATAGTGTGTAAATACTGGTTGGAGTGCCTATCTTTTTTTTTTCTTTTTTGTCGGTCATGGGGCTTGAACTCTGGGCCTGGGCACTGTCCCTCAGCTCTTCAGCTCAAGGCGAGCACTCTACCACTTGAGCCACAACACCACTTCTGCTCCTAAATAGGCTGTATTTAAAACACAGGCTTCAAATCTCAGCTTTCTGAGTAGCTAGAATTACAGGTGTGAGCCACCAGTGCCTGGTTATTTTAATTCTTTAATGCTTAAAAAAAAGTTAGCATGAAAAAAAAAAGTTAGCATGCACTTTACATGTTGCTTTGAGTGAGCCATATTGCAAGCAACTTTTTAGTCATAGTAGCTAGGTACCTACCCTCCACAGCACTGTGCTAACACAGCACAATTCTAGGCTCACCACTGTTATGATGCATGTCTGGTATTCTTGTTTGCTGGCCTTCTCCCTCCGGATGACAAGCCCATAAAAAACAGAGTCTATCACTGCTCGTGTCTCGTCATGCCATCTAGCATAGAACCTAAGATATATATGCTTATGAACATTGAGACATTCGCTTTTGTGGTCTTATTCCCTTCAAAGGTATTTAGAAAATGAACCAGAATGCCCTTCTGTGAAGAAATATCCACTGCCTCTTCTCTCATTAACATTAATAATCATCGCTATTCTCAGTCAGTTTTTTTTAAAAATTCCCATTATGTTATTTGATGACAAATTTATGTGAAATGGAATTCATTTTGTTCTCCCTCATTTAAAGTTGAAGAATGAGGCTCAGAGATACTAAATGACCAGTTCAACATCATACATCATGATGTTTGCTTATTTCTATTTATTTGTATTCATCGAACCATCCTTGCATCACTAGAATAAAATCAACTTATTATAATGTGTGATTTTTCCCCCAGTCAAACATACATTTTTTTTTATTTTACAAGTATTTTACTGAGAAGTTTTGCATCTCTATTTATGAAGGAAATTGGTGTATAATTTTTTCTTCTGTTGCTATTATGTCTTCATGTGGTTTTGGTATCAGGCTAAAACCAACTTCCTAGAATGGGTTTAGTAGTAATGCTTCCCTTCCTATTTTTAAAAATAAATTTCAATGTTTTTGTACTCACAGGTTTTTTATAAATTCATTAAGTAAAATTATTTACTTTAAAAGCCTCAATCCTGGGCTGGGAAGGTGGCTCAGTAGAGTGCTTGCCTTGCATGCATGAGGCCCTGGGTTCCATTTCTCAGCACCACATAAGCAGGAAAAGCCAGAAGTGGCACTGTGGCTCAAGTGGAAGAGCACTAGCCTTGAGCTGAAGAGCTGAGGGACAGTGCCCAGGCCCAGAGTTCAGGCCCCATGATCTACAAAACAAACAAACAAACAAACAAAAGCCTCAAACTCTGCACTTTGTCAGAGCATATGGCAAGGCACTGATAATGGTCTTAAAAGTGAATACGATCAATCATTTTCCATGCTCCCTTTTAATACTTTTTCCTTTTATGTTTCACTCCCCTATCCCTAGACCTTTTTTCCTCCCCCACCTACTGTCAGGCACATCCCCTTCCAAACAGTCCTCCTTTTACAGTAGTGACCTTTGCAGTCTATTCTAATTTGCATTTGAAAACTGACCTTCTAGGTATGAGTATGGCTACTTCTGCTTGTTTTCAGGATCCATTTCAATCCATTCATTTTAAACCTCTATTTGCTCTTTACCAATGGAGGTAGTTTCCTGTAGGCAACAATGATTAGGTCTTACTTTTAATCCAGTGAATAGTTCTGTTTCTTTTTTTATTGGAGAATGGAGACCATCAACATTCTCATTTGCTTATCGACTCATGTATGGATAATCATCTTCCTTATATTCTCATGCTTGTGCTTACCTTGCTCTTCTCCCTGTAGGATTTCTTTACATATATCCTGCTGTTCTGTATTCATGGTCATGAAAGCCTTTCATTTTTGTTTACAATAAGTGTTTTTTTTTCCTTCAGTTATGAAGAGTAGCTTTTCCAACAAAGTAATTGAGGTAGACAGGTTTTTTCTTTTCAGAAATTGTTCTCCTTGCTTTTAGAGTTTCTGTTGAGAAAGTTGCTATTTTTCAAATGAGTTTGTACATGATTGCATGCTTTTTGTCTTGTAACTTTCAATAGTTTCTCCTTTCTCTGTATAGTTACTGCCTTACTATAGTAAGATTTGGAGCTCTTTTCTAATCATATTTGTTTAGATTCCCTAAAAGCATTCAATACCTGCATGACCATCTCAAAGAAGATTTGGAAAACTTTCTGCTATTTCTTTGTTACGTATTATTTCTATGCCCATGATTTGTAAGTTTGGTCTTTTAACAGTATGTGAGAGGGAGGTTGTCAATGTTATTTCTGTGCCCATCATTTATAGGTCTAGTCTTTTATTGGTGTCCCAAGAGTCTTTAGATAGATAGATAGATAGATAGATAGATAGATAGATAGATAGATAGATAGATAGATAGATATGTATATATACATATATGTGTGTGTGTATATATATACATATATGTAAATGTTTTAACTCATCTGCTCTGTTTTCAAATTCTGATATTGTGACTTCAATTTAACCAAACCAATTGGTGAGGCTTTCATCTGTCATCTGTGTTTTTCTCTTTGATTTATTTAGCTTTTTATTTCCAGAATTTCAGTTTGATTTGTGTGTGTGTGCATGCACATGTGAGTGTGTGGTGTTTGTGTGTGTGCATGTGTGTGCGTGAGCACTCCTCAGTCCTAGGACTTGAAATCAGAGCCTCCATTTCTGCCTTTTTCCCCATGCTCAATTAGAAGAGCCTCAAGGACTTTTCTGCTCAGGCTGGCTTGGAACCAAGATCCTCAGATCTTAGCCTCCTGAGTTGTTAAGGAATATAGGTGTGAGCAATAGGCACCTGACAATGTTTGATTTTTCTATTTTAAAGAATTTCTTCAAACAAAGGAGGAGGCAACAATGTTTAATAAGAAATATACTCATTACCTTGCCCGTGTAATTGGTATTCTCACAATAAAAAATTTAAAAAAAAAAGAATGTCTGCATCTTCATTGAATTCCTCTTTTATATCTTGCATTATCTGCCGCCTTTCAATCACCTGTTAATTTTTACTCTCTTGTAATCCACTGACATTTTTAATCCCTTTAGATTTATTGGTTAGTTTTATATCATTCTTTTGAATTCTTTCTCAGGGATTTCATCCATCTCATGATCATCAGTGACCATTATTGTGGATTTGTTGACTTTTTGCCTTGGTTTTTTATTTAGTGGGTTTGTTTTTTGTATTTCTTTGGCTTCTGCATTGCAATTTTCCCATCTAAAACCAAGTCATTGGTTCAAAGCTTCCATCATGTGCAATCTTTCAGTTGAAGTATTTTGAGTGTCCTGGCAGGACTGTGTAGAAGTAGTGCTGCAGTGTAATTTCTAGCCACTGAGCTAAGTATAGAGCTCAATCGTAAAACATACATGTGCTCAGGACATCATACCTGATCCCCAGCACCATTCAAACAGAAGAAAACTATCTGCAGTCTCATATGCTTCCTACTGTTCAGGTTGGCATTATGTGTGTGTTGGGTTGGGGCTGATCAAGGGTCAGGCTTTTCACTTCTAGCCTTCATCTACTCTTGAAGTGTCTCTTCTGTGTATACTAGGAATCCTTGCTGATAAGATGGAGTTCACATCCATGCGTCAGGTAAGTTACCACTTGCTCCATGAGGCCCCCACTTTGTACCCCCAGGGGCAAAGCCCAAATCTAGGAGTATCCCTCGAATGCATCCGGAAGTGGAGCAAGCAAACAGAACATGAGTTCTGCACAACTACAGGAAACCTGAGGGACATGGGCACTCTTCCTATCAATCTCAGTGCCTTCAGACTCTGCCCTGCAGTTTCTCAGTCTCCAGGTAAGGAAGAGCTGGCGAAACTGTATGATTCACACACAGCCAAGTGCTGTGCCATCTGCAAGTCTTGGGCTCAGGGCTGTGCTTCCCAATGACCCTCAGGTGATGGATCTCATAACTGGCCAGGAAGGACAGGACACCAACTGCCATGGCCTTAGCTGTCTGAGTTCCCCACTGCTTAAACTTCCCACCCAGCAGATTCACGTCAAGCCCTCTTCTCTCCACCACCACTCCTTGTGGTCCTCTCTCCCCGAGCCAGCATGTCAGGGTATCCCAAAGTTCTCTGAGCAGTGATTAGTTTCAAGTCCCCAGAATGGCTCTGTCTCAAGCAGCAGGCCCTCTCTCAAGATGGTGCTTTGCGATAGCTCTCTGAGGTAAGAAATGTCCTTCCTCTTTGAAGCCAGCCCGCCATGCGTGAGCAGCCATCTCAGGAAGGTTACCCACTGGGTGTAAGGGTTATGGGCAGTGTGGGGTTACCCTCAGGACGGCACCGCATGGCTTCCCTTGTGTTTGTGTTTTTGGCGGCTTCTTCCCACTTGAGGAGCCAGGAGCTGTGGACTGCTACTTTTATCTGTTATTTTTCAGGTTGTCTATATTTTTTGGGTTGTCATTCCATCTGAAGATACCTATTTATTTGTTTATTAATATTTCTTTTAGGGAAAAAAAGTGAAAAGTGATGACTTTCTCCTCTCTGTCTATAATAGCAGTGAATGAGCTTCATCCTTTTCCTCCCCTGTGTCAGAAACAATAACTCCTACCAGTTTTCAAGAGGTATAATGAGGCATGTAATTTGCATAGGTGTCTCAAATTCTTATAATCATCCTAAAAGGTTTGTATGATTATCCCCATTTAAATCAAGGAAACAGGGATGAAGCATTTAAGTGATTTACAAAAAGAGCCTCAGCTGATAATTAGTAAAACTGGGATGTGAACCTGAATCTACTTCGCCTCCAAGTACATTGTGTCTGTACCACGCCTTCCTGAACCAGACAGCTCGCTTACACAGCAGCCTCTCTCAGTGCCTTTTCTCTAACCCTCCATTCCACATTTCCTTGTTTGCTTGGACCATTCATGCCAATCTCAGTCTGATCATTGAGTGAGCAGCACCTGGCATGTGGGCAGATAGGTAATTAAGACATTTCCACCCCCTGCCCTCTTTGGTTAGACAAACAGCAGCTAATGAAGCTATGCTGACGTCAAACCTGAAGTCCTGTGGGAAGGGGTGGTGCTCACACACCCATTTTACAGATCAGCTGGGCAAACAGAGGACTAAAGACCAGACCTATTCAAAACAAATAAGAAGAAAGCCTAACACTTGGTCCTTCGGCCTCAATACAAATGCCTGTTCATCCAGATTGCCTCGGAGATAGTGTTAATATTCCACAGCTTTACATAGAGAGGTGCATTTCAGTATTTTTCCACAAAGACAAGTGATTTCAAGGGTGAAGGAGGTGGTTTCTCTCTGTGCAGACTTTTTGAGATGACTTGATCCAATTTAGCATTTCCCTTCATGACAAATAATGCATTCTTCACCACAAAAGAAGTTTAGAGGACTGGGAATGTGGCTTAGAGGTAGCACGCTTGCCTAGCATACATGAAGCCCTGGGTTCAATTCCTCAGCACCACATAAACAGAAAAAGCCAGAAGTGGTACTGTGGCTCAAGTGTTGGAGTGCTAGCCTTGAGCATGGAGAGGTTCAGGGACAGTGCCAAGGCCCTGAATTCAAATTCAAGCCCCAGGACTGGCAAAAAAAAAAAAAGGAGTTTAGATATGTACTTTAAAAAAAAAAAAAACAACCCTGCAGTGGCATTGAAGAACTTATAAAGATGGATACAGAAGGCTTAACTGAAGGTGGCTCAGTGGTAGAGTGCTTGCCTTGCATGTATGAGGCCCTGGGTTCAATTCCTCAGCACCACATAAGCAGAAAAGGCTGGGAGTAGTACTGTGGCTCAAGTGGTAGAGCGCTAGCCTTGAGCTGAAGAGCTGGGCACTATGCCCAGGCCCAGAGTTCAGGCCACGAACGATCCCCCCCACCATTTTTTTTTTAAAAGCAGGCTTTCTTGATAAAAAGAAACCACCACAACCTGTCATGGATCCCTGGGGACACACGGTAAAGTTTCAAAGCCAGCATGTTAGACAAAGTATGGCGTAGAAGCAGGGTTTGGGCTGACCTCTGACTGTTGTGTGAAGGGCAGGCCTGAGCTTCTGTATCAATGAGGTCAAAGTCCTGTTTCCACCCATCTGTAGGGCCTAAACCATCGTTTTTACCACCTCCTGAAGACTATGAGCTAATGCGTGGATCATTTGTTTACTGACTTGACAACTGTTTACTGAGCCTCTGCAAGGTACAATAAAACTCGCTCCAATGTGAGAAGTCACAGGCAGACAATCTCAGCCCTTCTGGAACCAGTAATCCAATGGTGAAGAATGATATTATTCAAGGAGCCACAAGAGCACTGAGCGTGCTGGAGATAACCGCACCGAAGCTCTGTGAGGAAGGGGAAGTTGAAGTCATTCTAAGCATGGAAAAACCAAGACTTTAACTTTTTTTTGGAGGGCTGGGAAGGTGGCTCGCATGCATGAGGCCCTGGGTTCAATTCTTCAACACCACATAAGCAGAAAAAAGCTGGAAGTGGTGCTGTGGCTCAAGTGGTAGGGCTCTAGCCTTGAGCTGAAGAGCTGAGGGACAGCGTCCAGGTCCAGAGTTCAGGCCCAACAAATGACCCAAAAAAATAAATAAAAAATAAATAAGATTTTTTTTTTTTGGAGCCATGAATGTAGAAAGTCTAATTGACTTGGACTTGACTCAGCTCTACAGACCCCTGCATCCAGTGCTGTATCCAAACGTGGAAAAATCAGTTTCCATTTGTATCACTGGTGGGCTAGACCAGGGGAATCCCTGCCGTGATAAATGCATAGCTATGCCATTCATTTCCCGGGAGAATCCCACGGGCCTTCTCAAGAGTGTCAGAGCACAGACCTGAAGAGACTGAAACACACCACCTAGTCTGACTGCAGACTGCAGTCCTGTTTTTGTCCCTCTTGTTTCCGAATGGATGAGGTAATTAGCGGTGCCCATCTGCCAGCGTACAGGCATTACAAATGGGATGGGGAAACTGAAAATGAGGGCCACAGCTCCACCCAGACCTGCTTCCTGTGGTTTCAACCAACACCCTAAGTGAGCCTCCCAGCTAAGACAAGCCTGCTGAGCCAGGCACTTGATGGCGAAGGAGAATGTCCCAGATCATGGACCTCCATGGAACTAGAAAGCTCTCCTCAGTGCCCTTTCTCTCTAACACTGTCACAGGGTTTCAACCACTCCGAGAGCAATAGAAATGGAAAAGAAATGCACCTGTGTGAGAATGGTACGTGTACTCCTTCCTGGAGTGCCCCAAAGCTCCCCTCACCAGCTGCATTCCTTGTAATCAGTGATTCACTGGTGATATGTCTTGAAACTCAACTGTTTGCTAGATAATCCATACTATTGTCTTTTTACTTCTAAATCTGGAAGTGGAAAACAAGCTATCTGCTCTCACTGATTGAGCTTCCCTACTCACCAGAAATCATATTATGTTGTAGACAAGAAGTTAAAAAAAAATCTCTCTTACTATTCTTCCTCCTGAGTTTTCTGGTTAGGGTCTTGTAAATTGGAAATGGGGAAAACAGCCCGAAGTTGATCAGCCTGTGCACTGTACTCACATGAAGTACCTAGAGCTGAGTAACTGGAAGGATTGGCTTGAACTTGGGCCTGTGTAGCATCTTAGCAAAACAAGGATAACATGGTCCCTAAGCAGTGAGATCAAAGAACAGAGAGCAACTTGATCAGGTCCGGGAGCAGTTCCAGCAGAAGGTGTGGGGCAGTCTTTTGTGCCATTTATCCTTACTGCAGATCAGACGGCCGGAAAACAGTGATGAGCCTCTGGAAGAAGAGAGTTCTGGAATGCAGAGGATGAAGGCAGTGCAACGATCGGCATGTCAACCACCAGAACAGGGACGAGAACCGAGGGGAGTGGACAGGGGGTGCAGAGGTCTATGCCGTGGAATTTTTTAGGCTGTAGTAGGAGCCCTTCAAGAGTCCTGGAACACCAGGAGCTGTGTGCTTCAGGTTTATCATTCCCTTGCATTTCCCTTCCAGTGGTTTGGAGACTCAACCTAGGAGCAGGTGAACAGAGGTTAGGAACCTGGAACCTTGCCTCCCATTAGAGGAGTTAATTACAAGGGCATTGCCAGAGCAGTTGATTGTGAAGTACCTGTTATTATCTTCTCCTCCTCCCCATTTTCTTATCTGCCAGAGGCAGATGCCACCTTCGGGAGCTTTACTACTTCTCAGAACACACCCACTTCTCAGGAGGAAATCATATTAAGGTATGCCCTTATCATGGACGTATGATGTTCCTATTTGCAAGGAAAGAAAAGCTTCACAAAGATTATTTACCGTACCAAGTGCCACTCAACAAGACTGGAAAAAGAGGCATTGCTACGCAGTACCCTGTGTCCCAGTGTAGGAGCTCTGGGCAACACTCCAAGACACGTGGCTTGGAGATACAAGGAGCCAAGTGTGCACCAAGGAAGCAGAGGCTGGCCGAGAGTATTTCTTCAGGAAACGCTAGTAACACACTAGCTCCCACGACAAAACACACCTCAAGGATCTGAGAAAAGTACCTTATGTTTTTTCCCCCTCCTTGTCTCTTTTCTCTGAGTTTTTACTTCCTCAAACCCGACCACCACATTATTAAATATATTTTATGCTGTCCTTTCACTGTCCTGAAATCCGAAGATGGTACTACCTCGGCTTGCTTGTAAAGTCGAGCAACATTCCAGGCTCAGATAATCGCACACAGGTTTGTAGCCTACACAAAAGCCTTCAGAGTCCCACACAAGTGGAGCGCAGCTTTGGGAAGCTGTGCAGACAGTGGCACGTGACGTGGGGCACTCCGCCAGCCAAGCCTGCCATTGTTCATCACTCCAAAGCCCTAAGGTCCTTCGGGCGGACTCATCGGTAAGTGATAGAACTGGCATTACCCAAGCTAGCCCCTCATGGCCGGCAGGATTTTGCTGGTCCCTCTGTGCACATCGATTGACCACCAAGAAGGAAACAGAGACTCAGTAAGAGTCATTATGCAAGGTCATCATGGCAGACTGCTCTCCTTCATCTCAGGCCCCAATACGCAGGGACCCAGCACCTAGTATATGCAATGTATGAAGGGACAAATAAAAGATTGGGTACGCTGTGACTCTTAAAGGGAAATAAAAATCCCCAGACACCACAAGGCAAGCTTTATGCTATTTGAGTTTGATTTTGACATCTGAGACTGGGAGTGTGGCTCAGTGGTAAAGTGTTTGCTTAGCATGCATAAAGCCCTAGGTTCGAGTCTCAGCACCACATCGGCAGAAAAAGCCATAAATGATGCTGAGGCTCAAGTGGTAGAGTGCTAGCCTGGAGCACAGAGAGATTCAGGGACAATGCCCAGGGCCTGAGTTCCAGCCCCAGGACTGGCCAAAAAAAGAAAAGAAAAAGATTTTGAAATCGGAGGTTCCTAAAACCAGGGCCATAAAGAAAACTGGAAAATCAACGATGATAATGATGATGATAGCGTAATGTTTGGAGTAGGCCCTCCTCTGTGGGTCCCTGCAGGGGATTCCCTAGACTAGCTTTCCCTAGAAAACATCAGCAGGAAGTATTCAGTTACCACCCTGGGTACCCACTGGCTCTCTCTTGGTTCTCTCTCTGCAGTCTCTGTTCTCATGGGCGTGATGGTGGGTGGAGAATGGTCACTCAGAAGGCTTCGTCCTCGTTTCATCTAGAAAACATGTCTCCAAGTACATTATACAGGAGTATTAAATGTCAAAATGAAACCCATTCTATTGAACAACTAATATATACAAATCAAAATTTTAAGATAAAAATAAAACAAAGGCAAAAAATTTAAAAGATGAACACAATCACTGTGATTAAGATTAAATGAAACAAAGACAAAAAATGAACACAATCATTCACTGATTTCTGTAGACAGCAACTTCCCACATGGCTATCCACCTAAGTTATTATTGGGGGTGTGTGTGTGTGTGTGTGTGTGTGTGTGTGCACGTGTGTGTGTGTGTGTGTGTGTGTGTGTGTGTGTTGTTCCAGTACTGGAATTTGGGGTTTTGAGCTCTGGCTTTTTTACTCAAGGCTGATGCCCTACCGCTTGAGCCACACCTCCACTTCCAGCTTTTTGCTGGTTAATTGGAGATAAGAGTCTAACAGACTTTCCTGTCCAAGCTGGCTTCAAACTGCAATCTTCAAATCTCAGCCTTCTGAGTAGAGAGGATTACAGGTGTGAGCTGTCAGCTCCCAGCCTCTGCCTAAATTTAACAAAAGTGAATTTCAGATGGGAGCATGGCTCAAGTGGCAAAGCGCCGGCCTAGCAAGCTCAAGGCTCCAAGTTCAAAACCCTGAATAGAAAAGAAAGATGAGTTCCAGAAAAACAAGGGGAGAGTAAGATGTCTACAAGTGAGAATGGAGCATTCCATCCATACTGGGTTTTTAGGTTGTTAATGAAATGCCAGGAAGGTTATTTCCTGTTCAACTCTGTATGAAACTGAAGGTTCTTTCACATTAGGAAAACACTTAGGGTTTGGTTAAACTTCTGTAGCAACAGAAATCCTTTGCTGTGGATGTGGTTTGCTTGAATTCAGAATTTTGGCATAAATAAAATGAATCTACAACTGAATATAAAAATAGGTAATTTCATTAACTATACTAAGTCAAAGGACAGAAACAAATATTTCTTCTTTTCCTCACTCATTTTCATGACATTCTTACAATCCCAAATCACTTTACCTTCCTCTTTATTTCTCCTGTACGCCAAAGAAAAATTCCCAATCAGCTGAATACTCAGGGTCTTGTCTTTTTAGCACTCAGCAATATGGAGGGTTTTTAATTTTTTTTTAAATGTTTGTTTCCTCTTTTCATTTCAGGGAGTAAAGATTATGTGAAAATACCACTATACTTTTTCTTTTTTTTGCTGTGAACAATCCCTGAATTTAGACTTTCAAAAGAGCTAAGTGTGGAATTGGGAGTTGGGACGTGGCTCAAGCATCTGCCTAGCAAGAACAAGGCCCCCAGTTCAAACCCCAGGACCACCAAAAAAGAAAAGAGAAAAGAAAAGGCTATATGACTTATATTGGGTTAAATCATCACTTTGTATCAGAGAGTAAGTTTAGGGAGAAATATTTTGTAAAACGAGACATCAAAGAAAGGATTTAGCAAGTTGAATGCAAACCCACGCCTTGAGGTCTTTTAAGACCTGAGACTTAATATATTTTAGGTATAAAAACAGATCACCTCAAATGTGTCTGCCACAAATGAGAAGAGATGTATCTACCATAGACAAAAACATCAACTATTGTATTTGCTGAATTTTTCCCAGTTCTAGGACTTGAACTCTGTGCCTGAGCCTCTGTGCTCAAAGCTACCCCTTTACCACTTGAGCCACAGCACTACTTCTGGCTTTTTCTGAGTAGTTTATTAGAGATAAGGGACTCACGGACTTTCCTGCCCAGGCTGCCTTCTAACCGAGAGCCTCAGTTCTCAGCCTCCTGAGTAGTAGCTAGAATTAAGGCATGAGCCACTGATGTCTGGCTGAAATTGTTTTTAATTGTAGAAATTTTACGCATAGAAAATATATTTTAAAGCCTAGTTTCTAGTGATCTCAAACCATACTACAGAAGAATGCCTCTCATGTTTTTTTTTTCCTTGTCTCTATTTATTCTTAAGTCCTAAGTCTTTCCAAGACAAAAACTGCAGGGAAATGTACTGGCTCCAAGAGCCCCATTTCTCCTGGAAACTCACTGATATGGAAAGTATGAATATTGAATGCAGTGAAAGAAGTTGGGCGAGGTGGATTCCCAGGAGACTTGAACAAATAAACAAACTTTGTGATGTTTGGGAAATGAAATAGGCAATATTAATAAATTATATATAAAACAGCAACTTGAAAAAATACAGAGATAGGCAAGTGGAAGAAACTACTTCTATCTACTGATTTTTTTTTCAAATAATGGGAGGGAAGATGAGAAGATAAATAATAGATTGGATGTTCTTTTTTTTTTTTTTTTTTTTTTTAGATTGGATGTTCTTAAGAGCCTTTAGTAGCAATCAAAGTACACAGTGACAAATCTTATTTTCTTTCTTTTTCTTCCTTCCTTCCTTCCTTTCCCTCCCTCTCTCCCTCCTTCCCTTACCTTCCTTGCTTTCTTCCTTCCATTCTCTCTCTTCCTTCCTTCCTTCCTTCCTTTCTTTTTCTTTCTTTCTTTCTTTCTTTCTTTCTTTCTTTCTTTCTTTCTTTCTTTCTTTCTTTCTTCCTTTCTTCCTTTCTTTCTTTCTTTCTTCCTTTCTTCCTTTCTTTTTCTTTTGTGCTATCCTTAGGAGTAAAATTGAGACCTCACACTTGCTAAAAATGTTCTACCACTAGAGTCAAGCTCCTCCTCCTTTTAGTTTCTTTTTTTTTCCAGGTTGGATTGCCTGCTAATTTTACCTGTGCTAGCCTCGAACCCCAATCCTCCTACTTCTCCCTTCTCAAATAGCTGAGATAAGCTACCACCATGTCCATCCAGAGTTCTCAATCTTTACTACAAAGGAACATGTTTTTGTTGTCTTGGCCAAGCTTCTTCAACCCAGTTGGCAGCCAGAAACTCCCATTATGAGCAGTTCATGCTTATTTTTGCTTCTTCTTCTCCATATTTTAGAACCAGCATCCTCTGCACACATTTGTCCCTCTCTGAAAGCATGTCCTCTCTCTGGTGGAAGGATGTATGAGTGGACAGAACTCAGTGTCTTCCCTGGAGGGGGAGCAAGGTAGACTCTGGTAATGCTTATGACTCCAGTGCAGCTTGATGGGCAATGGTCCCACCTAGCCAATTCACCCCACACTGGAGGAATCTCTTGAGAGCTTTCATAACTTCCTTACCACCCCTCCCCCCCACCCCCCACCCCCGCATTCCTAAAACCCTTGAACCCAGTAATTGCTGGCTCATGAGCTAATAGTCCATTTTTCATGACTGTGGTTAATGGAGAGAACTTTCCTCCAGAATTCTCTGCAAGACTGGGGGCCTTTGTACCTTGCTGGTAATGAGATTAAGCCCCGGGGAGCTGTGGAGGAAAGTGAGCCTGTCTCAAATGTCATGTTTCAGAATCTCAATTATGAAAATCCATGATTGGCTGCCCACCCCCTTTAAGAACAGCAAGAAAGATGACTTGTCCACTCCAAGAGGGAGGTCGAATTGGAAAACAAGGGAAGAACTGTTGCTGTTAGGGAAATGAGATTTTTTTTTTAAGTGATCTAAGGACAACGGATGATGGAGTTCAAGGAATAAGTGTGCACATGTGAGCGCCCAACCCTTGGCACATTTTCCTCAGGAGAAGCCTTCTAAACGAACGCTGGGCTGCCCTGGTCCGGGCAGGGAGTTTGAAGGTAACCCGCTGGGACACTCAGGTTTGGAGACACAGTTTTGAACAACTGACCTTATTTTTGAGCTGAGTGAATGTCAATGTTGAATTTCTGCTCCGCTGGAACCAAATTCTTTCCTAGCCGTCTGGCTCACGAGTCGGCAGCACTTGGCTGAAATTCTCTGTGTCACTTATGCAGAATTAATTTGAGGTCATTGTAAAGTCTTTCCTCTTGGGCCTGGATGGGCGGTGCAGGGCAGGAAGCAGCAAGAGTATTTGGGTCTCAGGTGACACCTTGTGGTGGGAAGCTTTGCAGCTTCCTTCGCTGGCCACCAGTAGTGGATTGCCCAAACATGTATGTACGTATGTAGTATGTATGTATGCATGCAGGTACTCTGGGCCTGGGACCTGCCCCTTAGCTTTATCACTCAAGGCTAGCATTCAACAACACGAACCAGAGTTCTACTTTCAGCTCTCTGCTGGTTAATTGGAGATAAGGGTCTTGTGGATTTCCCTGCTGAGCTGGCTTTGGACCCCGATTCTCAGATCTCAGCCTCTTGAATTGCTAGGATTACAGCAAGAGTCACAAACGTCCTGAAACACAGCCCGGCAGAAGAAAACTCTCTACTCTACTCTAGAAGCTGGCAACTGACAATAGGAAATATCTAAGTAAACAGTAGCACATGGCAAATCAACACAGACAAATCACGTGGCCTGTCTGGGAAGCGGCAGAAGGAAAGAAGTCAAAACTTCAATACACATATTAAGGCAAAGCAGCTTTCAGACCAAAGAGAAAACACATGGCAATTTCCGCATTTTTTTCTTATCATCATCTATAGCCAGGATGAAGTGGTAAGCCTGTCTCATTTAAATTCTATTATATCTCAAATCATTAGAAACCCACGCATAAACTAAAAGCGGTTTGGGTCTCTAAGATGAAGTACAGCTTTAAAGTTTTCTAGCTGAGGAAACAGTCTCTTTGGTCACTTGACTGAAAAAAGCAACAGAGAAAGGTTTCCCCGCCCTCGTGGACCATGAAACTGGAAAAGTAGGGAAGCCAGACTCCGGCGTGCAGGCCTGAAATCTCGCTGCTCAGGAGGCTGAGGTGGGGGGACTGCAAGTTCAGGGACAGCCTGGGTCACCTAGCAAAAGAGAAAAGGAGGCAGGGACCGATCGCCCACCTCTACAACCCCAGCCAGACTCAGTGCAAAGCCTGCCTGGGCAGGAAAGTCTGAGAGACTCTTGCTTCCAATTAACCAGCAGATAAGTGCCGGACATAGAACGCTAGCCTCTAGCAGAAAAGCGAAGCACAAAGCACTGAGTTCAAGCCCAGTACTAACAGAAAAAAAAAAGAAAAGAAAAGCAGAGGGAGAGGGGGGAGAGAGTCATGCTTCTTCTTAAGTTTGGCTGAGGAATACTCTGATTTATTAAGAAAAATACCATGCACAGCCAGGCGCTGGTGGCTTACGCCTGTAATCCTAGCTACTCAGGAGGTTGAGATCTGAGGATCGCGGTTCAAAGCCAGCCCAGGCAGGAAAGAACGTGAGACTCCTATCTCTAATGACCCACTAGAAAACCGGAAGTGGTGCTGTGGCTCAAGTGGTAGAGCGCTCTCCTTGAGCTGAAGAGCTGAGGGACAGTGCCCAGGCCCAGAGTTCAAGCCCCATGACCAACAAAAAAAAAAAAGAAAAATACCATGCGCTGTTATAATAATGTATGTATATATGTAATAATACATATTACATGTACATAGTATAATGATATAACATAATAGTACATATATAATACATTATACTATATTATAATATGTACTGTAATGTAACACATACTATGATTATCTTATATATAATTATATAGTATTTGAAATATAATAACATATTATATACTATATGTAATATAATATATACTATAATACAATAGTATATATTATAGTATAATAGAACATATTATGTTATAGTAGTATAATAGAACATATTATATTATACATAGCATTTGTACACACATGTAATAATAATATTATATCTATTGTAATAGATGTAATAGTAACATGTATGTGTAGCAATGCATATATGTATCTAACATAAATGTGTGGACATGTGTCAATATGTACAATGCATATGTATTATGCAATGCAGTCATAGAGCAATTGACATCAATGACCAAGTTATCTAATCTTTACATGGCAACTTTTGGCACACAGGAGCTCTCTTAAGGTTGTGACCCTCTAAATACAAAAATAGCATAGGTGAAGCCACGCCTCTGGCTGTCCAGGGCTCCAGGAAGCAGCTGGCATGTGAGTGAAATGCAGATATTTAAGGCACCAGCTGCTCTCCACAAAGGGAGCATTTGGGGCCTCCTAACTTGAGAGGTGGATATTTCCAGAACTTTAATTCTAGGCTGCCTTGTTCTTGTGTGTGCAGCACACACCCTCCGTACGAGGAAGAACTGTCCCAGCCAGGAACAGCAGTGGTGACCGTCCACTCCCTCCTACCTTCACTGGGCTGGCCAGCTGGCCTGCCCTGGACTCGCACCAGCACACTGAAATGCCAATCAGTGGTTCACTTTACTGTCACTCCTAAAATGTACACTGGCTGTGCACCAGTGGCTCACGCCTGCCATCCTAGCTACTAAGGAGGCTGACATCTGAGGATCGCAGTTCAAAGCCAGACCAGGCAGGAAAGGCCGTGAGACTCCTATCTCTAAATAACCACCAGAAAACCAGAAGTGACGCTGTGGCTCAAGTGGTAGAGCGTTTGCCTTGAGCTGAAGAGCTAAAGGACAACACCCAGGCCCAGAGTTCAAGCCCCACAACTGACTAACTAAATAAATAAAATTGAAGCTGTGTAATGGTGGGGCTCACCTGGAATCCCAGCACTTGGGAAAGGGAAGCTGAGCCAGAAAAATCACTACTGTGAGGTCAGCTTGAGGAAGGAAGGAGGGTAGTGGAGGGGAGGGGAGGGGAGGGGAGGGGAGGGGAGGGGAGGGGAGGGGAGGGGAGGGGAGGAAAGAAAAGAAGAAAGGAAGAAAGAAGGAGAGAGAGAAAAAAGAAAAAAAGAAAAGCCAAGGATCCTAAAATAATCCCAATCCAATTTCAGCAGCTTCACCAGAAGTAATCTGTCTTTCAAAGGCAATTTGTGAGGCCAGACACTAGCGGTCCATGTCTAAAATGTGAGGACTGCCATTCGAAGCCAGTCCAGGCAGGAAAGAAAGTTCATGAGATTGGTATTGGTGTTTGTTTGCTTTCCTGTTTATGCTTTTGTAATTGTTATTGTAAAGGTGATATACGGGGGGGGGGGGTTAATTATATAAGTCAGATAACGAGTACATGTCTTATCTCCAACCAACCACCAGAAAGCCACAAGTGATGCTGTGGCTCAAGTGCTAGAGTGCCAGCCTTGAGCAAAAAGCTCAGGGACAGCGCCCAGGCCCTGATTTCAAGTCACAGGACTGGCACACACACACACACACACACACACACACACACACACACACACACACACACACACACACACACACACACACTCATGTGCATAGAGAGTGGTTGTGATTGTCAGGAAGCTGTCATTTCTGTAGCCAGGGTGATTCTTTCCCTTCATTGTCTCAATATCACTTCACATATCTGACTCAATCTAGGGCGAGGGACAGGACAGATGGAGAGATGACCGCCATGATGGTGTGGGCAAGAATGAGGGCATCGGGAAGCAGAGAGCCCGCGTGGATTCCTGGTAGCAAGCCCCAGGTAAGAGCTTCTGGCATATCCCAAGTCCCATGTGTACAGCAGGTCATACAGGCAGGTTTCAGAATTTCTGTAAATCTGTTAGGCAGAAATCCATAATGATACTAATAATGATTCTTTTTTAAAAAACAATTTTATGAAACCCTGGGGACAGTTTAGTTACTATTTTTAAATTTCCCTTTGTTTTGTTTCTCTTAAACTGAAGTAGCCTGGAGCTATTTAAGATCTGGTCTATTGAGATTTTCCAAGCTTGTTGTCAACTCTCAAATATTTTGATTTACTAAGGAGCTCAAATCAGATAAGGCATTCTGGGGGATGAAGAATCATCTCAAAATTGTTATTTTAAGAAATTCAGCTCTTTTCTTAGGCATCTGCCACAAAGAACATGCCTTAAAAAGCTAGCTTTCTGCTAGCGTTTTACTTCTGAGGGTGTAATAACCCCCGAGGTCTGATATCTGGATTAATTGCTGATAAGAAACTCCCCTAAATAGAATCATACAGCCTGCTTAAAAACTTCTCAAAGTTTTGAACTCTATGAACTTCAATAAACCTCTGCATATCACACACTGGTCTAAGATGGCTTTAGAAGTGATTTCTAACATAAATAAACATGGTTAACTTTGAATTAGAAGAGTGGCTGAAGTGGTAGAGCATCGGCTTTGGAAGAATAAAAACAGGACTTGGAGTTATCTTTGTGGTAAGTTATTCTACCTAAAATGAGATGCCCATTCTTTTTGTATTGCTTGTATTGTGCTTCAAGTATTTCCCACGTATCAACCCATGCAGCTAACCCGATGGAAAGAGAACTGCCTATTATTAGCCCCACTTTTCAGCCAAGGATTAAACAGATAGTGAATGTAGTATTTTGAGTCAATCTCCCAAGCTGTACACGTGTCTCCTGCCATCTTGGTGTCAAAATAAATCACATCTGTGCCTTGGCCTCCTACATCAGAATCACTTAAGGAGTACGCCAGCCAGGTTTCCATTGCTGGGGCGAAATACCTGAGAGAACCATCTTGGCGAGGGAGAAGGGACTTGGCTGCAGAAGAGCTCTACGCATAGAGGCCAGGTCAGGAAGCAGCGAAAGAGAGCAAAGCTGGGCCAGCCGTGAGGCCAGCGCCCTCGTGATCCAACCGCTTTCCACAAGTTCCACCTCTGAATGCATGCACATTCAACAGAAGCATCCACGCAGGACCTTTTGCCAAACCTTCCTTATCTCACCCGTAACAGAGAGCTTATTGAAGACGTCCTACCTTCAAATTGGCCACCCAGAGCTCACATCTGTAACCCAAGATAGTCAGGAGGCTGAGATCTGAGATCAGTTGGTTCAAAGTCAACCCTGGGTAGAAAAGTCTGTGAGACTCTTCTCTCCAATTAAGCAGCAAAAAGCCAGGAGTGGAGGTGTGGCTCGAGTGGTAGAGCCCTAGTCTTGAACAACATAGCCAAGCAAGAACTAGAGCCTCTTGAGTTCAAGCCCCAGTACCAGCACACCAGCGCGTGCATGCACACACACACACACACACACACACACACACACACACAGAGAGCTTCAATTTGCGCGCGCGCACACACACACACACACACAGCTTCAATTTCCTGAAAAAACCATCCTTGTGGGCTGCTTCACAGGGTGAAGTCATCTTCCTTTCAACCTTTTTTGTTTAAAGATATCCCCGCTATGTAACTTGGACTGAACCTGAACTCATCACCTTCCTGCTTTGGCGTCCCAAATGCTGGTATTACAGACATGTACTGCCTCATCCAGCTCTTTTCATTTTCTGAAGCCTGAGATTATGAAATGTTGTTGAATTCCAGAAAAACTGTGAAAATAGGGTACAGAGTTTCTATATATCTCATACACCAATTTCCTTCTATTAACATCTCACACTACTGAAAATGCATAAACCACCACGGAAGTCCGTGGCTTGCTTTGATTGTCTTAGGTTTTACACGTCTGTCCTCTTGCATCACGCTATTCCATTCATAATACTATATTCAATTTAGAAGCATGCCTCCTTTACCTATCAAACTGTTTCATAGTTGGTTTTTGAAGAGTTCGGTAGTTTTGAGAAGTATTGGTAAGGTATTTTGAAGAATGCTCGCCACGTTAGATTTATCTGACGTTTTTCTCCTGAGCAGACTGGGACTGTGAGTTTGGGCATGAAAAGCAGAGAGGTGTCATCTTATTGTGTCACGGAAGAGTGCACACGGCACCACTATTTCTGTTCATGCTGACCCCGTGGCTCAGACTGGTCAGGTTTCCCCACGGTAGTGCTGCCCTTCCTCATGTTTCCACGCTCTTTGTAGCTTAATTGTAGATACATGCTACGGCATGTGTGAGCCTGAAATGTGTCATGCGAAGAGAAAGAGGCCAAGTGTGAAAGATCATACAGTGCCTGATTCCATTCATGAGGTGAGTGGAAAAGGCAAACGGATGGAGGCAGGAAGTGAACACGGGGCTGTCTGGGGCTGATGTTGGAAACGCGGAGTTGACCGCGAAGGAAGGAGAGCCGGATTTCCTTTGGGTTGATGGAAAGGCCCTAAAATTAGACTGCAGAGGTGGTTGTATAATTTTGTAAGTCTGCTTTCTAAAAATTTCACTGGATGGTGTGCTTGACCTGTGTGGATTTTATCATTCAGACACGTTGCTTTAAAAGAAAAACCCTATCTGCAGAGACATCGGTCTCTTCCGCTGCTGCCCTCAACCCCTTACGAAAGCAATTTTGTCAGCTGCTGTTCACCCACTGGTTTTCCTTCATCAGACATATAAAATGTATCCAATGATGTTTGAATCACTCTGATCTTACTTTAAATGTTGGTGTGGGGAAGGAGGTTGAGAAACCTTCCTTGGAGATTTGTAGAAATTCTAAAGAAAGACAACCATGCCATGCCACAAAAGTTTTGATGTAGCCGGGCACAGCGGCTCATGCCTGTAATCCGATACTCAGGAGACTGAAATCTGAGGATGGCAGTTCAAAGCCAGCCCAGGCAGAAAAGCCTGTGAGACTCATCTCCAATTAACCATCAGAAAACTGGAAGTGGCCCTGTGGCTCAAGTGGTAGAGTGCCAGCCTTGAGTTGAAGAGCTCAAGGACAGAGCCCAAGACCCATCACTGACAAAGGAAAAGAACAGTTTTAACGTTTTATGCTGTTCATGGTGACACATGCCTGTAATCCCAGAACCTAGGAGGTAAAGGCAAGAGAATCCATAGTTCCAAGCTAGGCTACACTAAGGAGTGGTACACCCATTAATAGACAGATGATTAGATATAATAAAGAATAGTGATTAGATATAATAAAGAATACTGATTTCTCTGTGTTAAATTACTTTTGAAAACACGAATTTCACTCGTTTGAATGAGGGGCTCACAAGCAGAGAAGAGAAAAAGTGAAAAATGAAAATAAAAGGCTTTGTAGGAAAACAATTTAGTAATGATGCAAAAGACAAAAGGTGAGCGAGTGTGTGTGTGCATGTGTGTACGAGTGCGTGTGTGAGTGTGCGCGTGTGTGTGCACGCGTGTGCATGTGTGTGCATGCGCGTGTTGGCACATGTGGTGTCTGAGTGTGTTCAAATGTAGGATGGCTTTTGCTAGGCTGTGCAAAGGCACCAACAATTGTGCAGCTGTGAGAGGAAAAAGCCATTCTGCTGCCAGCCTCACATCTTGACCACCAGGTGGCAGCATTGGCCTTAGCTGGTCCTGCGCTTGCACACAGTAAAACAGGTGTTTGAACATCCATCACTGTGAACCTGGTCCTGTGCACTGCAAGCACCTGTGATGGACAAGAGCCAGGCGGTAAACAGAGATGCAAAAGTTCCCCCAGGGTTGTTATCGCCCATCTATTTTCCCCCCAGGTTTTTAAAACAACTAATCTTTTTCAAGTTGACATATACATTCCAGGAAACAAACACCCGAGCAAGCAAAGAGTACTCAAGTCTCCCCTGGCCACAGGCGGTCAGTGGACAGAGGGAGCATTCACTTCACCTTCCATCTGAGGGCTTTCCGGACATGAACGCGACTCTCTTCAGTCATCCTTTCCTTGACTGGCACGCTCCCATGCTAGCCAGCATGTGACCATCTGCCTGGGAAGGTTTCCTTTCCTGTCAAAACTGCCTTCTTGTCTGCCACTCCACCGCCCCCGGCACCCCATCTCGGGAGTTGGGGTACAGAGTAAGGTGAGGAATGGCCGGGATGAAAGGGGTTGGGTGCTGCGCCTCGCTCTTCTTCCCGTCTGGCCAGGGCGGGACCAGCAGCTCCCATTTTCAGTGGTGTTTCCGTGAGGAAGTTTGTCCTCTCCAGCACCCCATACACAAGAAAAGTTTTTCAACTCCATCGCCATCTGAATTCAAACCACATTCCAAGGTTTTGTTTGGTGAGGTTTAACTTTACTAATATTAAAGGCAACAGGAAACCAAACACAAACTGAACTGTAAAAAAATAATCAAAGAGCAAGATACAGCGTGAGGGGAGGGCGACACTGTCTGAAAAGAAATGTAGCCATAGCCCCTGCATATCACCTTCATCATAACAATCCAAATTACCTGAGAAGAACAAGAGCAGGCCTGGGTGGCGCACGCCTGTAATCCCAGCTACAGAGGAGGCTGAGGTCTGAGGAGAACAGTCCAAAGGCAGCCCAGGCGGGAAACTCTGTGAGACTCTTACCTCCAATTAGCCACCAGAAAACTGGAAGTGGCGCTGTGGCTCAGCTGGTAGAACACCTGCCTTGAGCTGTAGAGCTGAGGGACAGCGCTCAGGCCCAGACTTCAAGCTGCATGCCTGATAAAAAAGGAAACAGAGGGAAAGCGAAATGAAAAGGGAAAGGAAAAGGGAAAGGGAAAGGGAAAGGGAAGGGCAGGAAAGGAAAGGAAGGGAAAGGAAAGGAAAGGAAAGGAAAGGAAAGGAAAGGAAAGGAAAGGAAAGGAAAGGAAAGGAAAGGAAAGGAAAGGAAAGGAAAGGAAAGGAAAGGAAGGGAAAGGAAAGGAAAGGAAAGGAAGGGAAAGGAAGGGAAAGGAAAGGAAAGGAAAAGAAAGGAAAAGAAAGGAAAAGAAAGGAAAGGAAGCAAGATACAAAGCTTCAGAGTCCCTGCTGAGGGGCCTCATAAAAGGAGTGGTCCCTGGGGTGCACGGGACTGTGAAGGAATGCTTTGATCATTTTCCTTCATCTCCAGACATTCTACATCTTTCTACTTTTTTTTTGCCAGCCTTGGGGCTTGAACTCAGGGCCTGGGCACTGTCCCTGAGCTTCTTTTGTTCAGGGCTAGCACACTACCACTTGACCCACAACACAGCAGCACCTTTGGCCTTTTCTGTGTATGTGGTGTGAGGAATCCAACTCAGGGCTTCATGCATGCTAGGCCAGCACTCTAGCACTAAGCCACATTCCCAGCCCCTACAGCTTTCTTCTTGGGAGCTCTGCCAACCTTGGAATCTTCGGTCCTGGAGGTGCTCACGTTGACTGGCCTCCCAGAGATTTCCCCACCACCCCAGCCTCTCTTCCTCCCTCTGGTGTCTTTCACTGCACGCACAGAAACCTGTTTCCCATGGGCTACGACGAACTACAGATACAGGAGGAATGACATGAGCTTTGATTACCTTCAGAAGAAACAACCAGATTCCCAGCCTACTTTTCTTCTTCAGGAAGGAAGTTGTTTTAAAAAAATCCAAACTAGGGGCTGGGAAGGTGGCTCAGTGGTAGAGCACTTGCCTTGCATGCATGAGGCCCTGGGTTCGATTCCCAAGCACCACATAAGCAAAAAGAAAAAAAGCCGGAAGCGGCGCTGTGGCTCAAGTGGTAGAGCGCTAGCCTTGAGCTGAAGAGCTGAGGGACAGCGCCCAAGCCCAGAGTTCAGGCCCCACAACCGGACCCCCCAAAAAAAATCCAAAGTAAACCTGTAAGAAATAATAGAAGTTGGAGCCAGGTACCTGTGGCTCATGCCTGTCATCCTAGCTGCTCAGGAGCTGAGATCTGAGGATCGTAGTTCAAAGCCAGCATGGACACAAAAGTCCCTGTGAGACTCTTTTCTCCAATAAGTCACTCAAAAACTGGAAGGGGAGCTGTGGCTCAAGTGGTAGAGAGCTCGCTTTGAGCACTAAGAGGCTCAGAGACAGCACCCAGGCCCTGACTTCAAGCCTCACAATGGACAAAACACAAAAATGAAACATCAGATGCCGCGGACCGGGTTCTGTCGGGACGACGGAGGATACCTAGGGGAGGAACCTGGAATAGGATGGGGAGATGGCAAACAGACAACTCACACACATTAGGAGTGGATGCTGAGTGCTGAGTGCGATTTAATGCAGAGGATAGCAAACTTTTATAACAGAAGTCTCATGAGAAAGGGCAAAAGGTTACACAATCTTGCTGCATGGCTTCATTCTTGGGTGGTCACCAGCTGGTCGCCTGATAGGCATTTGTCTCCGGCTTATCTCTAAGAAATACAATGTGTTTGGGTTTCGATGTTTGTCACCAATTAACCATTACCTATTTTTATAGAGGCCTTAACTTTCCCATAAGATCTTTCCTGTCTCTTCTTTAATAGTAAACTTTAAGGAGACCTAGCAATTCTCTTAGTAAATAGCAGGAAATTCTCTCTCCTAAATAATTATCTCAGCAATTGCCATACATTCTTTCTATTTTAGCTGAGCCTACTGCTTCTTGTAAGTCCCTTACAAACAATTCCTTCTGCTGAAGTGACTTTGTGAAACCCCCAATACTTTTATATTTACTTATAACTTGTCCACTAGCCTTCATAAGAGGGGTTTCAGGGTAGCACTTAACTATGGTGAGTTAGTCATATTTTTTAAGACACTCATCAGATATTGGAGTCTTCAACACTCTTAAGAAAGAGCTTTGAATAAGGGAACGTTGACAATGAGCAAGTACATAAAGCAGTAGAAGCAGTAAAAGATTAACAGGCACTCTTATGAGGAAAAGATAGGCAGAAACACATCTTTTCCAGGGGTTTTGCCAGCCTTTTCCCAGGAGTAGGCCTCTTAGAAGCCCTATTCTCCGAGGTAGACTTCGGTGAAGTCCCAAAACTTGGAGATAGGTCTCGAAGCCCCTATCATGGTCTGATAGATGGTTTCCCATGCTAAGCAGACTCTACTGGGGTCGGCGTGGCACTCAGAAAAGTAATGGAAGTTGGAAATGATTTCTAGGGAAACAGAGCCCGAGTCCCATTCTGCAGGCCCTCGTCCCTCTGTCCTGCCAGCTCCCCCACTGAGCTGTCTGCGGAGTCCCATGCCAGGTTCTGGCTAAGTCCTCTCTTCCTAACTGGCTCTATACCTCCATCTACCTCCCGGTTCTCTAGCCAACAGTGCATTTGCTGGTGCTGTTTGGGTGGACTCCACATTTTGCCTGTTTGGATTTACAGTCACCACCACCGCCAATCTGCATGTGTTGCGAGTCATACGTGCCATGTGTGGGAGCCAAGATGGCGTGGGGCGTGAGTCCCCCCGCAAACCCCTGGGCTTTGCTACAGCAGCCCCAGTCTGAGGGTCTGTAGCTCAGACTGGCCTGGAACTTGCTATGCAGCTCAGGTTTGTGTGGAACGCATGGTGGAACCTATGTGGAATCCCTACTGGGATTGCAGGTGTGAACCCCACAACCAGCACACAAGTTTTCCAATGGAAGGAACAGCTGGCCACTCAAAATGAAAACACCAAGCGTGGCTGTGCCGAACGCATGCTCTCAGTGCCTAATTAAGACCCATCAAGCATTGCAGGACAGCCGGCCACCCCAGGGCCAGAGAAGACAGATGTGCAAGGCCTATGCAGTGTACAGGGCTGGGCCAGAGCCCTGGACACACTGGACATCATTTGGATGTGACTGGAGCAGACTGCTTGCCTACCAGACTGGTTTTCAGTCATCAGCCAGTTATATTACTTCTCTCAGTGATGGTGCAGATTTGACACCCTCCAGCGAGATTGGTGTTCTGATTAGTGTTCATCCAGACACCTCTCCCTGTATCATGATTGTTCCTCATGTGCACCATGACTTGATCCTGGAGCCACACTCCTGCCAGGATCGTGTGTCTGAATCCTCTGAGGTCACCACACAGACTGGGTGGCACATGTGCTGCTTGAAATGTATACAGAAGATGGATTTCCACTGCCTCACATACCTATTGTCCATGTGTGGCCTAGGTGTGCATCGGGGAGGACATTCATACAGAGGAGCCCTGGACCCGTGCTATCCCAGAGCAGCTGGAAGAGCAGGTGACATGGAGAATGAACTTCAGAGGCTCCCTGATCAGCCAATGCTGTCAAAACAATAGGACGAAAGCTGCATGAAGAAGACAAGAAGACATGCATGTGGGCAGAGAGCTGTGTTTTTTGGCACTACTTCCTGAAGGGCCATTTGAAATGTGGGGGAAACTCTGGTGACCACAGTTGTGTGATGGAAGCCAGGAAAGGTGACTTGGAAAGTTATACACCTATCCAGCTAAAGCAGGTCCCCCCACCCCACAACCAAACTGGTCAGGGGGCACGGGGGAGGGGCTACAGGAGCAGCTCTCACGGTGACTCCACCCATCCTGCCTGGATCACAATCGCCTGGCCACGCCCCCTAGCTTTCGTGTTTCTCTCTGACCAATGGGAGCTCAGAATGGAGGCCACACCCACATTCCCTGCAGCCCAGAAGCCCTGGCGCTCTCCTCTCTCGGCTCACACCGCTGGGAGCAGTCGAGGGAGGTGGAGGTGCTAGCGGTGCTCAGCGAATCGAGGTAGTTTTGGCGACACATAGGAAGGAGACGTAGTTGGAGGTGATTGATTGGAGAGTAGAGGAGGTAGAGGAGGTGATTGGAGAGTAGAGGAGGTGATCGGAGAGTAGAGGGGATTGCAGACAGCCTGGGAATGTGGCCCCCACATCTTCCCCGTCCCAGCGCTGGCATGTCCGAACAAACCAGACGAGAAAAGGTAGCAGCAGGAAAGAAACTACTGCAGAAATACCAGCAGAGGAAGGGTCCGGACGGACCTGGAGAATCCAAGAAAAGGAAGAAGACCAACAAGGGAGGGAACCCCAAGACGAACACCACTGGGGACGGTCATCCAGCCGAGGGTGCGACCAGAGACCACGCAGACCCCCAGCCTCCCTGGCCTTTGCGCACGGGCGGAGCGGCCCTGGGCAAGAGTGGCACCGGCCCCAGTCACACCAAGGCCATGGACAGAGGCGACCAACACCCGGAGCTGGCCCTGGACTCCGCCAAATTCCTGCGGCTCTGCAGTGAGATCCAACAAGTGAAGCAGGAGAAGGAAGCCCTCCAGGATCGGCAGGGGAAGGAGCTGGAGACGCTGGCCTGTGCCCACGAGGCCCTGCGAGCAGAGCTGCAGCAGCACCAGCTGTCGGCACAGAGGTGGGTGGAGGAGAAGTTAGATCTGCAGGCCTCCCTGGCCCACCTGCAGCAGGAGGCCCAGGAAACGGCGCTGGAGCAGGAGGGGCTCACCAGCCGCCTGCAGGCCGCGCAGCAGCGCGTGGAAGAGCTGGAGACGAAGCTGTCTGCGGCCTCCAGCACGCAGAGTGAGATGGAGCTCAACAACCTCGAGCTCACGAAGGCGCTGAACCGCGTGACGCTGCAGCTCCAGCAGAAGAGCAGAAGCTGTGAAGACCTGGAGGACGAGAACACCGAGCTGCGGGACAGGCTGGACGCGCTCCTGACGCAGAAGGCCAACATGAAGATCCAAATCAACAAGTGCCAGCGGGCGCTGGTGGAGCGCGCAGAGTTGGAAAGACAACTCAAGAGCATGAGAGAGCTGGCCACCACCTTCAAGCTGGAGAGAGACTCTCTGGAGGAGGACCTGAGGGTGGAGAGCTCTATGGGTAAGGAGAAGGCCCGGCAGCTCTTAGAGGAGGTGGGCAGGCTGAGAGAGGAGAGAGAGCAAGGGGCCAGGCAGGTGTTGGAGCTGGAGGGCGAGCTGGCTGAGCTGAGAGAGCAGCTGGCAGAGCTGCAGCGCCCTGCGGGGCCATCTCAGGCTGAGCAGCGGCTGCAGGCCCAGGCCCTGCAGTTGCAGAAGGAGCTCGAGACCCTGGAGGAGCACCTTCACCTCCAGGTGGAGGAGAACCAGAGCCTCCATCTCCAGAGCCTGGAGCAGCAGCAGCGGCTATGGCTACTGGAGAAGAAGGCGGAGGAATGGGAACAGCATGCCGAGGACCGGCGAAAGATCCTGGAGACCATGGAGAAGGAGCAGGAGACCACGAGACGCACGCTGGTGTGCAACCGCGAGCTGAACGAGCAGCTGGCCCAGCTGCAGGACGCCTGGCAGAGGCTGAGCGCTGAGAAGGACTCGCTCGCCGGCCTCCTGCACGCCGAGCAGCAGGAGAAGGAACATCTGCAGGAGAAGCTGGAGCAGCGGGAGGAGACGCTCAAAGAATGGAAGGAGATGGCTGAGTTCAAGTGCCAAGAGGCCGAGGAGCTGCAGGATCGGTCCCTGGCCCAGCTGCAGCAGCTCAGAGCCACCTGTGAGCAGCACCTGGCCGCCCATCAGCAGCTGAGCGCGGAGAAGGAGGCCCTGCAGCAGCACCTGCCGAGGCAGACCCAGCGGCTGGAGCAGCTGCAGCAGAAGCAGGTGCAGAGCACATTGGAGGACCGGACGGTGCCTCCAAAGTTCCAGGACACACTGACGTGCCTGGAAGCCACGAGGCAGGAGAATGCGCAGCTGAGGGCCCAGCTGAGCCTCCTGACTCTCCCTAGACAAGGCGAAGGAGTGAGCAGAGGGCACAAGGGGGAGGAGGCGGCTCCCCCCGCTGTGACCGTCCCAGAGGACGTGGACAACCCACATACCATGTGGGATTTTTACTGTGCAGCACTATCCGCCGCTGAATCTAAGAAGGCGCAGCTCAGCCGTGAGCTGCAGGAGCAGCAGGCCCGCTGCGAGGGCCTGGCCCACCTGGCAGCCCAGTGCCAGACAGAGCTGGCGTGCCAGGCCCTCTACCCCAAGACCTGGCACCACAGCCCACCTGGGGAGGGAGAGCAGGACAGCCAGAGTCCCACAAAGCAGCTGAAGATCTGCTTCACCTACGACCTGCCCGGCCAGGTGGGCCAGCAGAGTCCAGCGGATGACCTCCCCCGTCGCTGCAGCCTGCTGTCAGAGCGCATCAGCGCCATGGAGGAGGAGATGGCGTCCTGTGAACAGCAGATGGCCGTCCTGGATAAGCTGCAGCGCGAGAAGGACGAGCGTGTCCGCCGGCTGTCGCAGGAGAAGAGGGAGAAGAAGAAGGAGCTGCAGGAGCTGCTGCTGCACCTGGCAGGGCAGGGCACAGAGGGCCGGGAAGCGAGGCCGGCCGCCGCCCTCACCCCTGCTGCAGAGATGCCCGCAGACCTGCCGGGCCCCAAGGAGACGGTTGTGGAGGAGCAGCAAGGTTTTGAGGAGGAGCAGCCTGAAGACAACATGGAGCCTGAGCAAGGAGAAGCGGAGGTGTCTGGCCCCTCTGTGGTGGACAACCCCACCCTAGAGCAGAGGGTGCCCCCAGAGCCTGCAGCCCCGGGCAGCGAGCGCCCCCTCCCCTTCTTCTATAGACTCACGCAAATGATGAGTTTGACATAGTTGCCGTCGGCAGACCTGGCGGGGTCGCCTGCAGCAGCAGGCCGCTGCCCACCGACGTGTGCTTGGGGACCCAGCAGCGGGGGGCTGAGTAGAGGCAGACGGGGCAGAGGCTGCGGGAGCCGCTCCGTCCTCTAGGCCCAGCTCAGCATTCACCGGTTTCCAGGGGAGAGGGACATGGGGTGGTTACTGCAAACAATAAATCCTTCTCAAAGATGATGAGGGTGGCGGCGTGGCTTTCTATTAGCACAGTGTGGTAGTGATGATATTTTACAAATGACCTCCCTAGTAGCATACTCATTATTTTTCTGGTATATTTTTTAGCGATTTTTGATTGTGATTAAGTGGTCACAAATTTCACTGTATGGTGAGATAGTGATACATAAAGTCACACATTCTCACCTTCATGGGGCAAATTGTCTTTATAGTGGTCTATGAAGTTTGAGTTCTATATTTTGTCATATCATTGCTAATTGCCTCCATGTTCTTGATCATACATATGGTATATACAAGCACGCAATGGAGGGAAGCCAGGAGGAGGACACAGAATAAGTGGGAAAGGGAACAACATACAACCAAGGGGCCCTGCACTGGACCTAGAAGAAATAGAACTAAGCAACCCAAAGACACGAGATGTGAAGGGAGGGATGAGAGGGAAGGAGGGAACAGCTTACACTGAGCAAAAGGAAAGAAATGTGAACATCACCTGATGTGGAAGAAATAATTTGTAGAATAGAAACTTCTTTGTACAACTACTTAAAGATAACAAATTTAAAAAACTAAAAAAATTGAAACCTTGAATTAAAACCTTGGTAAGGGAAATAAATGTAACAAATAACCCCCAAAAAAGTTTATGAGCTTTGACAATACAGTTATTGCTTCCACATTTCTTTCCTTTTGCTTAGAGCCAGCTGTTCCTTCTTTCCCGCTCATTCCCTCCTCCCATCGCTGCCCTTGAGTTGCTTAGTTCAATTTGATCAACGTCCAGTGCAGCTGCTGGGTGCCCCTGTTGTATGTTTTCCCATTTCCCTCTACTTCTGTGTCCTCCTCCTAGTTTCCCTCATGTATACCATATATGTGGTCAGCAGCATGGGGTCATTTAGTCATTTGACCAGATGACTGGAGGTCCTTTCTTCCTCGAGTCTTGTTTACTTTGTTGTATCTCCTTATGTTTTGGATTTAACATTCAAATATCAAATGATGTTTGAATCACTTTGATTTTTCTTTAAATGTTAATGTAGGGAAGCAGATGGAGTTGGGAGGTTGAGAAACCTCCCTTGGAGATCTGTAAATATTCTCAAGAAATACAACCATGCCATACCACAAACGTTTTGATGTCACCAGGAGCCACGGCTTTTGCCTGTAATCCAAGATACTCAAGAGACTGAGATCTGAAGATGGCAGTTCAAAGCCAGGCTGGGCAGGAAATTCTGTGAGAATCTCATCTCCAGTTAACCACCAGAAACCTGGAAGTGGCACTGTGGCTCAAGTGGTAGAGTGCCAGCCTTGAGCTGAAGAGCTCAGGGACAGCGCCCAGGCCCCACAAGTAACAAAAAGTTTCGATGTTTTATGGTGGTCATGGTGACACATGGCTGTAATCCTAGAACCCAGGAGGTAGAGGCGGGAGAATCCATAGTTCCAAGTTGGCTATGCTACAGATTGGGATTCCTGTTAATAGACAGACAGACCGATGATTACAGACATAGGAAACAATAGCTATAATATTAGTTTCTCTGTGTTTCATTACATTTGAAAACATGAATTTCACTCATTTGAATGAGGGGCTCACAAGCTGAGAAGAGAAAAAGTGAAAAATGAAAAAAATGGTTTGTAGGAAAACAAAATTAATAAAGCCAAAGAGGAAAGGTGTGTGAGTGAGTGTGTGAATGAGTGTGTGTGCATGTGTGTGTGTGTGTGTGTGTGTTGGCACGTCTGGTGTCTGAGTGTGTTCAAATGTAGGATGGCTTTTGCTAGGTTGTGCAAAGGCACCAACAATTCTGCAGTTCGGTGAGGACCAAGCTATTCTCTTGCCAGTTTCACATCTTGACCACAAGATGGCAGCATAGGTCTTAGCCCATCCTGCTCTTGCACACCGTGAAACAGCTGTTTGAACATCAATCACCGTGAACCAAGCACTCTTACCCTGGTCCTGTGCACTTTAACCACCTACGATTGGACACAAGCCAGGCAGTAGACAGAGATGCAAAAGTTCCCCCAGGGTTGTTATCACCTATCCATTTCCCCCCAGGTTTTTAAAACAACTAATTTTTTTCAGGTTAACACATACATTCCAGTAAACAAACACCCAAGCAAGCAAAGAGTACTAAAGTCTTCCCTGGCCACAGGCGGTCAGCTGGGCAGAGGGAGCATTCACTTCATTCTTAAATCTGAGGGCTTTCCTGACCTAAAGAAGATGGGAGAGATGGGGTTGTTTTCTTGAGTTCCCTCTCTGCTTTTACACTGTTGGTGTATAGAAAGGCAACTGGTTTTTGTGGGTTGTATTTTCGTTTTGTTTTTTGTTTTTGGGTCCAGTCGTGGGGCCTGAACTCTGGGCCTGGGTGCTGTCCCTCAGCTCTTCAGCTCAAGGCTAGCGCTCTACCACTTGAGCCAAAATGCCACTTCCAGCTTTTTTCTTTTTGCTTATGTGGTGCTGAGGAATCGAACCCAGGGCCTCAGGCATACAAGGCAAGTGCTCTACCGCTGAGCCACCTTCCCAGCCCTGTGGGTTGATTTTCTATCCTTTGCCAAAGAGGTTTCTAAGTTCTAAGAGTTTGGAGGTGGAGTTTTTGGGATCATGGAGATATAGTTTTGTGATATCTGCAAAAAGGGATAGTTTAACTTCTTCCTTCCCTATGTGGATCCCTTTCATGTCTTTTTCTTGCATTAATGCCTTGGCTAAGGGTTCCAGAACTATATTGAAGAGGAGTGGAGACGGAGCATCCTTGCCTTGTTCCTGATTTTAGGAGAATTGGCTGTAGTTTTTCCCCAGTAAGTATAATATTGGATGTTGGTCTGTCATATATGGCTTTTATTGTTTAAGGAATGTTCCTTCTTTTCCTATTTTTTCCAGAGCTCTTAGCATGAATGAATGTTGTATCTTATCAAAGGCCTTTTCCTCATCAATGGAGATAATCATGTGATTCTTGCCCTTGGATCTGTTGATGTGATGGATTACATTTATTGATTTACATATGTTTAAACCATCCCTGCATCTCTGGGATGAAGCCTACTTGGTGGCAATGTATGATTTTCTTTATGTGTTTCTGGGTTCTGTTGGCTAGAATATTGTTAAGGATCTTTGCATCTATGTTCATCAAGGAGATTGGTCTGTAGTTCTCTTTTTTGGAATCCATCTGGTCCTGGGCTTTTCCTTGTTGGAAGACTTCTGATTGCTTCCTCTTTTTTGTTGTAAGATAATGGCTTATTTAATTGATTTATATCTTCTTGGTTCAGTTGAGGCCATTTGTATTTCTCTAAAAGTTCATCCATTTCTGCTAGGTTTTCTTTCCTTAGTGAGTATAGATTCTGGAAATAATTTTTTAAAATTGTTTGGATGTCTTGGGTATTTATTGTAATTTTTCATGTGGCATCCTTGATCATATTGATTTGGGATTCCTCTCTTCTTTTTGAGTTAATCTTGCCAAAGGTCCATCAATTTTATTGATTTTTTTTTAAAAAAACAGCTTTTTGTTTTATTAATTTTGTTAGTTTCTATCTTGTTCATTTCAGCTCTTATTTTGATTATCTCACTTTGTCTAGTAACTTTAGGTTCAATTTTTTCATGCTTTTCTAGCAGTTTTAGTTGCAACATGAGATTATTTACTTGATCTGTTCCTATTTTCTTGATGTGGACACTGATGGCAATAAATTTGCCCTTCTGGACTGCTTTTGCTGTGTCCCACGGGTTTCTTTGTGATGTATCTTCATTTTCATTGAATTGTAGGAACTTTTTAATTTCTTCTATTACCCAGGTGTTGCTTAGAAGTGTGCTGTTCAATTTCCATGTATTTGAGTAATTTCTGCAGTATGCTTTGTTATTGAGAACTAGCTTGATTCCACTGTGGTCAGATAGGATACAGGGGATTGTGTCGATCTCCTTGTATTTGCTTAAGTTCCTTGCATGAACTATGATACAGTCTATTTTGAAGAAAGTTCCATGAGCTGCTGAGAAGAATGTGTACTGGGTCATTTTAGGGTGGAAAACTCGGTAGATGTCAATTAGTTCCGTTTGAAATATGGCATCACTTAATTCGGTGGCTTCTTTGCCAGTCCTATGGTTGGTAGACCTGTCCTTTGGTGAGAGTGGAGTGTTAAAGTCTCCTAGTATTATCGTATTGGGATCTATTTTATTCTGTAAGTTTGAGAGTATTTGCTTCACATATTTGGGTGCTCCAATGTTTAGAGAGTATAAGTTGATAATGGTCATATCCTCTTCTTGGATTATTCCCCATATTAATATGTAGTGTCCTCCTTTGTCTTTTTGTGTTGATTTTAATGAAAAGTTTATTTTGTCAGATATCAGAATGGCAACTCCTGCTTTCTTGCTGGGAGCATTTGCATGGTAGATCTTCCTCCAACCCTTCACTCAGAGTTTTTTGTTTGGTTGTGAGATGGGTCTCCTGAAGGCAACAGATGGATGGGTCGTGTTTTCTGATCCAATCTACAGTTCTTTTTCTTTTGATTGGTGAGTTGGGCCCATTAATAATTATGGTTATTATAGAGAGATGCATTATGTTTCCTGTCACTTCCTGTTTTCTTAAGTTTTTCTTCTTTCCTTTCCTCCTCTGCTTACTAAGTTGGACATCTAGTAATACCTGTCTGATGAGGATCCCTGTTCCTGATTGCTTTCTTAAAGTTGTGTTCCCCTTCTTAATATTCTTTGTAATGCTGGCTTATTGTTTATACATTCATTTAGTTTTTCTTTACTATTAAAATTTTTAGTTTCTCCATTGAATGTGAATGCTAGCTTTGCTGGGTATATCAGTGTGGGCTGGCAGTTATTGGTTCTCAGGCCTTGGATCATACTTTACCAGGCTTTCCTTGCATTCAATGTCTATGTGGAGAGCTCTGCAGTGATTCTGATTTTTTTCCCATTATATTATAGCTCCTTCTTTGTTTTTGCTGCATGCAGGATTGTTTATTATTCAGATCTATCATTTTTACTATAATATGCCTAGAAGTCTTTCTCCTGAGATCCTGCTTGTTAGGTGTTCTATATCTTCTGTTATGGAGGTAAGATGTTTTCTTTAAGATGGGGGAACTTTTCATTGATAATCTTATGGAATAGGTGTTGCATTCCCTTGCTTTGATATTCCTCACCTTCATCCACTCCAATTATACAAAGATTAAGTTTCTTGGCACTGTCTGCTTGCTCTTGGATTTCTCGCTGGCATAATTTGATTCTTTTTCCATATCTGTGACTTTTTTTCCAGTTGCTGCATTTTGTCTTCCATATCTGATTTTTTTTGGGGGGGGGGTTCGGTCATGGGGCTTGAACTCTGGGCCTGAGCACTGTCCCTCAGCTCTTCAGCTCAAGGCTAGCACTCTACCGCTTGAGTTACAGCACCACATCCGGTTTTCTGGTGATTTATTGGAGATAAGAGTTTCACGGACTTTCCTGCCAGGGCTGGCTTTGAACTGTGATCCTCAGATCTCAGCCTCCTGAGTAGCTAGGATTACAGGCATGAGCCACTGGCGCCCAGCACCATATCTGATATTCTAATTTCCCTTTTATTCACTCTGTAAACTATGGCCTCCACTGTGGTTTGCATGGAGGAAATTGATCCATGTATGGATTCTATGTTGGTTCTCAGGGTACTAATCTCAGCTCTTGGTGAGGCATGTACTGCCTCTATTTTTGTGCTAATCTCACCTCTTAGTGAGGTGTGTGCTGCATCTATTTTTGCATGTATCTCCTGCTTGAAATCCTGCATTGCTTCTGATGTTTCATTTCTGTGTTCTTTAAATTTCTGATCTATTCTTCACTTTAATTCTTGAGTCATTGCCTCCAGCATCTCTTGGATGTAGCATTTGTCTTCCATTCCTGCTTTGCTCCCACTGGGGCTCTCTCCTGGGTGGCTGCTAGCTTTTGGGGGTATCTTGCTATCCTGGGTCTTATAATTTTTCTCTGTGATTTTCACATGGGGATTCAGGGATTATTAGAGCCTAATCGGAAACTGACTGTTTTGGTCAATAGGTGGCTGTCTTTGCTTGGTTCTCAGTTGGTTCCTGGATCAATTGATGACGCTTGGCCCTGGGTTGGCTGAGAGTCTGTACCTGGTCTCAGTTCTGTTGGGGGAGAGGCTGACCTCCAGCTGCTAGTCTGACCCATGTAGGGCTCTCAGCTGTCTGCTGGAGTTCCACCTCTAGCCTAGGACTGAGCAGCCTACACTGCTCCTGCTACTCCTCTGGGTGCTCCTGGCAAGACTGGATCAGCTGGATGTACTTTCCCAGTTGCTGGAGTGCACTGTGAGTTCCTGACTATAATCAGGTGCTGGTGGCCTGGCTGTCCAATCGCTGGCCTGGGATATACAGGTCAGGCTCTGGTGGGGTTTGGGCTTCTGGTTCTCCAGCCCTGGACACATAGATCTTTTGCTGTCACCCATGCGATTCCCGGGGGGTGTGCTTCCCCGCTTTCCCCCCCTCTGCTGAGGCCTGTGCTCAGCTTCTGATTTCAATAGGGAGGAGCTGGTTGTGTTGCTCAGGCGCCTGATCCCCAGGCCTGGCCCTGGCTTCTGGTTCCCTATCTGGGGCATGCCGCCTGGGGTGTGCAGCCCGGGGTACACAGTTAAGGTTTCTTCCACTGCTGGCTGCTGTGGCCCCAGGGTGCTGTTCTCCGGTTGGGCGTTTAAGCTCCCTTCCAGGGGCGCTCTTGATCCAGCCTGGCGGGATGGATGTGTTCCACGGGCTGGTGGAACGCTCCAACAGTTCCGTTTTAGTGGGACCTGTAGTCCAGGTGTTGGAGCGGGGGTCTCGGTCAAGACCTGGGGGTTCCCGACAGCTCTGGTCTCCCTTGGGGGGGGTACACTGTCCCCTGTGGGGTACTCACCCTGGAGCTAGTTGGGACCTCCCCGGCGGTGCTGTGGCAGGTGGCTGTGCAATGCAGGTCACTGGCTGCCCCTGCGCTCTGCATTGGGTTGAGATGCTTGTGGGCTGGGCGGGAGGTGGCCGCACCGGGTCTGTGTTTCTCCCATCTCCGCCTCTGTTGAAGCTGTTGGGGTCGTGGGTGGTGTTTGCGCTGGCCGCCAGCCAAGGAGCTGGGAAGGGGTCTTCACGCAGGTTCTGAGCTCTGGGCTTTCTGTCTCTACGCTCTCCGGGTCAGCACCGGCCCCGTGGGGGTCTTCTGCACTGGTGCTATTGTTTTTTGTTTTTGTTTTTTTGGAAAAATAGCACTCACCTTCACAGATATAAGGGTATATCTCATTTTGGCTGGTTTTCTTTTGCATTTTCTGAACTATTAGGATTCGGTATCTTTCTGTGTATTTCTTCGTCAAGTCCTTGGTCAATTTTTTAAATTAGATTATTCTTTGTACTTCTTCAAGTCCTTGGTCAATTTTTTAAATTAGATTATTCTTTGTACTTCTTCAAGTCCTTGGTCAATTTTTAAAAATTAGATTATGTGGGTTCTGGTAATTGTCAGAGTTCTTTATATAGCCTGCACATTAACCCCTTGTTCTATATGTGCTTGGCACATGCATTTTTCCCTCTGTGGGATGGCTTTCCACTGCCTTGATCCTGCCTTTAATCCACAGAAATTTTA
This sequence comes from Dipodomys merriami, assembly GCF_024711535.1. NCBI lineage: Eukaryota > Metazoa > Chordata > Mammalia > Rodentia > Heteromyidae > Dipodomys > Dipodomys merriami. The sequence continues at coordinate 1,203,928 of NW_027202937.1, read as the reverse complement.
ATTCTGATGGGACCCAATCAATCTTTGCTTTTGCCGTCTTGTTTTGATGTCAAATTCAAACTAACAGTTTCCCCTTACAATTTTCTCTGGAGATTTTCATAGTTTGTTTTCTGTTTACTATTATTATTATTATTATGTTTACTTAGGCATTGGGTTCATTATTTTGAGTCCATTTCTAAAACTCTGAGGTGGTGAAGTGTCCAGCTTGGATTTTCTTTCATATGGGAAATAAATGAACCTTAAAATCAAGACATCTCTGGTTACTATATTATGATAACCTAGTCAATGGCTTATTGTTTGTAATATTCCTCTCAAACTCTCATTTGCATTGTGATTTCTGGTCACTTAGCTATGACATCATGAAAATGCTCATACGTGCAGGTCACTAATGGCTGTGACCTCAGTGGGAGGAAGGAGGACCCAAGACCACATGAGCAGCTCCATCGTTAGTGTGACTTCTACTGTCTCTTCATTTCTTTCTTTCTCTCTCTCTCTTTTATTTTTCTGGTACTGGGTTTTCTTTTTTTGGGGGTGTAGGGGAGGTCCGGTCGTGGAGCCTGAACTCTGAGCCTGGGCGCTGACCCTCAGCTCTTCAGCTCAAGGCCAACGCTCTACCACTTGAGCCACAGCGCCACTTCTGGCTTTTTTCTTTTTGCTTATGTGGTGCTGAGGAATCGAACCCAGGGCCTCAGGCATGCAAGGCAAGCGCTCTACCACTGAGCCATCTTCCCAGCCCCTGGTACTGGGTTTTCAACCCAGGGCCTTGAGCTTTGAGATACTCACTCTACCACTGGACCAATGATGCACACAGCCCTTGTTGGTGTAATTTCTTTTTTATGTAAGACCTCAGGTTTTCCTCATGCCTAGCCTTACAGTGTGATCCTCCTTTATTGCCGGGACTATGGGCATGGTCCACTCTACCCAATCACCTTCCTGGCTTTTGAGGAGCAAACTGACTCAAGTATTTACACTGTAGTGATATAATCTCTAAGAAATACAAGTAATCATCAATTAGATCAGATGAGTTCCCAGGTTAAACTGACAATAGCAGCTTGAGATTAAACATGGCCATGCATTGATATAACCTATCGTATTACACTACATTCAAATGGGTCTACTTTTATCCTAAATTCAACTTCTACAGCTATCAACAAAACTATTTTCATTATCTGTGTTATGCCAAAAAAAAAAAACAACCAGTATTTGGAAACATAGCAATGTAGGAAAGGGAAAGTTTCACAGTAACTAGTTGTCACTAAACTTTAAACTATTTATAACTTTGAGTCATTGTGTCATTATGAGAAATCTACAGGAACAAATGTAACTTTTTAGAACTATGGGGAAAGGGGCTTTGAAAATGAGTTTAACTTTTTTAATCTATAAAGAACACAAAAAGAGCACAGAAAAAAATCTGCCTTTCTGCAGATTTAACTCTGTAATTATGGAGTTAAACATTCAACTCTGTATGTTATCCTAGGACATGTTAATAGTACAATGTGTCATTAGGAGAGGGTAACAACTTTTTCAAATAAAAAATCAGTAGTAAACATGCATTTCAGAACTGCCATTTTCGGTTTTAACCAGAGTTCACCTGACATTTAAAAACAATATGGTTAGGGGCTGGGAAGGTGGCTTAGTGGTAGGTAGAGTGCTTGCCTAGCATGCATGAAGCCCTGGGTTTGATTCCTCAGCACCACATACACAGAAAACGCAGGAAGTGGTGCTGTGGTTCAAGTGGTAGAGTGCTAGCCTTGAGCAAAAGAAGCTCAGGGACAGTGTCCAGGCCCTGAGTTCAAGCCCCAGGACTGGCCAAAACACAAAAAAACCCAATATGGTGTGGTAAGGCACAGCTATAGTCAGAACTGGGAAGGCTGGCTTTGAAGGGTGAGAGTTCAAAGCCAGAATTCATAGCCAAACTGAGTCGCCGTACCCCACAAAAGAAAGGAAAAAAACCCCACCTTCCAATGGGGGCAAGTAGTGGAGCAATCCACTTTCCAAGGGACTCTGCTGCCTCAGGTGTACGGAGGCCTTCCATCCCACTGATGATGAGCAGCAATGCCAGTCCCTCAGCGGTGGTCTGGGATTGGCTATAATCATTTCCTGTCTACAAATGCTTTGCCTCTGAAGAGATGGACACACCCTCTTTCCCCTCAGATAACCAGTTTATCAAATCTCACTCATTTGCAATTAGATCATGTTGACTCTCCTTTCTTACATCTTACAGTAACAGGAAAAAAAAATTTAAAAAACAAGTTGAAAGTTCGCTTGGCTGTTCAGAATTGGACGACTTTGTCTCTCATTTTGCAGCCCAGCTGATCCCATCATTCAACTATTATGTTCTTTTTTTTTTTTTTTAACAATAACGAGTTTCCTTTAGAAAACTTCTCCCACAAAGGAATCACAAGTTGTTGAAAGGCAGGAAAGCAAAACAAAAGGCACACACACACACACACACACACACACACACACACTTAGATTTATTACATAGTCCATGCTTAGGAATCTTGCCAAATTGTGGTATTTTGTTAGCTGCATTAGGCTTCGTTGTATTTTGTTAGCTGCATTAGGCTTCGTGCTTGCTCTGCAGGGCTGAACTTCAACATCTCCTGCTTTGATCCTGGCAGATACGTTGGCTGCAAATCTCTGCTCTGTGGATGTCCTCCTCAGGCCTACAAAACTTCCAGCAGACACAACCCACGCTCCGTGCGTGCCTCTCCCCGGCTCTGGAGCTGGTGCTGGGGCCTTGAGGATCCAGTAGGGTTCTGAACTAATCAACAAGTCTTAGCAGCAGACTTGCAATATTTAGATGCCTGGAAAATAGCTGCGGGTTACTAAAGCACCCACCTTTGGAATTCTGAGTCATCTTCCTGGAATGCAACACGGGGTAAATAGGTTTCCACCCACCCTTCTATCGCCACCTCCTGGAAAAGATCTTGAACGAAGTAGACATTTCACAGTATTGGCCCTCAGGCTGCTCTTCCCGGAAGTAACTCTCCCAGCCTTTCCCGGTGGGGAGAAATACACTTCCTTACTAAGAATCATGGGAAGCCTGGAAGCTAGGCCTTGGCCAGGCCTTGCTGCCCCACAGCTGCGGCCGCAGCTGACCTCCCACTGGGGGCCTTCATCAGCCTGTCCAGCCGGGTGGCATCATGGAGGCCTATTTCTTAGGAAGGAGCAGCAGGCCCAGATCAGGTACGCTCTATTTCTGCCTGTAACCCACACCAAACTTCCCATGTTGCTCTTCTGATGCCATCACTCTGCCATCTTGTTTGTAGACTCTCTTCCCATAGCATAACATGCGCTCATGGAATACGATGCATTATGATATTAATAAGGGTGAGTGAGGTAACTGAGCAGTGAGAGTCCTATGGAAAGCAATGTATTTCCATTTTTGTTCTCATCATCCTAACATTGCCTCTGATTTTGCCTGTCAGTTACACACACACACACACACACACACACACACACACACACACACACACACACACACACACACACACACACACAGAGCTTCAGTTTTATTAGTTATTATCTTTAGTTTAGCATAATGGTCCCAGTCCTAAGAAATATTAGAAAAGAGGGGCTGGGAAGGTGGCTCAGTGGTAGAGCGTTTGCCTTGCATGCCTGAGGCCCTGGGTTCCATTCCTCAGCACCACATAAGCAAAAAGAAAAAAGCCGGAAGTGGCACTGTGGCTCAAGTGGTAGAGCGCTAGCCTTGAGCTGAAGAGCTGAGGGACAGCGCCCAGGCCCAGAGTTCAGGCCCCACGACCGGAACCCCCCCCCCAAAAAAAAGAAATATTAGAAAAGAAAATGAAAAGAATGCCCCCGTGCAATGATACATAACTGTAATCCTAGTCCTTTATTTAGGAGGCAGAAGCAGAAAAATTGGGAGTTCAAGGCCAGGCTAGGCAATAGAGCTAGATTCCATCTAAAAAAAGACAAAGCAAAAGGAACTAGTCATTTTCACAGACAATTATGGGCACAACAATGACAAGGGGACATTCTTGTACCTCAGTTTACTTCCTAACACGAGCCAATCCGAGGAACTCATTACCCAAAGTAAAACAACACCAGACACCCCCATTCCTTCAAGCAGCATTTTTCTGTTCCTCACTGGTGATATTTCTTTTTTTTGGGGGGGGGGGGTCCGGTCGTGTGGCCTGAACTCTGGGCCTGGGTGCTGTCCCACAGCTCTTCAGCTCAAGGCTAGTGCTCTACCACTTGAGCCACAGTGCCACTTCCGGCTTTTTTCTTTTTGCTTATGTGGTGCTGAGGAATCGAACCCAGGGCCTCGAGCATGCAAGGCAAGCGCTCTACCACTGAGCTATCTTCCCAGCCCCAGGTGATATTTCTTTTCCAGAATGCAATATTACCTTTTTTTTTTTCAGCAGAATCATTTCTTTGCCTTTGGTAAGTGGATCTAACCTGCTTCTCACATAGAGAAGTTTTCTACTTGAGTCTATACAACATCACTGTAGAGAAAAATCCTTGTCTGCATTCATATTCAACCACACTAAAACTGCTTCTCCAGAGCAGGTTCCATTGGGTACAAGGCCCAGGTCATGTTTGTTGGAAGAGCTCAGTTCCACCCATGAAGTTTTCTCTAGCACAAGTACCAAAAGTCAACATGAACAGAAGAGGCCCTGGAAATGCCTACCCTATTGTCAGAACTGGAAATTAAATCTCAGTTTCTTCTGACCACATTGTGGTCCAAGTTAAAGCGGCCATGTACATCTCCTAGGGAAGCCGGGAGTTTCCACCACTGGCACCTTGTGAAATGTTTTAAGATGTTTGCCATCACAGATGTAACATGTCTAACAAATTCATTTTACAGTTTTGTTTTTAATGAGATTTCTCCCCCCGTAAGAAGAGCTTCCTGTTTTCCATATCCCAACCTTATTATCCAACAGGGCTCAATCAAGATGGTTCTAGATTAAGTATATTCCATAGAACAGTTCATTTCTCTTCAAATGAAAGCATGAGCCCAGACCCAGCAGTTCACATACCGTTCCCCAAGTCTCTGAAAAAGTTGGGGTACAGTCCAAAGTAGCCAGCAAGCTCCAGACCCAATATTAAATTTCCTGGTCTTCTCTGGAACTAGCTCTCCCACACAACCATTTTTCCCCTTCTTTATTTAGTGACTAAGAAAAACTCTCCTGGGCTGGTCATTTACATTTCTAGTCAGATAAAAAGCACAGGAATTATGTCAGAATGAGTTGGACTGTGTTTGCTGACAGAAAAATAGTTTCAAAGTAGGAGTGTGAGGAAATAGCAAAGAAGTAAAAGCTACCCAAGCTTTCTGGGCAGCTTTCAATCTCCTAGGAGGAACAGAGATAAAATACTCTTTTCTTTATCTAGACGTCCACAGTAGCACAGTCGCCAGTAACAGTGCACAAATTAACACCGTCTGGGTGAATGAGATTATTAGAGAAAATAAAGCTTTGTTGGGGTGAGAACAGGGAAAAAAATCTTTGAATAGAGTAAGGTTATTGCTGTCATTTTACTTACTCATTTATTTATTATCTTTAAGCATTTGTCCTATAATAAAAACAGACAGAAATACTGGTGAGGAAGAGGGGAAGAAAGAATCTTGTTTACAGCCTGGGTGGGATGTTAATTAATCCAGCCACTCACTGTGGAGTTTCCTCAATAAATCAAAACTAAGAACTACCATATGACTGAACCACCTTGCAGTAGAAAGTCGTAGATGTCTGTGTTTACTGCCATGCTGTTCATAGTTGGTGAGTCATGGAGTTGGCCTACGCGCCCATGAGTTGGTGAATTGGAAAAAGATGTGTGGGATATATACAGTGAAGTATTTTGCAGCCATAAAAAAAAGGAATGAAATCCTGTCCTTCCTATGAAAATGGATGAGATGGGAAATCATCATGTTAGTGAAATAAACCAGACTCTGAGGATCAGTATCATTGGGTACTACTTAAGTCACATCTCCACTTTCTTCTTTTTTTTTTTTGGTCGGTCATGGGGCTTGAACTCGGGGCTTGGGCGCTGTTCTTGAGCTCTTCAGCTCAAGGCAAGCGCTCTACCGCTTGAACTACAGTGCCACTTCCAGTTTTCTAGTGCTTTATTGGAGATGAGAGTCTCACGGAGTTTCCTGCCCGGGCTGGCTTTGAACAGTGATCCTCAGATCTCAGCCTCCTGAGTAGCTAGGATGACAGGTGTGAGCCACCGGCACCCGGGCTTCACATCTCCACTTTCACAAATGGTTTTTGACATCTGTGAATACAAGGAGAAAAAAAATATCAGCTGCTAAGGAGGCAGGGATAGGGAGGATGGAGGTTCAAGGCTAGCCTAGGCACAAAGTTACTATCACCCAATTTCAATGACAAAGCAAAGCATGGTGGCCTCTACCTGTAATCTTAGCTGTGGGAGGCAGAGACAGAAAGATTGCAGTCCAGTGTCTATTGTGGGGGCAAAAAAACACCAGAGTAGTTACTGAAAAAGTAACTGAAGCAATAAAGGGTTAGAGGTGTGGTTCAGGTGGTAGAGCACCAGCCTAGTAGGCACTGAGTTCAAACATCAGTATCACCAAAAAAATAAAAAGCCAGAGTGATAGGAGGTCATTATAATCCAAGGACATGCTGCATGCAGAAATCTGTGCCCGTGAAACCTGGTATTTTTACAATGATTACATATTGTACAAAATATCTTAAAAGCCAGGCACTTAGGACTCACACTTGTCAACCTAGCTATGGAGAAGGCTGAGATCTGAGGATCAAGGGTCAGAGCCAGCTTGGCAGAAAAGCCCATGAGATCCCTGTTTCCAATGAGCTAGCAAAAAGCCAGAGGAAGTGTTGTGGCTCAAGTGGTAGAACACTAGCCTTCTTCTGAGAACATAAAGACCCAGTACTGGTGCGCACATGTACACACACACACACACACATACACACACACACACACACACACACACACACACACACACACACACTCACTTTTAAAAATATTTTATAAACAGAAAAAGTTCTGCTTTCTTCTGTGGACTCCCCGGCATGTGCCATCGGTGATTCTGAAGCCTTATCTACTACAGGACTAGGAGGGCCTATGTAAGTGCGCTTAGTCCCCAACAAGGAGGTCTGAAAGAGGTCAGAACAACCTGGAGTGGTCTGTCCCCAGGGACAGAGCCTCTGGAAGGTGCCCATTCCATCTCAGATGCTAACGTCCTGCTCTTCCGTGTGCCAAAAGCCTGTTTCGTTCCAGCCCAAAGCTACAGTTTAGAAAAAGCATTTTTGCTCCCTTAGGCCTTTGTGAAAAGGAGGGAGACTCATGGGTTGGGGGCGGAACCAGCCTTCCCTTTCCCCTTGGACACACAACCACTCAATAAATAGAACAGGTGCCCCCCCCTTAATCCCTTCCCTTAGCCTGGCTCTCGGTCAGTAGTTCTTGGTCCCCATCAGTTTTCCTATTTTATTATTGGCACTATTCAATCACTACACTCCACAGCTCAGGTGCACTGCAGTACCTGCTCCACATGGTTCCCTAGAGACAACAGGCCGGACCATAAATCGCCACCTACCCAAGATGGCCTGGAACTCATGAGCCTACTGCCTCGTCTCTGGAATTCTGGGATTGCAGGCAGATGCCACCACACCACACTTGCCTGTTTTCTTTTCATATCTCTTTTGTCTATTCCCTTTGGAACCAGCCTAGGTCAGATTCTCACTGACTTCTTGCCTCTGTTTTTCTCTCTCTTTAAACATTTTTTATTGTTATTATAAAGGTGATCTGTAGAGAGGGGTGACAGTTACATAAGTCAGGCCAAGAGTACATTTCCTCTTTTTGGACAATGTCATCCCATCCCTCATTGTCTCCCAGTTTTTCCTTTCTGTTTTTGTTGTTGTTGTTGTTTTTTGTTGGTCGTGGGGCTTGAACTCTGGGCCTGAGCACTGTCCCTGGGCTCTTCAGCTCAAGGCAAGCACTCTACTACTTGAGCCACAGCGCCACTTCTGATTTTCTGGTGGTGCATTGTAGATAATAGTCAGACTTTCCTGCCCAGGCTGTCCTTGAACTGTGATCCTCAGATCTCAGCCTCCTGAATAGCTAGGATGACAGGCGTGGGCCACCAGCTCCTGGCTTCCAGTTTCTCCTCTGTTACCCCCGTCTCTCCTTTCTAATTCATTACATTTGGATCATTTGCTAAACCATTCCAGCAAGCAAACACTGTCCATGCAGAGGAGACCGTCCAGCCCTCCAAAAGAAAAAGAAAACAGTTGGGATAGAATTATTTTTAAAATGTACATAATATATAACAAAGAAGAGAGAGAAAAAGAGAGAGAGAGAGAAAAAAAACATGCAGAAGGACACAACCTTAGCCTGCCCGAATTCCTGAGTTTGAGTCCCAGCATCAATAAGTAAATACCTTTTAAATGCACATATACCTTAGATACTTCATTTAACCATTTGCTAGACTTTTCACGGAGATGGAAGAAGACTTGGAGGCGTTGGCTCTTCCCTTGAGCTTACAGCTGTCCCTTGGGGCACTACAAGGCAGGATCCTTTGGTTCCACATCGTTGCCTTCAAATTGCATCTTTCTCTTAAACTTTGGGTCAGATTCCTGCTCAACTCTGCACGTAGACACGCTAATCACTGGAGGAGGCTTTGTCTGAAACTTAAGACAACCTCATAATCCACAGTGGAGCAAGCACAAGCTTTGACAACTTGAGGTCATAACCCACCAGAAGAGCCTGGACTCTCTAAGCCGTCTCCCAAACCTGAAGGAAGTCTGAGTCTCCTTCCTAACTAACTCTGTTCTGCCCTTCTGACTTGTCCTTCATTTCAAGCATTCCCCGCAGCAGCTAAGTCAGATTCCAGGAACAAGAGATCCGACTGACAAGCCTCTGGAGACAAGAGTTCAAACTAGCCCACAGGCAACAGGAACTTCTTTTTTCTTTATTCCTTTTTATTTTTGTGGAGGGCGTGGGAGAGGTGAGGCTAGGCCTCCGCCTAAAGGCCAGGCTAGCCTCAAACCTGTAGGCCTCGGCCCTCAGCATCCTGATATTGGATTTAGGGACATGCTTGACAGGTAGCAAGACTGGTTTCTTATTCTATCAAGGCTCTGTATGTCCAGTCCTGAGAGATAAGGATCAAGCAGAGCTCAGCCCTAATCAACATCACCAGTTCTGGAATTCTCTGGCCCTTGCTATTTTTCCTCCTCATAATTCCAAACTAATTGTTAGCCCCACCAGGACTGGGACCAGGGTGGTGTTGCTCTGATTTCTTCTCATCCTGAGGATAAATTCCCTTTCTGCATCTACCGCCACTGACCTCTGACTTGCTCAGATGAGGCAAGGGGCCAAGTCTAGTCTATTGAAACACTCAGAATCAGGTGTCTGCCTAGGACTCTGATAACACAGGTCCAAGACAATTCTACTTGGCTAAATGGATATAGTCCTAAAAATAAGTTTAAGGAAAGAATGGTTGGCCTGTCATCAAAACAAAAATACATCAATTGCCAAAAAGCCTATGTAAAGATACTGAATGAATACCTTTAGCCACTAGTGAACTAAAAATTAAACCCCGATGGCCCAGCACTGGTGTTTCATGCCTATAATCCAAAATACTCAGGAGACTGGGATCTGAGGATCACAATTCAATGCCAGTGCGGGCAGGCAAGTCCTTGAGACTCTTTTCTCCAGTTAGCACCAATAAGCCTGAAATGGAGCTGTGGCTCAAGTGAAGTGGCCAAGTGTCAGCCTTGAGCACAAGAGCTCAGGGGCAGAACCCAAGCCCTGAGTTCAAGCCCCAGGACTGCCACAAAATAAGACAGAACAACAACAAAAAAAACCACGATGGAATGCTACCTTAGTCTTTAAAAAATACTGACAATTCCAAGTGTAACAAGAATGTGGTACAACTGGAAATCTCTTCCACGGCCTCTGGGAACGCAAAATGGGACCGCTTCTCTGGAAATCAGAACTGCGATTACTTAGCAAGTTAAGCACACACTGACCATATGACCCTATAATCCATTTCTGGGGTCTTCATCCTAGACTAATAGAAACATATTCATTCCAAAATCCATGTCAGACTGCTATAGAAGTTCTATTTGTAACAGCCATAAACTAGAACCCAACCATTCTTTCGCAGGTGAATAGATGAACAAATTGTTATACATCCGTACAATAAAATACACAATGGAACAAAAGAATATACCTCCTACTTGTTTGGGTGAATCACAAAAGCTTCATGCTAAATGAGAAGAAACTCGTCTGTCGAGATCATATCATGCCTTATATATTCATTTGCAAGGTTCTTGGGAGGCCAAAACTGTAGGGTTAAGGAACAGATCAGAGCTTGCCTGGGCTGAGATAAAGGGAGTGAATGACTACAAAAAGATAACTGGGTATTAACGGCTGACCTTGCAATCCTACAGGAGGCTGAGGTCTGGACAGTCAAGATTCAACGCCAGGCTGGGCAGAAAAGACTATGAGGTTCCATTTTCCAATAGCCAGCAAAAAAAGAAGGCTGGAGGCATGGCTCAAGTAGCAGATGGCCAGTCATGAAGTCCAGTGACAGACTGAGATCTCTGAGTTTGAGCCCCAGAACTGGCACGCACATACACGCAAGCATGCACGCACGCACATGCACACACACACACACACACACACACACACGCACACACACACACAGCATATAGTGTTCAAATCTTTCTTCTAATCCTCATGCTTTGCCTGAAGTCTTGCTAAGCATTGCTCTAGCTTTCACATAAGCCAGCAGGTGAACTGCAGGAGCTCAACGTCCTGACGGCCAATAACTGTGGGTGGGTGTGAAATGGAGACTAAGACTTCTGCCACTTCATGGTCTCCATTCTCGGCCTGGCAGGCCCCACACTGTGTCTCCTACCCCAGTAATATCGTGAGGTTCCCTTCAGTCAGGCTGAGGACAGCTGAAGATCAGTGAGAGTGCACCTTTCTCAAGGTCTCTTTCTATGTCCTCAGCCCAAGATGATGTTCCTGTAGCTTCCTCTCTTCACGTCGAACTCACAAACTATACAAAGTTGAGCAAATATCTTTAGCTGACCCCATCCACCTATCCCAGAATTTCTCTAGCCATTGTGAGGCAGCTTAATGTTCATGCAAATAAATACAGAGGGTTACATGGTTTAGGAGCATAGGAAAACGTACTCCACCAAACAAGAGATTTTAGGAGTGGGTAATTTTCACTGCAAATAAGTTGTGGAATTCGAAATACATAGGATTATTACAGCTTTAAAAGGGGTTCACCTTCCTTCCTTCCTCTTTCTCTTTCTCTCTTTCTCTTTCCCTCCCTTCTTCCCTCCCTCCCTAGCCTTCCTTCTTTCCTTTCAGAAGGCAAAGATGGTAAATTCTGGACACTCTCAGGTGGAGCTTTAGATAACTGTGGGCCTAAGCTGTCTCAAAAGGAATGTTCTCCAAGTATGGCCTGAAGGAAACCTGCATTCAAAGTGATGCTTGGCATACATGTGAATCTTCATGAGAGACTAGGGAGCCACCTCACACTGGCCTGTGTCAATCCTTTGGGGGAATGGAGGGAGAAGCAGTCTGGGCAGCCAGGCATGTTAGTGGCCTCGCTCATCAGAATACCATTAGAGCTGCTGACCACAGGAAGGTGGCTGAGGTCACCACCTCTAATGAGGGTGCTGAGGAGGAACCAAGAAGAGTAGACTGGGAAAGAATCTGAAACTGCCCGTGTGGGAGGAGCGTCTGGGAACTCCCGTGTGCTGAGGAAGTGCTGCAGACTGCCCGTAATCCTCAACTGGAAAAGGCTGAGCAAGAGCAAAAGGCCCCAAGTTCAAGCCCCAGGATCAGCACAAGAGAAATAGGGACATTTATATGGAGATGTTTAAATCTAGAGAGTTTTTTTAAGGGAGTATGTGTGTTTTAAAAGAAGAGGTGGGGTGGGATTATGGAAGCACAACTGTGCTCCCCCAGAACTCTGTGTAATGGTGGGGGACCCAGTCCGTGCCAGCCCCAAGAAAGTATTCTGACAGGGGCCTGGGCAGTGCTCTCCTGAAAAGTGCCCCCGCCTGCTCAGTCCTCCTGCTTGCTTCTCCTGAAAAGTGCCCCCGCCTGCTCAGTCCTCCTGCTTGCCTCTACTTGCAGCACATGATGTTCATAATAAGCGCACTTGTGATTACAATGCTACCTTTTCTCTTTGCATTCCTCCAAAATGATTATGAATTGACATTACTTTTCCACTGTACAATTTTACGAATGCCCATACATATACAGATTAATGTAAGCACAGTGTCGACCAAGAATCAGAAAACTGTTAAACCCAAAGTCCCCCTGCTAGCTATCCGTCTGTCTGTCTCTGTCTGTCTCTATTTGTCTGTTTGCCTATCTAGCTACTCATCTACCATTCATCTATGTCTATCATCTATCATCTATCTATAGATCTTCTATTATTTACCTACCAACCATCTATCTACTATCGTCTATTTATCAATATCTTTTATTATCTATCTACCTACCTACATACCTATCTTCTGTTATCTATTGTGCCTACATCATTTATTTATGTATTTATTATACCAGTATATATTTTTAAAAACTTAATGTAAAGGTGATATATAGAGGGGTTCAGCAATGTCACCTCTTCTCTTCTTTCCTCCCAATGTTGTACCAGTATGTATTCTCTAGGGAGTATTTTCCCCACCACAGCTTCACTCATTTTCTGCTTGCCTGTCTGTTTGTTTCCCTGTACGGACACTGCATCCTAGACCCCACTTGCTAGGCAGGCACGCTCCCATCCCTAAAGTCCACCCCCTGAAGGGTGCTGCATGGTGTCTTTTGCTTGTGCTACGCTTTGAGATTTTCATGCCATAGATACACTTTACCTGTTTATGCATTGTGTTCATCTGTGCTTCTCTCTCCCTGTCTCTCTCTCTCTGTCTCTCTCTTTCTGTCTCTCTCTCTCTCTCTCTCTCTCTCTCTCTCCCCCTCTCTCTCTCTCTCTCTCCGTCTCTCCCTCTCTCTCTCTCTCTCTCTCTCTCTCTCACACACACACACACACACACACACACATACACACACACACCCAAGAACCAACTTTCACACAGATTGAAGCAGTAGTATAACTCATACTCTAAGGGAAAAAAGTCAATAAGAAAAATAACTGTGACAAATAAAGTGATAGAGGGGACTAAGAACAAATAAACAGCCTCTTCCTTTTCTTTTTATTTATTTATTTATTTTTTGGGTCCGGTCGTGGGGCCTGAACTCTGGGCCTGGGCGCTGTCCCTCAGCTCTTCAGCTCAAGGCTAGCGCTCTACCACTTGAGCCACAGCGCCATTTCTGGCTTTTTTGTTTTTGCTTATGTGGTACTGAGGATCGAACCCAGGGCCTAGCATGCAAGGCAAGCGCTCTACCACTGAGCCACCCTCCCAGCCCTTTATTTTTTTTATTTTTATTTTTTCTATTGCGGGGCTTGAGCTCAGGGCCTAGACACTGTCCTTGAGCTCTTCAGCTCAAGGCTAGTACTCTACCACTTAGAGCCTCAATGCCATTTCCTGTTTTTCTGGTGGTTAACTGGAGATAAGAGTCTCATGGACTTTCCTGCAGGGGATAGCTTTGAACAAGATCCTCAGACCTCAGCCTCCAGACTAGCTAGGATTACAGGCGTGAGCCACAGGCACCAGGCTGTAGCCTCTTCTTATCTCAACTTCTCTACACTAATGTGTTTCTTTATCTGGCAGGCTCAAAGGTGAGCTTTGGGGAAGACTACCCATAACCCCCTGGGCCTCTTTCCGTTGGATTTCAGTCACTTTGTTCTCACATCTGAAACTTGAAAGGAAGAGAAAGTAAAAATGTAATCTGTGCGTTGCAAATCATCCCCCACCTTTCTTCCTGTTTTTCCTACAAACTCACATTAACCCATGCTCCTCCCTTAAAACAAGCTCCACACCTCAAACAGCAGAGCTGCCAAGATCTGGGCCTTAGAGCAATTTGGTTCACTTGGTCATTTACTGCTGAACAGTTCTGAATGAGTCATTGTCCCGCACTAAGGGGTGGTGAGGTTATCAAAGATAAATTTAACTTGCCTGGTTGAGAAGGAACAAAGTGTTCATAGCTGCACTGGCTCTTTCCAAGTAGTTGTGTTCTGACAGAATAGTGAAGGCAGCATAAAGAAACACTGAAATGCAATAGGGCATGCTTTTAGTGCTGAGGTTAAGAGGATGAACTTCAGAGCCCTGACTGCTGTTTGGAAGTGTGTAGCTTACTCAAACACTCTGACTCAACTTGTTCAAATGTAAAATAAGAATCTTGGTTCTGTCCTGTTGGGTTGTTACAAGAATGATGAAAAAGATAGATTGATAGATAAGATTGAAGGTGATTAGAGAGAAACAGAGAGAGAGAGAGAGAGAGAGAGAGAGAGAGATACTGATGGGTGGATTAAGAGATGCATGGGTAGATGGGTTGATGGATGGATTGAGGGTAGAATGATACTACAGTATGGTAAATGCTAAATGGTTTTAGGATAATTGTTTCTTTGAGTCACTCATGTTTGTTTTGTAAATAGTTATTTTTGTAGAGTGCTATTTTTTAGAGTGACTGCATTAAAGTTTAGTTGACATCAAAGCTGGAACCCTAGTACTTGGTCTTCAGTGACATTTTGCTAATATACATATTTATTACACTATCCTTTCAATTGAATTTGTTGGTTTTTTCCAAAACAATTGGCTCATTTTATTCCTATTTACTGATACATCATATTTCATTTTTGGCAGTAGTAGTGTTTGAACTCAGGACCTCGTATTTGTTAGGCAGGTACTCTAACTTAGCTTTCTTCTTCCCTTAACAGAATTTCTTGGTGGGGCAGGGACAGCTTGGACATCAATCCTCTGCAGTGTGTTTCTTTGGAAAATGTTATGAAGGGCTTTTTCTGGGCTGTGGAGGGAGTCTGTGTACGAATGAATCCTTCCAGCCTGAGATTAGCTGCTTCGTGGTGTCTCCATCGCTGCTTCAGTTTTAGGCTTCATCAGTTGAGTCATCACCTTTAGGTGTTGTTGCAAGACTGAACAAGCCTAAGAGTCAGGAGCCTTGCAATGGACCACAAAGGTTTCCACGGGGGCAGCACCAGCCCCTCCGGAGCACCTGTGTTGGCTGTGCTAGCACTGAAGTCTCCGGAGCCAGGGGCAGCACGCCTCACACTATCACGTGACCCAGGTCCTGGCGGCAGATCCCCTGAGATGCCAATCATTCTTTTTTTTATTTTTGGTTCGGTTGTGGGGCCTGAACTCTGGGCCTGGGTGCTGTCCCTCAGCTCTTCAGCTCAAGGCTAGCGCTCTACCACTTGAGCCACAGCGCCACTTCTGGTTTTTTCTTTTCTTTTTTTTTGCTTATGTGGTGCTGAGGAATCGAACCCAGGGCCTCATGCATGCAAGGCAAGCGCTCTACCACTGAGCCACCTTCCCAGCCCAGCCAATCATTCTTATTATGTTCACATTATGTTTCCACCTACATGAGATTGAGTGCAGCCCTGAGTCCTGTCTGAGAAACGAGGGAGTGGATGTGACAGGCTCCCGGGAGGAAATCATCATCGAAGGATAGAAAAGTAAATGAAAGCAGAGCCTGTGGGAGAACATGTAGTGTGCACGTGTCCAAACTGTGAAGATGAAGGGCAGCTCTACAGACTCCAAGCAGACACCAAAGACGAATGAGAGGAAATGAAATCCAGAGAGACACAAAAAGCCAGAGAAAGACCAAGACTGCATTTGACACGCTTCGTGCCTCTCATCCTAGCTCCTCAGGAATCCGAGATCTGGGAATCATGGTTCAGAGCTAGCCACCGAAGACACATCCAAGAAACTCTTGTCTCCAACTAACCGGCAAAAAAGATGGATATGGAGGCATGGCCCAAGTGGTAGAGCATTAGCCTTGAGGAAAAAGGCTGAGCAAGAGCATGAGGCCTTGTGTTAAAGGCCTAGTCCCAACTGCCTCACAACCTCCCCTCAACCAAAAAAGAAAAAAAAAAAGAAAAAGACTGCATTTGTGCACCTGATAGGCCAGATTTTAGGTGCAGTGTTGGAAAGCTGAACAGCTTTAAAGATAAGCTAAGGAGGGCTGGGCCATGCTCCCACGCCTTCTAGCCTTGTCCCGCCATGTCTGCTGCCTGGTCTAATGTTCTTTGCATGAAGGATCATTTGGAGATTTTCCCATCACCCCACTTAAATCACCTGGGGCTCCCCACGGCCCCCAAGGCACTGTAGAACTCATTAGCCTGGCATTTCTGACTGTCTCCTCAGCGTTTTCCTCCTTCATCTGCTGTCATGTACACTCTGCCTAGGATGATCTCCGTGTCCCTTCTCAGCACGTCCAAATCACTATTTGCCAAGCCAAACCCAGTTCAAATGCCACCCCTTCCGGGAGGACAGCATTTCCCACCCTGAAACACAGTGACTTCTCTTCCTCCTCCTCCTTTACCTTCTTCTCCATCCTCTATATTGCATTATAAATGTTCAGGCATAGATTTTTATTTTCTATAAGAAGGGAGAAGTGCCAGGTGCCGGTGGCTCACACTGTCATCCTAGCTACGCAGGAGGCTGAGATCTGAGGATGGAGGTTCTAAGCCAGTCCAGGCAGGAAAGTCTGTGAGACTCTTATCTCCAATTAACTACCAGAAAACTGGAAGTGGTAGAGCACTAGCCTTGAGCTGAAGAGCTGAGGGACAGAGCCCAGGCCCAGAGTTCAAGCCCCACAACCAAAATAAATAAATAAATAAAAGAATGCTGCCGAAGTTCACTTTGGACAGAATATTTGGCACAGTGCCTTGTATATTATAGGAGTCCAGAATGGTACTAAATAACTACAGAGTGGAATAAAACAACTATCAACACAAGTTTCTGCAGGCCTAGAGCAGGTGAAGGTAGGAGGGTGTGGCAGGAAATGTGCAGGTATCAGATTAGATAAGTAGGATCTGGAATTGCCTTGTCCCACACTGAGAACTTTGAACCCATTGCCGCATGGAACCACGTGTCCTGCAGACCTAATAATACTTGCAGCACAGGGATCTGGGGAGAATTCAGCAAGGTTCTCAAAAGCATCTGGTAGGATTCCTGACCCAGAGGATGCCACTTGAATGATAGCAACTTCTTCACACTTAGCATCTCTAAATCCATGTATTCCTTCCTCAAACAAGAGTATTATGTGATATCACCTATTGCAGAATATGGTTTTTTGGGGTTTTTTTTGGTGGGTCATGGGGCTTGAACTCTGGCCTTGGGTGCTGTCCCTGTGCTCTTCAGCTCAAGGCGAGGGCTCTACTGCTTGAGCCACAGGGCCATTTCCGGTTTTCTAGTGGTTTATTGGAGATAAGTCTCATGGACTTTCCTGCCCTGGCTGGCTTTGAACCGCAATCCTCCGGTCTCAGCCTCCTAAGTATATAGGATTACAGGTGTGAGCCACTGGCACCCACCAGAATACGGTTTTCTATGAGCAAGATATAGTCTGCTCATGGATATCATTTTGCCAACATTGCTCCTAACATTTTAAATATTAAAATATCTCAACTATGACCCAACCAGCTCACAAAATATTATTTGGCATGATCTTGATACAATACTTTTTTCTCTTTTTTTGGTGAATTGTGGGACTTGAACTCAGGGACTGGACCCTGTCCTTGAGCTTTTTGCTCAAAGCTAGTGCTCTACCACAGCCTTACTTCTGATTTTCTGGGTTAGTTGGAGATAAGAGTCTTATGGACTTTCCTGCCTGGGCTGGCTTTGAACCCTGATCCTTAGAACTCAGCCTCTTGAGTAGCTAGGATGACAGGTTTGAGTCACTGGTGCCCAGCCAATACAATACTTTTACTTTGCAATATGTTATTTTATACTTTGACTTATCTTCATTCTGTGGTTAATGAAAACTTTGGGGGCTTTTTAAAAAATAGCAATGTCCCTCCAAGTCACCTGTTCATTTTATACCTCCCTCCCAAATACAAATATTTCCACTTATCTACCATAAATTTCCACTCATTTATTGAAATGCACCATTTCACTTGGCCAATTATCTCTTTTAGCTTTGATTTGAAGACTCCTCTTGAAGCAGGGAGTGGAGGATAAAGGGGGAGAGGGAAGTAATAACTTGAGACATTCTCCTTATCCTTCCTTAATTGCAAAATAAACATCTCCCACAGTGATCTGACTTCAGGGCAGCATCTGTGTCTAGGAAGGGGAAAAGGACAGGGACTGCACTTTGCCTCTGCCAGACAAAGCACATGAGTAATTAAACTTCAACACACTTAGTAACTGAGTAATAGAATTATATTGTACTGAGATCAACCTAAGGGAAAAGGAAAAGGGGGAACATAGCAACCTTTCACATCCTCAAAATGAAATGCACTCTTGTGATTTAATTCAATATTGCATTCTCCCACAAGCAGCATTGCTGAAAAACAAAACTAGCAATAAATACTTGTGCTCTATTGCAAAACTTCTCTTAATAAATGTAGGTTTCTCAGATTCTATGCAGATAGAATTACATCTGTTTTTTTAAGAGGAGAGAGAAACCTATAATATAATCAATGCAATATAAATTTAAAATCTCTTGCTAAGGATTATGAACAACTTCTTCCCAAAGAAGGAACACTGGGACATCATACGTCATCTAGAAATGATGGAGAGGAAGTATTCTTGAAGCCTCCTGTTTTCCTTTATGAAATGGATTAAATATACACAATATGTTCCTCTGTGCCAAAAAAATGTATGTGTTGAAAAATACACAGCAATCAATGTGTATACAATTAGAAGATTAGTAGGCTAGTAGAGGCGGGGATTGGGAGATAAATCATTTTTCTATTTATATAAGACTCAGAAAATCCTTGTAGTGGGAGATCCAGTTATTTAGTTCACAGAGGATAGCTAAAAATAAATCATTTTAACGTCTTAATTTTTATTGGGAGTCTGGGAAGGTAGCTCAGTGGTAGAGTGCTTGCCTTGCATGCTTGAGGCTCTGGGTTCGATTCCTCAGCACCACATAAGCAAAAAAGAAAAAAAGCCGAGGGACAGCGCCCAGGCCCAGAGTTCAGGTCCCACGACCGGACCCAAAACAAAACAAAACAAAAAAAAAAGGGTCATTTAATTTTTATTGGGTGTTGGAATATTTTTAGATTCACTGTACATTTCTCACAGGAGGGGGAAAATGGGGAAGAACAAAATAGGGATGATACTGACCAAGAAGCTTTGTACTCACAACCTGAACTACAGAATTGTAACCCCTTTTACAACTATATAATAATAATAATAGTAATAGGAAGAAGAAGAAGAGGAGGAGGAAGGAGAAGAGGAAGACGAGGAAGACGAGGAAGAGGAAGAAGAGGAAGAAGAAAGGAAAAGAACTATGTAGCTGGTTGGGCATGCTGGTACCTGCCTATAATCCCAGCACTTAGGCTGATGTTGGGAAATGTTTAGTTCATGGCCAGCATGGGATGTATGTATGTATAACTATCTATCTATCTATCTATCTATCTATCTATCTATCTATCTATCTATCTATCTATCTATCTCTCTATCTATCTATCTATCTATAAAGAGAGAGAGCAAAAGAGAGAGAGAGAGAGAGCAAAATAATGTCTCAAAAAAAAAGTCTGAGGACTGAAGATGCAGGTCAGTGATATCACATATGCTTAGCACTCCAAGTTCCTGGCTTGATCTCCAGCACCACAAAAGAAAAAAAAAAGAAGGAAGGAAGGAAGGAAGGAAGGAGGGAGGGAGGGAGGGAGGGAGGGAGGGAAAGAAGGAAGGAAGGAAGGAAGGAAAGAGACTATGCAATATATTATGAAGCTTTTCTATCAGTCAAGATTGTCATTGCCATAGTTATTGAATTAAAAAAGAAATGTGCGTAAGGGCCAATAGACTCAAAGTCCATTTTATTTCTGAGATACCTTCTTTTGAAAAGTAATTTTTCAGTTACGTGTAGGTAATGGTACACCGGGGTTTCGGTTCACCGTGTTGGTGCGTGATACAATGTGTCCTGACAGTGTCAGCCCATGGTTCCCCACCATCTCTCCTAACTCAGGGTATCCAACTACTACTTTTGGACAGGGGTTTAAGATGAAACTGACCCCAAAATAACGTGTCCTTTGTGCAAAGTATAACTAGCAAGGGTCAAAAGCTGAGCCACTTAGCGGCTGACCAGCTGTATATATATTTTTTCTTCGGCTCAGTGCTCATATACCAAAATAAATTTAATCTCATGGCTAAGGTTTGTGAACTACCTGGGGGAGGAGGTGGAGGCAAGCTCTTTTCGATCTCTGTGTTCTAAGAACTGTCGTCACTGAACCATTTCTGTATTAATTCTATGCGGAGCAAGGTAGCTTAGGTTTTAAACCACCGAGGAGACTTGGATAAATTACTGCTGTGATTGTTTCCTTGAGGCAATGATTTTTCTGACCAAACCACTTCTGTCACTTTGAAGTGGTGAAATCTAGCAAGGTAAATGAGACCCTGACCTTGTAAGTGGCATTTGGGGCATCAGAAATATTTGAAAGTGAATCTAAAGTTTCTCATAAGTCCTGAGACTTAAATTCTCTTCTAATACATTGTGTGTATGTGAGTATGTGTGTGTGTCCAAGAAAATCTCACACACACACACACACACACACACACACACACACACACACACACACAAACATTAGGGCTATGGCCAAGGTTTAAGTAGTCAAGTGCTTTCCTCACTAGCCCAACATACTGAATTTCAATTCCAGTTTCATCAAGAAAAAAAATGTTTAAAATCCTACTAGGCACCATTGGCTCACACCTGTTATCCTGGCTACTCAAAAGGCTGAGATCTAAGAATCACAGTTCAAAGTCAGCCAAGGCAGAAAAATACATGAGGCCCTATTTCCAACTAACCAGCCAAAAGTCAGAAGTGGAAGTGTAACTCAAGTAGTAGAATACCAGTCTGAGCAAAACAAAGGACAAGTGAACATGTGTGTGCCTTTACAGGAAGTCTTCCCCAGTGGCTGTAGATTTGGGCTTGAGTTACCATGCCGGCAGTGGCTGGCCAGGTCTTGTAACTCAATCACTAAACACTTGATGTCTTCTGGGAGCCCAGATGGGTGGACACAAACCTGACCTGCCTGCTGACTGTGTTCTGGAGTTCCAAATATACCTGCCACCCACTCATTGGTGAGAAACGATCTCATTGCATCTTCTAAGCAAATCTTATTATTGATGCGAGGCTACTTTGACAAAGGCAAGGAAGGGACAAACCTCCACATGTTCTGTAGTCAGAATATTTTCCCTCACCCATGAACCCCTGGGGTGCTACTCAAGGGGGCGGTGCTGGGGCTCAGTCCTCTCTAGAGACCAGATAATCCACCTAACAGTGTCATTTCTAAAACATCAACAGAATAATCTTTTTATTATTTCCTATACTGCTTAGATATCTGTACATTTTATTATGCACTTTAGGTACACATTGCTATTAAAATATTTTTTTCTTTTTGTATAAATTAATTTGAAAAGCATCTCTCGCTTTCTTTACTGACTTTATCATCCTTCTAATTGTTAGAATTCATTTAAGTACTCAAAATAGTTGTCTGATATCAGAATGTCAGAACAGAAAAAAGACCTATGGTTTTACGCATCTTGAAATGATGTTATAAACACCTAGGATTTTTAAAAAATGAATCTGAAGTCATGGCTCTGCCACTGTATAAATGGAGGCACATTTATAATTCCCGAGCCTCCAATTCATCAATTGTGACATGGGGGCTTTAACAATGCACTTTTCTTTTCTTTTGAGGTGCCAAGCACTGAACCCTGGGCTCTCCCACATGCTGAGCAAGTGCTCTACCTCTGAGATCCAGCCCCTTGCCAAGCACGGACTTATGTCTTGAGAAGTTCAATGCTAGGATTGATGTCCTTTCCATATAGCAAATGTGCAAGGATGATTTTCAGTCATGGTGGGCTCTCAACCCAACTCCCAGGCCTAAACTAGGTCACCAGCTGGGTGCTGGTGGCATGTGCCTGTAATCCTAGCCGCCGGGGAGGAAGGACTGAGGTTCAAGACAGGCTTGGGCAGAAAAGTACAAAAGACCTCCTTGTCAGGGGAGAGCTGGGTGTGTGTACATACACCTGTTATTCTAGCTTGGATGAGAAGGCTAGTTGATGGATACCCAGGCAAGCACCTGGGCAGGAAGTGAGACCCCATTTTAAATATGACCAGCTGAAAATGGCTGAAAGTATGGCCCAGAAGCCCTTAATTTCAAACTCCAGTACTACATCCCCCCACCCCCAAAGGAGGTCATATAAATAATGTTGAATCAATTTATTCAGCCTTACCCTGAAGGTATGTGGTTCTTTCATTTACTAATATGCAAAACCTATGAACACTTCCTGAAGAGAGCATAGGAGCCCGAACTCAAAGTCAAATTGGAGCTATACACAATTCTTTCTCAACAGGAAGTGTCCTCTGGTACTTTTCTGCTAGCTTTTTCTTGTCACCTGACATTTCTATACCCATTAAAAAAAATTAATCTCTGTTTGTTTATCGACAACCACAGCTTTCAGACCTTCACGAAACTCAAATAATGTTTCATTGGGCTGTGTGTTTTGAGGTAGGAGACAGGTGGGTTTAGAGTAATCCTGAGTTGTTGATCGTGATAGATCATATTTTCCAGGTACTTCTGTAGTCCAGAGCCTAACATGATACAGGAAAATAGGAATTGTCTATCGAGATGATATGGGGCATGAGTGTGGTGCCTTCTCATTTTCCCATGTACTCTGCCCCGTTCATAGAAGATATAGCTGCTCTTATCACTTAGCCTGTCAGCTTTGGAAAGGGTCTTGCAGTTCTTTGTGAGTGCACACCAAATCGTCTGGGAAACTTGTTCCAACAATATCCCCAGGTGGTTTGAGTGTGCTGTACAGTCTAACCAGCAAGCACAGTAAAAACTTTCCTGTTTTATTTTTTCAGTGATGGAGATCAAACCTTTGACCTTGAACATGCTGGGGAAGCAAATTGTCTCTGAGCTACATCCTCAGCTCTTGTTCTTTCTTTCTTTCTTTCTTTCTTTTTTTTTTTTGTCAGTCATGGGCTTGAACTCAGGGCCTGGGAGCTGTCCCTCAGCTCTTCAGCTCAAGGCTATCACTCTACAGTTGAGCCACAGCACCACTTCTGCCTTTTTCTGCTTATGTGGTGCTGAGGAATCGAACCCAGGGCCTCATGCATGCAAGGCAAGCACTCTACCACTGAGCCACCTTCCCAGCCCACCAGCTGTTTTTTTAATTTTTTTATTGTTATTATAAAGGTAATACACAGAGGGGTTACAGTTACATAAGTCAGTTAATGAGTACATTTTTTTTTTGGACAATGTCACCCCTTCTTTTGTTCTTTTCAAATTTTTTTTCCCTCCTGGGTTTTTGGAATGGAGTCTCATATAGCTTAGAACACACAATCCTCCCACCTTAGCCTGCTCTTGTGTGCTGGGATTACAGGTGTGCACCACAATGGCCAGCAAGAGTTTATCTTCACATTTTCAGAGCAGTCGGTGAAGAAGGACTAGATTTTTGCTGTCACACTGGAAAAGGACAAAGTACGAGCCTGAGAAACACTCACATCCTGAGCTGTCTGTAGATTCTTGGCCTCCAGAAGTAGCTAACTGCCAACTAAAGGTAGAGTTGAGGCATAGACTGAACTCTACTTGGCAAAAGATGGTGTCAAGTAGAAAATGTGCTTTGGCTAAGTGTCTGTGGCCTGTCTCAGCAGCAAAATCCTGTAATTCAACATTGTTTGCTACAGAATCACTATGAAGGGGTAGTAAGAGGCTTCCCTCGGCATGTGTCCCTGAGTCTCAGGTAAATTCCTCAAGTTCTTTCATAGTATTCTGAAGGTTTCTTTTTTTAATCCGTTCTGTTGTTTTTCTGCTTCGAGTTTCTGAATGAAATATGTGCTTCAACTTGACAAGTAGCCACGTGGTCATTTCTTGCACTCAGTTTTTTTTTGTTGTTGTTGTTGGCATACCGTTGCATTGACAAGGGAGAAAAGGCTT
Source organism: Dipodomys merriami (assembly GCF_024711535.1). Classification (NCBI taxonomy): domain Eukaryota; kingdom Metazoa; phylum Chordata; class Mammalia; order Rodentia; family Heteromyidae; genus Dipodomys; species Dipodomys merriami. Next base: position 1,179,936 of record NW_027202937.1, on the reverse strand, counting down.
TGCTTTCCTATGTGAAAAAAATTTCATTTGGGAAAATAGGGTAATAATAGTTGCATATTGTAATGCGCAAGGTCCAGTGAACTTGCTTCCTGTTTTTTTTCCCCATCCTCCTTCATCTAAAATATACCATCCTCTCCATAAGGAAGCAGCTGGAGACAATGGGCTTCAGGATTTGAACTCAAGAACTCATTGGCACTCAACCACTACAGCCACACCCCCAGCCTGTGGGAAAGTAATGTGGAGCAGAGGCCTTGAGCCTTACATCAGAGTGAAACCCTCCTACCACAGTGGCTATATCAAGATCTTTCTGCTTGATACTTAGTGCCAACAGCCTACTTTCTGTCATGCCAACTGCAAACAGGCTTTACTGATAGAGCACAATTTTATACCAACCATTACAGGAACAGGAAAATCCCCACCAGCGTTTTCTTCCAGTCACTATTAGAAAAGGGTGAGTCACAGAGTGTAGACTTTCTTTCTCAGGCTGGTGGCCCTCTTCTGCTTCCCCGTTTGCTTGTTTTCCCTGGTTAAAAAGTGGCGATTGCATCTGACACAGGATCTGCAACTCCGTTCATTGTTGGAGTCAGGTTTCTGGTCACGGCTCAGATCTCGGCTGGCAGTGGTTTCTTCCTCCACACCCAGTGAGATCATCAGGGGAGACTCGGGCAGATTTCTACCTGTTCCTGGTTCTAGTCAGTGATTAACTTTTGCAGATCACTTTTCTACTCTGTGTGTGTGTGTGTGTGTGTGTGTGTGTGTGAGAGAGAGAGAGAGAGAGAGAGAGAGAGAGAGAGAGAGAGACAGAGAGACAGAGAGAGAGAGAGAGAGAGAGAGACAGACAGACAGACAGACAGACAGACAGACAGAGACAGAGAGAGAGAAAGAGAGAGAGTACTTAATTCAACTGATGGAACTCTGAATCAGTCGTAAAGAGTAAGTTTCTCAGCCAGTTGTCACTGGCTCAGGCCTGTAATCCAAAAAGCTACTCAGGAGGCTGAGATCTGAGGATTATGGTTTGAAGCCAGTCTATGTATAAAAGTAAGACACTTACCTCCAATTAAACATCAAAAAAAGCAAAAAGTAGAGCTGTACCTCAAGTGGTAGAGTGCTAGCCTTGAGCAAAAAACATTCCAGGCCTTGAGTATAAGCTCCTGGATCTGAACATGCAGGCAGGCAGGTAGGCAGGTAGACACAGACACAGACACAGACACACACACACACACACACACACACACACACACACACACACACACACACACACACACACAGGCAGAGGAAAAGGAAGAGAAAGAGGAAGAGGAAGAGGAAGAGGCAGGAGAAGAAGAATAAAGAGGAACAACAACAACAAGAAGATGATGATTCTCTTCTCTCCATAATCTATCAATTAACAGAAAAGGGAAAGGGAGAGATTCTTCTTGAGACACTTTGCTGTGGTCCCCCAAGGCGGAGCAAACTGTTTTCCATGCTCTCCCTTAGCCTGAGGCCAATTCACTGGCCATCTTATTAGGATCAGCCATCAGTCTCACTTAGAGCTGTATTTTCAGCACACTTTTCAGAGAAAGAGCCTCAGGTAACATCCCTACAATTTCCTCTTGAGAAGTTTACTTTATTTTCTTATTTGTATTTGTATTTTCATTTGGCCAGTCCTGGGACTTGAACTCAGGGCATGAGCACTGTCTCCAAGCTTCTTTTGCTCAAGGCTAGCACTCTACCACTTGAGCCACAGCACCACTTCAGGCTTTTTCTGTGTATGTGGTGCTGAGGAATCAAACCCAGGGATTCATGCATGCTAGACAAGCCCTCTATCACTAAGCCACCTTCCCAGCCCCCTTATTTTTAATTTTTTTTGGTTGTGGGGCCTGGGTGCTGAGCTCTTTTGCTCTAGGCTAGCACTCTACCACTTTGAGCCACAGTTCTACTTCTGGTTTTCTTGGGGTCAATTGGAGGGACGAGTCTCATGGACTTTTCTGCCTGGGCTGGCTTTGAACTGTGATCCTTAGATCTCAGGCTCCTGAGTAGCTATGGTAGGCAGATCTAGTCTGAGTGCACATGGGCTTGTGAGACAGCAGGTATAGTGCAAACTTGCATGACACAGATTTCACAAAAGTGTTTGATGATCATGCACAGCAGCATTTCCCTCATCCTCTCTTGAAATTGTCAGTTCCTTGTTTCAACTGACTCCATAGACTTTAAAAGGACATCTCCAACTCTCAACCCATGTTGCAAAAACTGTTCTCCCTGGTCAAAACAGGGCTTCCTCTGCGTTTCTCTCTTTCTTTAAGTAAAGCATTTTCCTTGGCTCTGTGGCTCAGAATTGTATTTGTTATTACTGAAAAGCTTGCCAGAGTTTAGTAGGTTTAATTTCTGAACCAGAAGGATTGTATTTCTGACTTATGGGAATTCCATCCAAGTGAGTACTTAGACTCTTATTCAAGTAAGAAATGATTGAAAGCAAGAATTTATTACACAAGTCAGTCTTCTTTGCATATATTAATGAACTACTACTACTACTACTACTAAAATATGGGGGAAAGATAAAGCAAAATGTAAGGTCACAAAAATAACAGAAAATTTCAAACTTTAAATGACAGTATTAAAGCTGAATTCTAATTGTTATTTATTACCTCTTCACCTATACTATTCCTTAAATGGACCAGATAGACAACACATTTATGTAAACAGATATTGGTGATTGTAGTACCCTGGTCAGTTATATCAGAAACCTATTTTTTTTTATTACTATCTTAGCATACATAGATTTGTTGTATCCTGTATTATTCTAAAAATCCTGCAGTTCTGAATAGCTAGTCTGTATACAAAATATCAATTTCAAGTTACAAAATGAAAATAAAATGTCCCTCTCACCCTTCTTCCTCTACTTGATTCCTCTGTCCAGCTGTATGGTGGTCTGTACTAGTTTCTTAGATTTCCTTCCAGAAACACAGCTGTGTGTATCATGTATACATACTGTGTGTGTTTCTAGCAAGTACCTTGCTTATTTTGTTCAACATCCATCTCACTCCCCTGAGAGAATATCAAGCTAACAGACAAATCCAAATGTCTATTATAACCAGAGTTCCTGACACGATTTCATTTCCTCTATTCAGCTGGATGGAACCATAGAGTGTCATGTCCCACAGGACAAGCCAAGATCAGAAAGATGAATTTCCCATGTTTTTTCTTTTTCTTTTTTTCTTTTATTTTGGGTCCGGTCGTGGGGCCTGAACTCTGGGCCTGGGCGCTGTCCCTCAGCTCTTCAGCTCAAGGCTGGCACTCTACCACTTGAGCCACAGAGCCACTTCCGGCTTTTTTCTTTTTGCTTATGTCGTGCTGAGGAATTGAACCTAGGGCCTCATGCATTTAAGGTAAGCGCTCTACCACTGAGCCACCTTCCCAGCCCCCCATGTTTTTTCTCATGTGTGAAACCTATACATTGTCATTGTCATCATCATCATCATCATCATCATCATCATCATCATCATCATCATCATCATCATCATCGTGTAAAATTATACTTTTGGGAAGGAGTCTGCTGGAAGGGGCATGAAGAAAGAAGATGACAGAGGTTAATATTATCTAACTGAATTATATATATGTATGAAGGAAACATACTGAAACCCATAAAAACTTTTTAAAAAGCAGAAGAGAGGAGGAAAGTGTGTTAGGATGAGTAATACAGAAGGGATGGATTTGATCAAAGTACATTTTATACATGTCTGTAAGTCTTACAAGGAAACTCCTTTGTAATTTCTACTATCTACTTTTCAGATACATTGTATTGTATGGCACTCAATTTTTTTAAATAATTTTTTGAAAGTAATTACATACATTTCACAGTTCCACAGTACTGTGGGAGAATGATACTTAAAGTCACAAACACATTTTAACCTTCACAAGGCAAACTGTCATTATCATGGTCTGTAATGAACTTGGACAATACAACTGTTTCTTTGACATCGGGTGATATGCACATTTCTTTCCTTTTGCTTAGTGTTAGATGCTCCCTCTTTCTCTCTTATTCCCTCCCTCCCATCGCTGCCCTTGAGCTGTTTGGTTTGTTTTCATCAATGTCCAGTGGCACTTGAGTTTCGAAACAGAGCTAAATGAGGAGAGATTGGGCAGCCAACATCCATTGTGCTGGCGTGGACCACAACACAGGCACAAGGCCAGCAGGAGCACTGCAGTGTTACATTCCCTTTGTCAGAGATGGCCTTTATTGGCTTTTTTGTTTTTGAAACAGGTTTTCTCTATTTTATTTACTTATTTTTTGCCCACAATGACCTCAAACTTAATGATCCTTCTGCCTTGACTTTCTTACTACCCGGGAATACAGGTACATGTCACCTTACATAAACTAAATTGTGGCCATAATGGAGATGATACCCCTTCTGCAGGTATCAGCCGCACTGGAATGACCAGATTCCACAGGTGGCAGCAGGAGGGGCTCCTCCCTGGCTCCTTACCTCTGTGCACATTCTTCCCAGGTGACTTGCGGAGACATAGCTGAACCTAGTTAATTATTCAGTTCACAGTGCTGAGGCTGCTCAACCTGGAATAGATATAATCTCTGTCATTGACTCTTGATAAGATGTACAAATAAGCAGAAACAAAGCCCCTCCCCCTAAAAATGTCCCTCTCCTAAATCTGTGGAAGCTATGAATATGCTATATTACATGACCAAAGACAGCGAGGATAGATTCATGTTGCTAATGTATTCATTTTAAAATGGGGAGGGTTTCCTAGATTGCTCAGGTAGGCCTGACGTCACTGAAAGTAGAAGGAGGTGGAGGCACAGCATGGGCATGTACATCTGTAATTGAGAGGCTGAGGCAGGAGGATTACAACTTCCAGTAGAGCCTAGGCTATATACCAGGACCTTGTCCAAAACATAAAAACAAGAAGATTGGATGGAAGAAAACAGAATAATATTCAGCAGAAGCTTGACCAGCAACATGTAAAATTGTTGGCTTTGAGGACAGAAAAGGGGAAACAAGAATCAAGGGTGTGAGTGGCTTCCAGAAGATAGAGAATAAAATGAATTCTATTTAGAGCAAGAAGAAATGCTAAGAAAGAGTTTGGGAGTCACACTATATCCTTTCCATACCAATGAATGTCTGTAAGATTCTTATTTTTAAAATTTATTATTATCATTTTTTTTCAGTGGATGCTGGGGATGGAATCCAGGGCTTAGAAAGTTGAGCCATGTATGGTGACACACACTTGTAACCCCAGGACTCTAGAGGAAGCTGATTCAAAAGGATTATGAGTTCCAGAATACATAACAAGCTTGAACTTGTCTCAACAAAACAAAATACAACAACAACACTGAAGACCGTTCTATATGCTTTTGAGTAGATAAGCCATTACTTCTGGCAGATTTAGCTCTGGAGAAAGGAAACTGGTAATATTGGTAAGCAATTTTATATTCAAGCAAAGACATTCTGAACAACTGTACTCAGTGCCTAGACACAAGAGAAATAGATTGAGAAAAGGGGCTGAAAAATTGTGCCTGCTCAAAATTCCTTTTAATTGAACCTCTAAAGTTTTAAGAAATTTAGAATCATAATTTTTAAAATGATTATTCTTGCATGCTAAAATTTTAATCTTTGATGGGGATATCCAGCTATGATCAGGACTTCTGATGAAAACTGAACTTAATACCTGATTTGGAATTGAGTCAAAGTATGCATGTGGTGTACTTTTGATGCTCAGCCATGCTTAGGAACCATTTATTTATTGGATCTTTACATATGCAAGAACCTGGATAATCTGTCAATAGAAAGATAAACATCTGTACAGTGTAACACAAGACCATTTAGCAACTTGATGCCTGGCTAGAGCCCTTGTTATGCTCTGACTCACTCAGGGGCAGAGCCCTTTTATAATTCTAAACATATAAAGCAGTTTACATCCTGATGATGAATAATTCGGAGGATTAACATGACTATGTATTAAAGGATCATCACCCAGTGAAAAGCCAGAGTAGGAAGAGTTTGTCAGAGTTTGGGGATGCTATACAGAGTTAAGCATATGAGGACATTTAAAATCAGTAGAATGTGGGCGGCTTCTTTTTCTCAAACATTATGAGACAAAAACAGACAAACAAACTTAAATTGCAGTCTTACACCAAGCACCCTCAAATCAAATCCGGTTATATTACAACTTTACATATAAAAGATGGAGCTGCGCAGTGCAGTTAAGTAGTAGTTTACTCAGCATGCGGGTAGGCTGTGAATCAGTCCACAGTATTGACCGTCCCCCCCAAAAAAATTCCAATATGACATGAATACACACACACACACACACACACACACACACACACACACACACACATGAGTCATCAATAACAGGTTTAAACACTTACACTAGCTTTCTTGGATACATGCTCCTGCTTCACTGTTTCTAGTTACTTTCTTCCATTTCTGATTTCAGAAGTCCCTAAGCTAACCAATACAGGCTGTATTACAGACAATGACTCTTCTCACTATGGTAACAGTTGCTCAAATTGCTTTTCATGGTTATCCTAAAATTAGTTGATTTATGAACATTTTTCCAATGTAGCCAAACTTTCTTTTGCCTTGAACGATGATTTGCTCACAGGTTCCAGTGACTGGGAAGTCTGTATCTTTGGGGAGAGCCATTATTCTGCCTTCCACTTCTCCCATCTTCTACTAAGCTCTTCCACTGCCTAAACTGCAGCTGTCTAGGCAATCAGTTTGCCAGGGCCATTGACATCTCATCCCTCCTCCCTCCTTTGCTTACCTAGGGAAAAGAGGAAAGTATCAAAGAGCAAATAAGCACTTAGAAAACAACTACTTGCATACCTAGAATAGAGCATTCTTAAAAACGAGTGGGAAAATGATAAGTTTGTTATGAAAATTAGCCAAGGATAAAGATTGACAGAGCTGATGATTTGTAGACAAGTAAATAAATAATAATATATAAACAAATAAATATAGATGCAAATATTCTAAATCTCCTAAGACAAATGGAAACAATGAGCTATAATTTCTCTCCTATCCTGTGGACAAAGGTCAAAACATTGCTAACATTCAATTTTGAAGACAGGACAGACTACTGAAGAACAGTAATTAGCATAATTGTTTTGGAAGGCAACTTGGCAACATTTACTCCAACTGCAACTGTGTGGTTTTTGATTTAGTGGCTCCATTTTTAGAGACTAATTTTCACAATCACCAGTGTATTACATCTATGCAAAGATGTTCAGCCAGGTGGTGTGTATGATGTCCCTTCACTCCCCCCCCACCCAAGCCCTACCAACTTGGAAATATTCACATCCTTATTACTATAGAATTTTTGAAGGTAGACCAGTGGAGGGCACCATTTGAAGGAACACCCTAGCATGGATCTATATTTAGTGTTAGGCAGAAAAAGTAAATTGCAGAGCAGTGTGCATAGCATAATTAGGAACTATTTGCATGCTAGGAAATGAGTGAAAGTTTAGTAGATGTAAATCGAACTATTAATAATGGTTGTTCTGCACAAGATTCCTGGGGACGTTGGTCCATTGTTTTACCTATTTCTGTAGTGTTTGAATTTTGTTAGACAAGCATTTAAAATTTTTCAGAAATATAAAATTATGGGTTGTTAAAAAATGTAGGACTAGGGCTGTAGCTCAATGATAGAGTATTTGCCTAGCACCCATGAGGCCTTGGGTTTGAGCTTTTGCACTGCAAAATAAATTTAAATAACATAACAACCCCTCTTAATTGAATGAGAGAATGAATATAAAATGACTTTCAGGCTTTTAGTTGATTGACATTTCTCTCATACTAATTTGTTTAAATTCAAGTTCCTCCTTCTGGAGTTTCTTGCCCCCAAAATGATGTGTCCCCTTGTACTTTCAATTCCTGTCTCCTCTAAGAGTCTGCTCTGTGTTCCTTTCCCTTTCATGTTGGTTCTCAAAAATAGCCACCACGACCCATCAATTAACACTTCCATTTGAGGAAGAGAAATGGAAGGTGAACTTAAGAGACGGAAGTCTGCTAAATGCTTTCGCTTCCTTGGACCTTGGAAACTGCTGATCTTTTAACAGAACTCTAATGTTGGTGATGACAATGTATTTTCATTCTGCAGATGTTTTCCATAATCGGTGAATTAGATTCAGACACTTTTTGTGTATCATGAATCTAAGTGCTTGCTTTTGTTCCTGATGTTAGGTTCAACCTCACATTGGTAGTGACTACTCTTCTCCTTAGCAGGATGCCAGGTACAACCTCATGCTGTAATAACCTGGATGTCCTCATTTTTTGCATACTTTTTGGGGATAGGGTGGTGGTTTTATGGTAGAAAGAGGACACACATGTGAATATAAACACAAATGCATCCAGGTGAGGCTGAGGAAGCCACAGTCACTTGCTCAGGGTAGGCTACTGGGCAGATCTGGCCTGTCCAACATTTTCTTACACCAGCATTTCTTTCTTAGGAAAGCTTACAACCTTGTTAATACATAGGATATATCTATCTTACATATACTTCTCTGACTTTTCTGAAATGATATTTTTAATAGAAATCAAATAAATAAAAGTTAACTTAAAAACATTACTTGCTTAACAGGGATTATTATTTTCACTAAAAATGAGAATGAAACACTCAGGCAAACATTTTAGGTAATCCCATCTTGGCCAGTTAGTTCCAGGAAAGATTTTCCCCAGAGTATTGTATCGTTTATTTATAATTATAGTTCACAGTTGGGTATGGTGGGGCATGCATATAATTCCAGAGTATTGTACCGTTTATTTATAATTATAGCTCACAGTTGGGTATGGCGGGGTGTGCATATAATCCCAGCACTTAGGAACCTTGAGGCAGGAGGATTGAGAATTTGAAGGAAGCCTCAGCTGTACAGCAAAATCTGGTCTCAACAAGGAAAAAACAAATGCTCACTTCACTGAAGTAACAATTCCTTAATTTGACTCTTGGAGATAAAAATAATTTGGGTTCTTTCAAATTTAGTTTTGTTAACTTATTTTTGTAGTGCTAGAGATGGAGGAGCCCAGGGCCTGTGCATGCCAAGTAAATGCTCTGCCACTGACCTACCTCCAGCCCATAGAATATAATTACTGATAATTAACCTTCTGTGAGCCAATAGCTGGAATGAATGTCAAGAGGAGTGGGGCAGTCCCAGACCTCAAGGACTTCACCCACAGAACAGGAAACGAAAGTCGTATGAAAATAGCTATCTTTAGCCGGGCGCTGGTGGCTCACGCCTGTAATCCTAGCTACTCAGGAGGCTGAGATCTGAGGATCGCGGTTCAAAGCCAGCCCGGGCAGGAGAGACCGTGAGACTCCTATCTCCAATAAACCACCAGAAAACCGGAAGTGGCACTGTAGCTCAAGTGGTAGAGTGCTCGCCTTGAGCTGAAGAGCTGAGGGACAGCGCCCAGGCCCAGAGTTCAAGCCCCACGACCGACAAAAAAAAAAAAAAAAAAAAAAGAAAATAGCTATCTTTGCAAAAGAAAACACACCAAATATCCTAGCAAAGGAATACAGAAGGGCAAGTTTCATGAAGACAAGAGAATGTACTCCAGAATTGTGTAGGAGGGCATATAAAAAGAAACAGGGCTGGAATGTGGCTTAGTGGTAGAGTGCTTGCCCAGCATGCATGAAGCCCTGGGTTTGATTCCTCAGTACCACATACACAGAAAATGCTGTAAAGTGCTAACCTTGAGCAAAAGCAGCTCAGGGACAGTGCCCAGGTTCTGAGTTCAAGCCCCAGGACTTGCTAAAAAAGCAAGCAAGCAAGCAAGCAACTAACAAATGATGTACATATATGTGTTACAATAAAAAACCTCCTCTTTTAAAATCCTTGAGCTCCATCAAGGGTAGGAATGGTGTCTCCTTTATCTTTTTCCCCATACAAGCCCAGTACCTGACAGACAGCAGGTCTTCAATGAATGATAAAGGGGAAATAAATTGGCCTTAAGCATTTAGTTGGTTCTGGTCATTTCCTGGCTGGTCCTTACAACTACTGAAGGATGATTCTGTTTTTTTTTTTGTTTGTTTGTTTGTTTTGTTTTTTTTTCTTCTCTTCCTTCTCTTTCAACAAAGGAAGAAATCCCAGCTCAAGAAGGAAACTGATGTAAGATAGGCTGGAATAGCAGCTATGGAATTGGCCTGGAATTTAAGCACTGGCTCTGCCATTTCAGTTTGGTGATCTCAGGCAAGTTAAATAACTGTTTCTTCATCTTTAAAATGGACACAACAGTATTACTAATCATGTTGACCTGGCAGCCATGTCTGATGAGGTATATAAAGGGTTTAGTCTGAGACTAAATATGGTATTAACTGTCATTAAGTTTCTTGCCACTAATAGTGAATGATACTACCTATCTCACTGATTTCAAAGAGATTTCACACTGTTAATATAGAAAGCTTTGTTATAATGGTCCCATTATTCTGTGAAAATGTATTTGGTGATAAGGGAGGGTTAGAAGATCAAAGAGGATACCCAGGAAGGCTTATTAAACCAGACAAACTGGATTGGCAATATGAAGACAGGGTGTAAGTGGAGAGACGTGGTATAAGATACAGAAAGGGGGAGGGAGGAAAGGAAGAGAGAAAAGGATGAGAATATGTTAGAAAGGGAATGTTAGCGCAAGAATAAAATTATCAGGTTAATTCAGATGTTACTTGATGGGGAGAAAGAGGATGAGGCCCATGTCAAAAAAAGCAAAAGGCGATGGGGTGCACAGAAGCCATCTGTGTAGGATGACTCAAGTTTCCCTGATTATAAAATGAAGGTACTGGCAGGGGCCTCAGGGTGGGGAGGCTGAGGCCACTTCAAGTGGCCCTTCCACAGATAAGCAGATCTGAGAAAAGGCAGTTGCTGGCTGAGGAGGTGAGGGCTGAAGTGAGGTAGAGAGGTTCCTATAAAATGTGGTGTGTTTGTGGGAGTGGTAGGACATGGCCTGGAATCTGGCAGGATGGAGTATGAATTCTCAGGTGTAACCAGAGAGAAATGTTTTGGTTTAAAAGCTTCTTGTGTCTTGGCAGGCATTTAATTCTGGGCATCAAAATAATGTCACTGTATACCCAGTAACGTTCCCCCACCTCACAAACATGAGAACAGGTATTTTAAAAGCTTCATTGTCAGATGGGATGTAACTCTTATTGTCATCAGTGCCCTTAAAGAAGTGGAGATCTGATCTGAAATCATGTCCATTTCTTGTTTCAAAAGCAAGAATAGGTAGACAGATGTGTTATGTAATAATTAGATGAGGTTCTTTGTGTGTATGTGTGTGTGTGTTCTATTAGGATAGCTGCAGAAATGCCCTGATGTTGTCCAAGAGACAATAATTATGGACAGAATCCTCTCTCATGAGTTCCTTTGTTTTCATTCAAAAACAATTAGAAAATATCTTAGCTGACTTAGCTGGAAATCACATTCCATGAAGGCAGAGTATGTAGCTGCTGAGATACGGATCTCACAGATCCTAGCATAGGAAGTTATTTCCTATGTTACATTTAAAATTGCTTATGTGAATTTTGTATTAGTAAAAAAAAATTACTACTGTGCTTGATTGAGAATAACGGTGCTGAATCAATGTATTTTTTATTTACCCTTTAAAAAAAACATTACTGAGGCTTGAATTTAAAACCTTGCATTTGGTACGCTCGAGCTGGTATGAACAGAGGGTTTTGCAAGCTTTAATCACATCACAGTGATTGAGCTGATAATTTCCTGCAATGGATTTCTAAATAAAGACTTAACATTGAAGCTATACAAGTTTAAATGTACTGTAAGTTAGCCAAGCCACAACAAGATAACAATAAAACTGCCCAGGAAACCTAATACTTTGGAACTAAGAAAACAACAGCAACAACAAAAAGAATTAGTTGCTTGCAATATTTGAGTGAAACAAATACTTTATAAATGATATTTGTCTTCAATATAATCCTCCTGGTGAAACACTTTTGTTGTTGTTGTTGTTGGTCGTGGGGCTTGAACTCTGGGCTTGGGCGCTGTCCCTGCGCTCTTCAGCTCAAGCCGAGCTCTCTACCGTTTGAGCCACAGTGCCACTTCCAGTTTTCTAGTGGTTTATTGGAGATCAGTCTCACAGACTTTCCTGCCCGGGCTGGCTTTGAACTGTGATCCTCAGATCTCAGCCTCCTGAGTAGCTAGGATTACAGGCATGAGCCACCAGTGCCCGGCTTTGGTGAAACAGTTTTTAACCATATGTTAAGAATATGATGAATTTTAATATAGATATACTCTGCTTAATTTCTAAGAACACTTTAGAAAGGTGTGGTGTTTGGTTACCATCCCGTGGTCCTAAATTGGGTCATTAACATAGAAATTGTAGCACTTCTTTGAAGCCAGGTCAACAGCACTCAGTAGTTAACAGAGGGAGGAAGTGATCAGAATGCTGGCAATTCATTTGTCCTGGAATACAAAAAGTACAAGGACAAATGGATGGCAACAACCCTAATTCAATATAAAGATAACAATGAAAGAAATGAAGCAAAAGTAAAAGATGAGCTAGGTGTAGTAGTGTACACCTCTGATCCCAGTTCAAGAGAGGCCGAGGAAGAAGTATTGAGAGTCTGAGCTCATTCTAGGTTACACAGTGAATCTTTCAGAACAAGGAAGAAGAGAAAATCAAAGATAATGTTTTTAGCTGAAAGAATTTTGAAGCTATATTTAATGAAGCTTTTTTTTCCCTCTCCTGTGACTAATAATTGCTACAGAAGAAGGCTATGTTTTGAGCTGAGGTTACTGTTAGCCAAATGAAAATGTATAAAATACAGACCTATGTATTCTTTGAAGGCTTTTGAAAGGTTGGAAACAAGAGTTGTAAGAAGAGCACTGTGGAACAATTGCTGGTATTTTATGTACTTATGCACAACTGCATGGTTATGTATTATTTTTGTACACTTAGAAGTGAGTACAGGGCTGGGAAGGTGGCTCAGTGGTACAGCACTTGCCTTGCATGCTCAAGGCCCTGGGTTCGATTCCTCAGCACCACATAAGAAAAAAGCCGGAAGTGGCGCTGTGGCTCAAGTGGTAGAGTGCAGCTTTGAGCTGAAGAGCTGAGGAACAGGCCCAGGCCCAGAGTTCAGGCCCCACGACTGGACCCCCCACCCCCAAAAAAAAAATGAGTCCAAAGGAGTTCCATTGACCATCTTTGGAAGACAGTACCTTTGGAATGTGATTCTTTTCCCAACCTCTGTATGGGTCCTATTTCTGATCTTTGCATTTTTTAAATTTATTTTTTTATTTTATTTTTTTACAGTCATGGAGTTTGAGCTCACAGACTTGAGCTTACTAGGCAGGTGCTCTAACACCATATCCTCATGTCTTTCTGTTGTATGAGCCAACACTGGATGCTTACCTCAACAGGATAAGGGTTTCTAAGTTGCTAATTTTAATTTTTAAAATTCTCACACACAGGGGCTGGGAAGGTGGCTCAGTGGTAGAGCGCTTGCCTTGCATGCATGAGGCCCTGGGTTCGATTCCTCAGCACCACATAAGCACACAAAGCTGGAAGTGGCGCTGTGGCTCAAATGGTAGAGCGCTAGCCTTGAGCTGAAGAGCTGAGGGACAGCACCCAAGCCCAGAGTTCAGGCTCCACGACCGGACCCCCCCCAAAAAAATAATTCTCAAACACATATAGTTCATTATGGAGATAAAGCAGATTTTGGAATTTCTAGGACAGAATAGCAAATATTTCTTTAATCACATTGTCAGATCATGCAACTTACATCTGATTAACATGTTCAGCTTACCTATTTGACCTCTGCCTTCAGTTGTTAAAAACTTTAATATGAATTATATATAAAATCTGAGTAACCAAATTATTTTATATATTATATAACTACTTTCAAATGTGATTTTATTGTCAAAAGCACAATTCCCATTTTTGTTTTCCTTAACCTTTCTTCAATTTTTTTTTTGTCAGTTATTGGCCTGAACTCGGCCTGGGCGCTATCCCTCAGCTCTTCAGCTCAAGGCTAGTGCTCGACCACTTGAGCCACAGCGCCACTTCTGGCTTTTTCTGCTTATGTGGTGCTGAGGAATTGAACCCAGGGCCTCATGCATGCAAGGCAAGCACTCTACCACTAGCCACCTTCCCAGCCCCCCTTTCTTCAATTCTTATTGTCCTTCCTTTAGAAATTTAGGGTTCTAGGAATCTAGGAAGTTTGTCTTTTCCAACAGGTGTTTATTTTCCCTTGTTTCCTGAAACATGTCGTTTTATGCTTTCCAGCTTTCTCACTTTCCCAATCTTAGTCTACCTTTTTTCGTTTTCTTTTTCTTTTTTCTCCTTCTCTCTAATAAGACAGGATTTTGTTGCATTGCCCAGTTTGGCCCGAATTGTCCAGCTCAAAGGATCTTCCTGCCCCAGCCCCCCAAGCAGCAACTGGAACTACAGTTATGTGCCATTTCTCAGGCTGTCTACTCTTCTATAGGCTGCTTGAGTTACACAGATTTCTTAAAGGCTTAGGGATATTTGAGTGCATATGCATCTCTGCTTAGTTCTAAACGGCTTAGTTCTAGGGGAATGCTTTCAGACTGCTTCCAAGACTTAATCAATTCAGTTTCTTGCCCAAAGCTATGTATTTTCCTTTAATTCTCATGGATTTGACTTTCTCTGCTTGATACTTGGCTTTTTATTAAATTTCTGTTCATGTTGCATCTTCTAGTTAGCCTGCAATCATTAAGGAGATGCAGTTATTTTTTTTTTTTCCTTTTTAATTTACTCCTAAGGGGACAACAATGAACTCAACACTTGCAAATGTTGGGTAGAAAGGAACTGTGGCTGCAATTTCAATGCTAAGCAACTAGCCTGTGGTGGTGGCACAAGCCAGCAACAGCTAGGCAAGGGGAAGAAGGGGATCAATAGTTCAGTACTACACAAACAGCGTTCATGTTTAGTGTGCATAATCTATATGTTCCTTTTTTCCTTCTGGCTTTTGGATCTCATAAGCCTCATTAAAAAAAAAACATTATATTAACTTATTGTGTGCGTGTGCCAGTTTGAGAGCTTGAGCTCCGCCCCTGAAGCTCTTGCTTGACTTTTCCACTGAAGGCTGGCCAGTTGAGCCATCCTTCCACTTCTGGCTTTTTTTTTTTTTTGGCTGGTTCATTGGAGCTAAGAATTTTTGAACGCTTATTCTCAGATCTCGGCATCATGAGCAGCTAGGATTACAGGCCTGAACCACTAGTGTCTGGCTATATTAAAAATAAGTAATAAAGGGTGACACTGATGTATTCATAAACTTGTTAAATGGCAACCTCTTTTTAGACCTACTGAGTAAAAAAAAAAAATAAAGGAGGAATTGGAATATGGCAGAAGCAGGTTTACAGGAAAGGGGGAACTGACAGATACGCTCACAAGATTATCGCTCTGTACGGTGCAGACTCGAGCCAGGTGGACCTATCCACATCCCCCCCAGCCCCAGGTCGTGGTTCGAAAGGGGGCGGGCAGTTCTGGTGATGGACGAGGGAGAACTCAGGGATAAGCACTCTCCGACACCCCAGACACAACAGCACTGGCCAAGGAACTGGTCGGCACGAGAAGGGAGGACACACACTGGTTGCACTGGCATCTGTTCGGAGCGAGAGGAATCGATCACCCCAGGCCCTCGGCTCCACCGCTATAAACGCAGAAGGGCCTCGGGTCGGTCTCCCGCTAACCAGCGCCCCGGGCCCGCCGCCGGCTTCGAGGTGGACATGGCGGCCCGGCGCGCCCGTCCTCCCGGCCGCCCCTTCACCTCCCGGTTTCCCGCGGCCGCTAGGGACAAACCCAGGCTCATGCACCGCTATAGTAGCCGAGTCCGGGCCCCAGCCCCGCGGTCCGGCACCTGGGCGGGGAGAAGGAAGGAGAGCGCCGCCGCCGCCGCGCACGGCCGCCGCCTCCGCCCGCGCGCCGCACCTGGGCGCCCGGCCGTGACGTCACAGCACCTGGCGCCAGCCGAGGGGGCGGGGTCGGGAGGGCGAGGGAGTTCTCGCGAGAGCTTCCTCCGTTCCCAGCGCCCGGGCCCAGCTCTCCGCACCGTCGGGGCTGGAGCCGCGTCGGACCTGGGCGTCGCGTTCCGTGGGAGCGGCGAGGGCCGAGCTCCGGGGTGGGCGCGGACGGCCGGAGCGCAGCCGCGGGGCTCGAGGCCGCTCCGTCAGCGACTCCGCCGGCGGCGGCGTGCGGGCGTGCGGGCGGGGCGTCCCGCCGCCGTGGCTCCGGCGGAGGCCGAGCGCGGGGAGCCGCGGCCGCGTCGTCGGCCGGGCCCGGCCGGGGGGCGTCGCGGGCGGATGGAGGCCCCTCCTCGCCCCGCCTGATCGGGAGGGGCGGGCGCAGCGCAGCGCGGGGCCCGCCTCCCGCCCAGGAGCCTCGGGAGGAGCGGCGGGCGCCGGGCTGGTCCCCGCCGGAGCCCCAGCATGGGTAAGACTCTCGGGGTGCGGCGCGGGCCAGGGGGGCCGAGGCCTCCGTGAGGGTGGGCCGGGGGCCCGCGGGGTCGCGGCCTCCGTGGGGGTCGGGGATGGCCGCCCTGCCTTCCACCTGGCCCTTCGGGCGGAGCGAGGGCTCGGGGCGCCTCGTCCCGCCGTGTCCGGCCGGGCTCTCGGGGAACGTCGGAGGGGGGCGCCCGGGCGTCCGTCCTCCCCCCACCCCCCCCCCCCAGCTCCGCGCCCCACGGCCGGGCTGGAAGTCCGTCCCGAGCCGCCCTCCCGGGCCACCGCGCAGCTTACCCCCGAAGCGCGGGTCCGCGGGGCTGCGGGGGGCGTCGTGGAGCTGGAGCTTTCCCGGGCGTGGGATCGCGTTTGCAGCTGTGCACACGCGCGCAGGGCGGGGAGCGACTGCGCCCCCCCCCCCACCCCCCGACCTCCCCCCAATCGCCAGGGATGTTTGGCCGGACGGCGAAGTCCGGGTATTCGCGGGCCCCGCTTTCGCCCGGGCCGTACGCGGGCCCGGGGCGTTTCGACCTTCCCCGGGAGGAGGCTGGCGCCTGGGAGGACTCAGCGTGGCACACTCGGAGGAGCAGCTTCCTGTTTGGAGTTAGACTTCCTCGCTGAGAAAAGTACCAGGCCCTTTGATCACATTGTTTTCTGGGAGCTTTGCGAAGTCCGGGGTCGGGGAGAGCGGCCTCGCCCCCTCGCAGCTCGGTCTGAAAAGAAGTCTTGTTCAGTGAGTTGCGCCCGGGCAGCGACTCCCTCCAATGTGAAACGCGTTGCAAAAAAGGACAGATTTCTTTCTTTCTTTTTTTTTTTTTTTTTAAATCCCCTTCCCTCAATCAGATTCGTGCCACCTTGTAAGGCAGCAGATGTTGGCTAGGAGCAGCACCAAGGCTGGTTTTGTGGAGCAGATCAGGGAAGACGCTATCACCTCTTCCAGTGGAAAGTTGGCACCGATTCCTGTCAACAGACCATTACTAAAATTAATAATTCATGAAACGGACAAAAATAATTGAGTGTCGCCACACATGCGGAGTAGTGCTGATGTGGCACCGCTGCCCACACTGCCGCGGGGGGGGCGATGCTGTGAGCATAGTATTTAGACACACTCGCCCAGCTATTGTGTTTTCTTAGACCTTCTAATTTTATGTTCTCCGTTCCTCCTACTTTCAGGTACTTTTTATATGCACAGTGCTTTTGAACTCGGAGTGGATAAAGTATCTGCCCGCTGGAACATTAAAATGTATTTTTCCCCCCCAGTTGATTGAGCTTATAGGGTAATCGTGGGTTTGTTCCTTTACGCATCAAATTTTAAAGTGTCTTTAACTAGTTTATGTGAAAATGTTTCCAAAAGTAAACACACATTTTGTCTCTCAAATACACTACAGAATGTAATTAAACTCTTGGTGACCAAGAGTCATAATTTATAACATTCCATCGCCTTGGTGCCTTGGGCATCGGTTGGATTGTGTCTAGGAGTGTTATTCCCATTGCAGAATAACATTTCCTGGCATTCTGAAGTTACCTTTAACTACAAGCTGGTATCTCCCCCCTGCCCCACTTTCCTATTGGATGTGCTTATAACTGTAATTATTGTCTACCATCACCACCTATTTTGAAATGTGGAAATCATATTTACATTTGTGATTCTGTGTAGAGGAAAAACCAGTAAACAATTAGATGAATGCCAACTCTCAGCCTTTGTAATATCTCCTTTTCGTTGGCAAGAGGCTTTTTCTTAGTGAGTTGTTTTGCTCTGTTTAGGTAAGTTGCCAGATAGTTTTTGTTGGCATACTGTCAACTTGACTGTCTAAAAATGTAATTTTGAAGGTTTGTTTCATGGTGTGTTTGTGAAACATTTCCAATAGATACATACTTTAAATTTACTTTAAATTAAAATTTATTTTAAATTATTTTAAAGTTCTCAAGTTCATTTTTTTTGGTTTTGTTGTTAGCTACTTTCTGTACATTTTGAGTCTGATAAAAATGTTTAATTTACTGATGTTGTGTAAAGAAATGTTAGGTGTCAGGGAATGAACACTGGCAGACAAAGAGGTGGGATGACTTGATTTTGGTGAATAGGGCTGGGTTGCAGGTCTGTTCCCTAGGTTAACTGGAGACACAAAGTGTCAAAGATCTGAGTTTCTAGTGGTTGTATTCAGAAAAGAATGATGCAAATACAACTTTACAATGGGTAATCCTTACTGTGGTTCTTTGACTTTCTTGACAGTAGAAAACAAAACCTACTACAGATTGAGCACACAGTTTAGGGACCAAGTTAACATCAGTAGTTAGGCAGTGTTTCTAGATGAGACAAAGAGAAGGCTAGTCTGGCAAATCTGGGTGGAAGTTCATACCTGCCCCACCTCTAGTCAACATTAGGCATTATATGTAGCAAAATGTAGTGTGTAGATACAAGTGGAGCATGGCAGTGGTGTGGGAGTGAGATTGTGGTGGGGAGGTTCAGACTAGCATCCTGGGGCGAAAAGAGAGGGAATGGCATCTGGCAATAGGCCTCAAAGACCTAACCAGGGAAACAACCCCAGACAGGGTCTAGGACTTTTATGAGGGATATACAGTAGGGTTCTCTCCTGCCCCTCCCTTCCCCCCAGGGATCATGAGATCCTGAGTTCGGTTATTGAAAGTATTGAGGATGAGCCAAGCAGTAGTGCTAACAGGATTCTGAGCCCCTCATCCATGGACCTCATTGGTCAACATGTGGTGAACTAGTCAACATTAGTAGCTGAATATATAAGTGATCCTGAATAATCGAGAACATTTCTATTAACCTCTCTTTTGTTTGGTCCTAGGATTTAATATGCTTGCTTTTCTTTTGCTGCCATCTTTTTCAGATTGCTTCCTTTCCTTTCAGGCTGGAAGTATGAGACAGTGGAAGCCTGATCTAGTATCTACAATGCTTTACCAGTGCCACTTAGCGCAGGGTGTGTAGCATCTAATTACTAGGGCTTTCCAGTAGAGAGATAGTTTTGAGTATAGTTATAGTAACAGTTAACCACCAATATTAAAAGGTTTTGGGGCCAGGGTTGTAGCTCTGTTGTATGTAGCTTAGTGGTGTAGAGCCCTTTAGCATTCATGAGACTCCAGCAGGAAGGTGTATCAAGAAGGAAAGGAGTTGCTGATTAGAGATTAATGAACTTTTTTTTTAAATGAAAATTTCTTAGAATCCTTGATTTTGATAAAAATACTTCTCTTTCTTTTGTTACTGTTGAATGTCACAAATCTGTTGGGATGGCTTATTCATGTGATAGGAATAAGATAACGTAAAACTTAGCATGTGACTGTTACAAATCCACATGTGAGAGGGAATGTAATATCTAAGTTCATGTGAATATTTGAATATTAGAAAAGTTGGAGTATAACAGAAGCATAAAGAAGATCAGAATATAAATTCTTGCATTGGAAGGAAATAGATTTACTTTTCTCAGCAGTTTGACTGTGATGATATAGGAGGTAATTGGTAGTTGTAATTGTCAGCTTTCTGTTGCTGTGGCAAAATACCTGAGATCATAACTTGAAGAGAGGAGAGATTTGTTTGGGGTCATGGTTTCATAGACTTCATGGTCTCTTGGCCCTTGCTTCTGGTGTAAGCAAGAATTAGGTCACCTGCCTGTAGAGACACAGGCTGGGGATGTAGACCTTTTGGGGGCAGTCCGGATTCAAACTCTAGCAACAATAGCCATGGTACTTTTCCTCTTCCTGGCAAAGAGTTGTTGGATTGAAGCAGCCCTTCCCGTGAGACTAAGATGCTTTCTGCAGAGACATCAGAACCGTCTTACTACTGCTTTCAGCATCCCAACAGTGCTTCAGTATAGAGGATGTCAGAAATTTACCTAACATTTAAACTGATTTTAACTATGAGAGTACCAAAATGTTCTGGATATCAAGTATTGAAGTTAATGTTTGTAAAACCGAAGTCACATAGTCCTGGCTAACATAAAGAATGTCTTGCATTCAGATCGTTCTTTTTTTTTTTTTTTTTTTTGTCAGTTGTGGGGCTGTTCAGCCTGAGCGCTGTCCCTCAGATCTTCAGCTCAAGGCGAGTACTCTACCACTTGAGCCACAGTACCATTTCCAGTTTTCTGGTGGTTAATTGAAGATAAAAGTATCATGGACTTTCCTGGCTGGCTTTGAACCTCGATCCTCAGATCTCAGCTTCATGAGTAGCTAGGATTACATGTATGAGCCACTAGTGCATGGCTTCATTCTTTTTTGTTTGTTTGTTTTTTGGGGGGGTCCAGTCGTGGGGCCTGAACTCTGGGCTTGGGTGCTGTCCCTCAGCTCTTCAGTTCAAGGCTAGCGCTCTACCACTTGAGCCACAGCGCCACTTCTGGCTTTTTTCTTTTTGCTTATGTGGTGCTGAGGAATTGAACTCAGGGCCTCAGGCATGCAAGCAAGCGCTCTACCACTGAGCCACCTTCTCAGCCCCGGCTTCGTTCTTTTTTAATCTGCCATTATTTTACACTTTCCTCATAATAACTACAGTTCTGTTGGTAATATTGGGGCTTAAATTCAGCAAATGTTTCTTGACATCTTTGTCTATAAACAGACATTCAAAATAGTGGACAAAATGAGTCATGTGTAACAGGTGTTGTTGGTCTGCTTTGTTGTGCCCTACTTTTTTTTTGTCCATTCTCCTCCAGTCTGTAACTTACTTTAATTTACTTATTGTGTTTATAGTATATTTCAGTATTTCCTTCTTTCTCTCTCTATTTTGCTATCTGACCCAGGGCCTCCTGCATGCTAGGCAAACTTTTTACCACCGAGGTATATCCTCAGCCTCCTTATTATTTACTTATGACTCACTCTGGTTAGAGAATAAATTCCAAGAGTACAGAAAACTTTGATTTTTCATAGCTGCATTTCCCAGTGTACTTAGAATAGTAAGTGTATTCTAGGAGCAATTACTTACATATTTGCTGAGCATGTTGATGTTTGTTTTTTAGATTGGAAAACTAAATGGAAATTAAAGTTGGCAATCTTAAAAGATGAATTAAAAATGTATGCAATAATATCTTTTAGTTCAGTGCTAGAAAAAGCTGTTGATTTTGTGCTATATATCAGGCATTGTGCTAGAGCTTAGGAATATAATGTATGAAGTATGATTTCAGCTCAATAGTTGGGTAGTATTTTGTTTTTCAAATATATATACGTATATATACATACATATATCCTTTTTTCTGGCCCTGGGCCTTGAACTCGGAGCCTGGGCCCTAGTCCTCAGTTTTTGTGCCCAAGGCTAGCACGCTACCAGTGGAGTCACTCACTGCTCTCCTTCATTTTTTTTTTTTTTGTTTGTGTTTTTTTTTGTTTTGTTTTTGGGTCCGGTCATGGACCTGAACTCTGGGCCTGGGTGCTGTCCCTCAGCTCTTCAGCTCAAGGCTAGCACTCTACCACTTGAACCACAGCGCCACTTCCGGCTTTTTTCTTTTTGCTTATGTGGTGCTGAGGAATCGAACCCAGGGCCTCAGGCATGCAAGGCAAGCGCTCTACCACCTTCCCAGCCCACAGTTTTTTGATTATAAGACTACACATACTTTTTGGAGAAGAAATATATTTTTCATGACTGTTTAGAAACATGGAAAAATTCAGATGACTATTTGAGATTTTTTTTTTTTTGGTGATTCTTGACATCTGTAGTTTTTTCCATTTTGCAATCGTCTGTTAAAGTGTTATTTTTAAAAGTCTACTGAAAAATGGAGTGGACTTTTATAGCAACTTCCTACTTTTTGGTAAGTTTGAAATTTCCTTGCAGTTGATATTTTGCTTAGCTGGTGTTTTGCTGATGATTAGCATTTAGAGAATGCTTACTATGCTGGGCATTGCATTCAGCATTTAATTCCCACGAGTGTTATGACATAAAATATTATTGTTTCCATTCTTTAGAAACAGGAATTGAAGTTACAGAGAGATTGTTGCTCACAAGATGACTGGGTATAGAGACAGGATTAGACTCATACTGGTCTGCTAAAACATTTTGAGTTAAGCAGAGCAAGTAACAAGAATTAAAAGAACTATTTCAGTGTAAAACAAAGAAGTTTAACTGGGGCTGTCACAAACCTGCCTGCAACCCCACTAGTCAGGGACGGGACGGGGCCGGGGGCGGGGGGGGGGACACAGGCTACCCAGTGAGGCTCGAGCCTGTAACAGGCAGCCAAGCTAAAGGAATGACAGCAAGGCACTTGAAACATTTACCACCTAGAAAATGTAGCTCATTATTTTACATTGTTGGTAGGTTTGAGCAACTATTTCTCCTAAAGGTACTTTCAGGGATGTGATTTCTGTCTCAAGTGGTAGATTGCCTACACTGATTCAAATCCCCAAACCACCAAAAACGAAAACAAAAAAAGTGCTTTCACCAAAGGTTAATTGTGTTATACATTGTGCTTATGTGTATATATTCAGTAATTCTTCATAGGATTCTTTTGTGTGTGTATGAGGTCTGTACAACTTTGTGATGATTATTCACGTGGTACTTATTTGGTCAGACTTGAAACATGCCTTACACAAGTTTCTTTTTTCTTTTTTCTTTTTTCTTTTTTCTCGGTTATGGGGCCTGAACTTGGCCTCGGTGCTGTCCCTCAGCTCTTCAGCTCGAAGCTAGGGCTCTACCACTTGAGCCATAGCGCTGCTTCTGGCTTTTTCTGCTTATGTGATGCTGAGGAATCGCACCGAGTGGCTCATGCCTGCAAGGCAAAGCACTCTACCACTGAGCCACCTTCCCAGCCCACAAGTTTCTATGCTTCCTTGAAATTAATATTGGAAATAAAAATGAGAGGAACATGGAATATTGGAAGAACATATTAGAATATTGAAACATTCCAATTTGTGTGCCTTTTAGATGGATTTTGGATGCTTTTAGGATTTTGGTAAAAGGCACTAGGTACATGGAAATGGTGATTTTTCTTTTTCTTATTTTTTCTAAATCTGAAATGGTAAGCTATCAGTTGTGCCATTAATTTTTTTTTAATTTTGAGGCTATATTTTTTGTCACCTTTGATCTAATTCTGTAACATTTTCTTTTTCTTTATCTCTCCCTCCCCCACTCTTTTTTTGTTTTTAAACAAAGTCGGTCTGTGTAGCATGGGCAGGCTTCACCTTACCATCCTCCTGCTTCCAAGTGTTGGGATTACAGGCATTTGCCACTATGCTTGCTGTGATTTTGTTATTAATTGAATATATCTTTATTAGAGCAGAGTAGTAGAAGTTTGATGTTAGTAATAGTATTCTTGTGTACAGTAATTCTAAAAAGTTCTAGATTCTAAGGTTTCCCATCTCCCTTTTTCTTGTGTCTGTATTGCCGTGTTGCCCAGGTTTGTCTTGACTTTGTGGGCTCAAGGGATCCTTCTGAGTGGCTAGGACTCCAGGTGCATGTCATTGTGCTTTTCCCTTTTGAAATATGTTCTCAATATGGAACCCAGGCTGGCTTGGAACCAGTGATCGGCCTGTGTCCTGTGACTGGGATGAAAAGTATGAACTGCTTTACTGGGTCTACAGTTTTTAGATTTTTATTAAAAGAATGATTTTATTTTTATTTTTTAATTTTATTTTTATCTTTAGCTGTACAAAGGAGTTGCCATTCAGTAAATAGTATATGGATACAATAACTCTTGATCAGTGTCACTTCCTTTGTTATTCCTCTCCAACCCCTCCTTCCCAACCCCATTAAGCTTGAGTTTTAAACAGTACTGGTTTTTCAACAATACGTCATGAAACCTTACTTTGAGTCCTTGACACCCTCACCCTTGACATAAAAAGTACCCACACACTTCAGTTAACAGAAAAGTAAAATCTCACCATAACCTCTACCAGAACCTTATTAAGGAGAAACCCTCCTTCCCTCCCTCCCCTCTCCTTCTTCTCTTCTCCTCCCTTTCTTTCTCTCTTTCCCTTTCTCTTCCTTCCCTCCCTCTTCTTTCCATTATTTCGGTACGTCGTCTTAGTTTGTTGGGCCTGCTATGACAAAATATAGGACTGGTTAATTTACAGGCAGATACTTATTACTTATGTAGGCTGCTAGGAAATCCCGGATCAAGGTGTAAAGCAGAATTGGTGTCTACTTCAGAGATGGACACTCATCCCACTCATGGGAAGTAGAGCCTTGTGATCAGATCACCTCCTCTTTGTACCACCTCTTAATGCATTTTGGTAGCACACATTCTGACCATAGCAACTTTCCCTTCTTCTCTTCGTGTGTGTGTGTGTGTGTGTGTGTGTGTGTGTGTGTGTGTGTGTGTGTGTGTGTGTGTGTGTGTGTGTGTGTGTGTGTGTGTGTGTGTGTGTGTGTGTGTGTGTCCATAGCAACTTTCCCTTCTTCTCTTCGTGTGTGTGTGTGTGTATGTGTGTGTGTGTGTGTGTGTGTGTGAGTACTTTTTCCTTCTACTAGAATTTACAGGATATGTGAGGTAAAAGTCGCTATGTAGCATGCTCCTCTCATTATATATGGTTTCAAGTTTGATGTTTTAGGCTAGTTAATTCATGGGGCTGGGAAATTGTAGCCTTTTTTGTTTGTTTTGTTTTGTTTTGGGGCTTGAACTTACTGTCCCTGAGCTCTTTTGCTCAAGGCTCTAGCACTCTACCACTTTGAGCCACAGCTCCACTTTCAGTTTTCTGGTGGTTGATTGGAGAGAAGAGTCTCATGGACTTTTCCTGTCCTGGCTGACTTCGGTAGCAGTCCTCATAACTCAGCTTCCTGAGTGGCTAGGATTACAGCCACCAGCGCCCAGCTTCCGATTTGAGGTACTCAAGGGCTATTTTTAGTGCCAGGCATAAGGTGCCATCATGTACCTCAGCTAGATAAAGGCTGTTATCTGATAATCTGTGCTTGGTCTTTGTAATTTATTATCTAGTTATACATTTGAATTCTCCTTTTTGTTTAGAACTCAAAATGGTACAATTTATTTTGAGGAATGTTTTTCTTAGCCCTGCTTTGATGAGTTTGTGGTATTTTTCCTGGATTATTGATCTATTGATATTTAAATTTAGATTTGTAGCGTTATAATATATCAGAGAATCAGCCTGGAGCATTTCTTTTTAGAATGTTGAATTGGCAAACCTCTTTGTGTATTTTGTAATCTCTTGTGGCTCTTTTTGTTTTTCATTGCTCATCCTGATAGGTTCCTTTAAAGTAGTCAATTGTTTGCCATACTTTTGGAAGTGGGTTACTGAATAAGCTAACCACACAAATGCTATGGATGTTTGTAAATAGCTTAAAAGAATTTATGACGTAGGCAACCATAAATTTTACTATTTGGTTAGCAGTCATTTACAGGCTATACATACTCTAGATTCAGGAGTTACATGGGAATGTGAATATAGGAGTGGAAGATGAGAAGTATTGGGGTTCTACTTCATAGTATTAAAAGTCTGCCAGTGCTGGTAAAAGTCTGCCAGGTGCCAGTGGCTCACGCCTGTAATCCTAGCTACTCAGGAGGCTGAGATCTGAGGATCATGGTTCAAAGCCAGCCCAGGCAGGAAAGTCCCTGAGACTCTTATCTCCAATAAACTGCTAGAAAACCGGAAGTGGCCTGTGGCTCAAGCAGTAGAGTGCTCACCTTGAGCTGAAGAGCGCAGGGAACAGCGCCCAAGCCCAGAGTTCAAGCCCCATGACTGACAAAATAAATAAATAAATAAAAATAAAAGCCTGTGCTTTCTACCTAAAAGACCTATGTAGTATTCTAAACAAGATGATCAATAACTGAAGTAGCCAAATAATTAAAATTATGGTTAAAAGTTAAAATCATTGAGATAAGCTTCTGTGTATTTCTATTATTAATTCTTGTTGGTAACCAGATTCTTCAGTTTTATTGATATGGTTTATGGTATTTTGTACATTAGATTTGTTGGGGGGGGGACTGTGTACGCACGCACACTTGTGTGTACATGCATGTGCTGGTCCTACAGTTTGAACTTGAGGCTTAAGCCCTGTCTGTGAGCTTTTCTAGCTCAAGGCTAGCATTCTACCTCTTGAGCCGTACCTCCACTTTGGCTTTCTGGTGGCTTATTGGAGTAAGAGTCTCATGGACTTCGTTGCTCAGGATTGGTTCCAGCTGCCATTCTCATATCTTAGCCTTCTGAGTAGCTGGGATTCAAGCATGAATCACCAGCGCCTGACTTTTATGTTAAATTGTAGACATTTTTTCTCTTTCCTTAGTTGACTATATTGTGGAGTATGACTATGATGCTATACATGATGATGAATTAACTATTCGGGTTGGGGAGATCATCAGGAATGTGAAAAAGCTCCAGGAGGAAGGATGGCTGGAAGGAGAACTAAATGGGAGAAGAGGAATGTTCCCTGATAATTTTGTGAAGGTTAGTATTTTCAGTTTGATTTCTACCTCTTGCTTTACAGGATTTATTTTTTAAGTAGTAAGAAATAAATACAGCTATGGGCAATTTTATTGCTTTGTGTCCTACTTGACAATAACTTGTGTGCACATCTTTGTGTTGGTATGTGTATATACGGACATATCTGTCTACTTTCCTTTTCTCTTTTGTGGTACTGGTGATTGAACTTAGGTCTTCTAGCTTGCTACTCAACCACTCTACCACTTGAGCCATATTTCCAGTTAAAAGTATGTAATTGGGTTGGGAAGGTGGCTCAGTGGTAGAGCGCTTGACTTGCATGCATGAGGCCCTGGGTTCGATTCCTCAGCACCACATAAGCATAAAGAAAAAAAGCCGGAAGTAGCATTGTGGCTCAAGTGGTAGAGTGCTAGCCTTGAGCTGAAGAGCTGTGGGACAGCGCCCAGGCCCAGAGTTCAGGCCCCAAGACTGGACCCCCCCCCCAAAAAAAAGTATGTAATTGTATGGCACTTCTTTTTTTAAAAAATTTATTGTGAGAATACCATACAGAGGAGTTAGAATTACATGGGCAAAGTATGGCACTTCCTAACTAATAAAAAGATCATCTGAAGTCCAAGATGCTTCATGGTTTCTCATTGTATTTTGTTGCTTTTCTAGCTTGCTCTCAGAGGTATTAGATCATGCTTTTTGACTTGTAGTGTTGCAATAGTTATCTGCCAAAGTAACAATTATTCTTTATTACTAAATTTTCTTTTTTAGTTTAGGAAACAATCTTCAGCTTGTTGAATTTATTACAAATGAATAATCAGAAGTTTAGAAAGTAAGGAGGAGGAGAGTTAGTGATGTCTTTACAGATTGCTTACAGTGGTCTTGTTTGCTGTATATTTGTTTTTTTATATCTAGCCTCATCGGATTATGATTATGAATGTTTAGAAGGCTCAGAGTGTGTCTCTCATTTGTTTTTCCAACTTGCATAGTAGTAGTTAGTTGAATATTTGCACAGCAAGCATGCTTAGTTAATGTTTGTTTTCTAAATTATTTGTTTTTTTTGTAGCTGTGGTTTTACCACCAAGTGTGGTAATAGTTAGATGATTTCAGGGAAGGTGAATTATCTGCACTTTCAACAAATAGAAACAATTTTCATATCAAATTGTATGAAGTAGGACTCTGATTGTACTCCCTATCCCTTACATGTGGAACATGGTTTTCCAAGTTTTAAGATGCCATATTACTTTTTTTTTTTAAGAGGCTTATAGTCTAGAAATGCTAGCTAAAGATTTTATAGATGGTTAGGGTCTGAGCACTGTCCCTGAGCTTTTTTGTTCAAGGCTAGTGCTCAAGGCTAGTGCCACTTTGAACCACAGTGCTACTTCCCATTTTCTGGTGGTTAATTGGAGATTAGCATTTTGTGGACTTTCCTGCCTAAGCTGTCTTTGAACTGTGATCCTCAGATCTCAGCTTCCTGAGTGCTTGGATTACAGGCAGGAGCCACTGGCATATAGCTTGAACATTAAGATTTTAGCATTCTCAAAAAAAAAGTTTTACTGAAACATATCTGTGTTCAAACACATTCGTAGATTTAGATTAGATTTAGATTAGATTTAGATTAGATTAGATTTAGATTTAGATTTAGATTAGATTTAGAATTGTATTAGAATAGATTTAGAATTGTATTTGCCTTATTGGTTGTTCATCTGAGGATTTGTTTTGTGTGTTGAGGTAAAGGTTGGGCAGATTTTCAGACAGACTTTCCTTTCTCTTTCTCAAATCTCTAGTTCCAATAAGACCAACTCAGTGGTGATTGTCTGAGTGAGCTGTATTCTTCAAATATGTTTGAACAGAGCTAAAGGTTGGAAATCAGTGCCCCAGGATTTATAGAATAATGACTTTAGCTAGCTATATTTTGGCACTTTACATTTGAGAATTTTGACTTAAATAAAATTCAACTTATATTTACTTCTCCCTTTATAGGAAATTAAACGAGAAACTGAACCCAAGGATGACAATTTGCCCATCAAACGGGAAAGGCATGGAAATGTAGCAAGTCTTGTACAGCGGATGAGCACTTACGGACTTCCAGCAGGGGGAATTCAGCCACATCCACAAACCAAAAGCATTAAGAAGAGTATGCAAATAATTCTTTCTCTGCTTAATTATATCAAAATAGATTTTTTTTTCTTGGTGCTGGTTCTGGGGTGTGAACTTAGGGCCTGAGCTCTTTGGCTCAAGCCTAGTGGTCTACCACTTGAGCCACAGCTCTACTTCTGGCTTTTTTTGGAAATTTATTAGAGATAAGTCTCACAGACTTTCCTGACCAGGGCTGGTTTTGAACTGCAATCCTCAGATCTCATACATGAGCCATTTTTTATAATAGGAAGCTTATTTATAGTTTTATTTTTTTCCCCAAGTACTGGGCTTTGAACCCACGGTCTCCCACTTCCCTGGTATTCTACCACTTGATCCACAGGCCCCCTGGGACTATGATTCTCCTCACCTTTACTTCCTGAATCTCCTTATCTCTACCTCATGACCAGCTGGGATCACAAGCATGAGCCACCATGCCTGACTTTTTCTTCCCTTTTTTTTTTTTAATGACAGAGCTGGCTTTGAACTCGTCCTTTTTAGTTCTGCAGCTGCAAGGCATGTACCACCACGCATGGCCCAGGCTTTGTCTTCAGTTGTTTCGTGTCTGAACAGAATTTGTGGAACAGGTGTAGCAGTTGTCTTAACATAAAAAGTCTGAGGTGCCCTTCTGTCGTACTCCACTGTTACTGCTGCTGTCTGTCAGTTTGGGGAAATATTACTGTTTGGTTTCTTCCCAGTTCACTTTTAGTCTAATTTCAGTCATAAGAAAAGAAACGATCGGTTTGCTTGTTCTTTGTTTTTTAGTTATGTTAAACTAAAAATTCTGTTAACATCCCTTGTCCTGTTTTTCTTTTTCTTTGTCAAATTTGACTAGAACTATACTGTGGGTTACAAAAATCTTTTTTTCTGCTGTTGTTTATCTGTATTTTAGCTTTAATATGTGAAGAACATTTAAGTCTTGAAAACCTTATGTGGGCTGGGGATGTAGCTTAGTGGTAGACTGCTTTCCTCGCATGCATGAAGCCCTGGGTTCGATTCCTCAGTACCACATAAACAGAAAAAGCTGGAAGTAGTAATGTGGCTTAAGTGGTAGCAGTGCTTACCTTGAGTAAATGAAGCTCAGGGACAGTGCTCAAGTTCTAGCTTGAACAGGGTTCAAGCTCTAGGACAGGCAAAAATAAATAAATAAAAGGGAAAAACCTTATAAGAAAAATAACCATTCTCTTTTGTTGCTGCTCTTGGCTTATCTAACACGTTCTCTACTTGTACCCTCTTTTGTGCTGTTTTTGTTTTGTGTATGTTTTGAGGGAGGATCTCACTGATCCCGGCTGATCTTGTCTTTATGATCTTCCTGCTTTGGCCTCAAGTATTGGGATTATTTTTAATGTTTTGTTTTTGGCAGTGTTGTGGTTTGAATTTAGGACTTCAAGCTTATGGCAGGTATTCTATCACTTGTACCAATCCTTACTGTGTTATTTTCCAGAGTCTAACTCTTTTCACTTGGCCCAGGCTAGACTTTGATTCTTCTGTTTATATTTCTTATGTAACTGGGCTGGACATGTACTACCATACCCATCTTATTGATTGAGATGTGGTCTCACTAACTTTTTGTCCAGGCTGGCACTGGACAGTATTTCTTCCTGATTTCCATCTCTCACGTTGCTGGGATTATAGAAAGGAATGAGCTACTGTGCCTTGTCCTTTTTTTTTTTTTTTTTGTAATCTTAAGATTAGTAGTATATATTTTGCTTTTGAGTGAAATGTTTAAATAGATTCACTTGCTGGAAGCCTTGTCATTATTTGTAGTTAATTTTAGGAATGTGCATGTTACAGTGTGGGTCAGGGCAAGCTCTTATTCTCTTATTAATGTGAGTCATATGACTGTGATAAAGGGACCTTCACATCTTTCTCAACCTAAATTTTTATTATTTCCTTTAGAATTGAAGAAACGTCAGTGTAAAGTTCTTTTTGACTACATTCCACAGAATGAGGATGAACTGGAGCTGAAAGTAGGGGATATTATTGATATTAATGATGAGGTAAGGATAACACGTGTTAGCTATAAATGTTGCATTTAGGACAAGGTCTAAGTCTTACAAAAGTGCTTGTAAGAATATTACTTTTAGCTGGGTGCCAGTGGCTCATACCTGTAATCCTAGCTGCTTAGGAGGCTGAGATCTGAGGATTGTAGTTCAAAGCCAGCCTGGGCAGGGGCAGCAATGAGACTATTAGCTCCAATAAACCACCAGAAAACCAGAAGTGGTGCTGTGGCTCAAGTGGTAGAGCGCTCACCTTGAGCTGAAGAGTGCAGGGACAGCACCCAGGCCTAGAGTTTAAGCCCCATGACCAACAACAACAGCAAAAAATTGTCAGAATTTATAGAAATTTGTTTGGCTGTTCTTTACTACTATGTCACTCTACTTCCCAGGATTTCCTTAGGTAAATACCCTAACTATTTAAGAGCTAGATAATAGGCTAATAGTTGGGGTTCCACATACTGGGGTCTCACATATTGATAATACATTGTTGGGATTCCACATATTGATAATAGTCTGTTGATGTTTGTGACCCAGTTTGGTTTTTTACCCCATTACATGTAGTTTGAATCATTCTTTAATATCTTCTAGCAGTTTGTATTCTAGCCACTTTATAATCCAACCCTGCTTTCTATGAGTAAATCATTTACTTTTATGTCACCATACTTGTGTATGAATTTTTTTTTTTTTTTGGGTCCGGTCGTGGGGCCTGAACTCTGGGCCTGGGCGCTGTCCCTCAGCTCTTCAGCTCAAGGCTAGTGCTCTACCACTTGAGCCACAGCGCCACTTCTGGCTTTTTTCTTTTTGCTTATGTGGTGCCGAGGAATCGAACTCAGAGCCTCATGCATGCAAGGCAAGCACTCTACCACTGAGCCACCTTCCCAGCCCTGAATTTTTTTAACTAGTGTTTAATACTGTCTTCTGTGTAGCATGGTGTTCATAATGCAGTAACACTTTTTGATTATTATTATTATTTTTTTTTGGTCCGGTTGTGGGGCCTGAACTCTGGGCCTGGGCCCTGTCCCTCAGCTCTTCAGCTCAAGGCTAGCGCTGTACCACTTGAGCCACAGCACCACTTCCGGCTTTTTTCTTTTTGCTTATATGGTGCTGAGGAATCGAACCCAGGGCCTCAGGCTTGCAAGGCAAGCGCTCTACCACTGAGTCACCTTCCCAGCCCCTGCAGTAACACTTTTTTACATCTGTATTGTAATGTCCTGTTCATTGTTTTTTTCATTAGATTGCTTAGATACAGGGATTTCTCTATTCAAGCTAGAATCTTTCCTTAGCCTTCAACAATATGATAATGTACATAGCGCCTTTTACTAAGTTTGCTTTGCAATTATGACAAAGTAGAAAGCACTAAAAACTGTTGTAAGCAAAATGATGTTTCTAGCTATGATTTTGCCCGTACTCCTACCAAAAGAGTAAACTTGACTTTATGCTCAGAGCCAGTGGTTCATGCCTACAACATTAGCTACTCAGAAAGCTGATCGTAGTTTAAACCAGCCTGGGCAGAAAAGTCTGAGAGACTCTTAAATCTCCAATTAACCAGCAAAATGCCAGTCTTGGGCATGGCTTAAGTTACCAAAGTGGCAGCCGTGATCAAGCAAGCCAAGTGAGAGGTCTGGGTCCTGAATTTAAATCCTGGTACTGGCAACAAATGCTTTTACTCAGAACTCCTTAACAGGCACTGTACCTTTTAGACAATAATTGCTTTATGAATTAACCTAAAGGAGATTGATTAATCTGATTATAGTGAGTATAAGTAATTTTTGGAAGTTTGATTCATGCTACTTCTGTTGGGAAGGAATCATTTTGAGTGTCATTTATATGTATTTTTAAAAACCAGTAAGTTTGTTTTTGTATTTGGTTAAGAATCATTGTTCAAGTAAAAAGTTTTGACATCTAGGAAATTGTGTTCATAAGTCAAACCAAAAGTTTTTTTTTTCATATTTTGCATCTATGTCTTAATTACTGACAAGTGCCTAGTAGTGGCTACAAGACTGAAATGTAACCTCTGTACTTTTTGTTGCTTATATATTAATTATTTGATTATGTGGTTAAAAATTATTTTATATCATATGATTGGTTGCAAGTTCGCATTGTAACATGTAAAGTGTTATTAATGTGATTAACCTTATGTGTGACCCATTAAATTCATTGAGATCCACTGTAATATACTTCTCTACATGTTTTGTTTTGTTTGGTTTTGGTCAGTCCTGGGGCTTGAGTTATGGGCCTGGGCTCTGTCCTTGACCCTCTTTGTGCTCAAGGCTAGCAGTCTACCACTTGAGCTGCAGTCCCACTTCCAGCTTTTTCTGATTAGTTGATTGGAGATAAGAGTCTCAGACTCTCCTGCCCAGACTAGCTTCAAATCCCAATTCTCGACATCTCAACAGGCGTGAGCCAAGAGCACCTGGCTTCTCATTGTTCTCATTGCATTGTTCATTTTATAACTTTTTTTCCCAATAGGGCAAAGATTTTCCCTTAAAAGAAATGTTTATTATTTTTGAGTTGTGAACTCTTTCAGGTAGAAGAAGGCTGGTGGAGTGGAACCCTGAACAACAAGTTGGGTCTGTTTCCCTCTAACTTTGTGAGAGAGTTGGAAGTAACAGATGAGGGGGAAGCTCATGAAGTCCAGGAGGATCCAGGTACAAGGGACAGTTTTCCTATACAATTAAAAAGCTTTAGCAGAGGACCTAGTTTTTAAGTTTTAGTTTTTGAAATGGCATTATCTGCTTTTGAACATTCAGTGAAGCTTAAATGTTGGTAAAAGTAAACTAAACGGTAGGGTCATAGGGCATTTTTCTTTTTCTGATCTCAAGCCTCAGGAAACAATTATTGTAAAAATATGGCTTATGGTAACTGATATGTCCATACCAAAGCTATATTTAAGTGCTCTTTTGAACTACTGAGCTCACAAAGATGGTCTGATACTTAAAGAGATTCAAATTATTTTAGATATTAAATATGTCTTTTCTATATATAATAGATTTATTTTTTTTCTGTGCAGTCAGATGCCAACAGGTTTTGATGGAATGTCATTTTCTACCACAATCCCCAAATCTGAAATTTTTTTGTTGTTGTTGGATGAATTTTCTGGAATAATTTTCCTTCTTAGATTATAAGCATCTTTATAATAGTCTTAGCTTATTTTGTTTTTCATCAAAAGATGCAAATTTGATATATTCTAGTCTGTTTTGTGTTGCTATAATAAAAATTGTGATATTGAGTATCTTACAAAGGAAGGAGACAAATTAAATGTACATAAAATTGTTACCACTTTCTATGACAGCAAAGACGGTGCCCCTTACTCTTACGTACTTTACATATAATCACTTTTATAGCTTTTATTACTTTTATCCTGCCATTAAAAAATAGATATAGTATCATAGAGAGCTTATGGAAAGGTACGTGAATTAGATTTCGTGGTTCTGTGTGGTGTCATCCTTGAAACCCAAATGATTGTTTCAGACTTGGCTTTGCCTGGGTCTGCCTCCCCGTCAGCGGCTTCGGCAAGTGGGAGCGACACTGCGTTGGCACCGGTTACACAGCCCAAAAAAATTCGAGGTATTGGATTTGGTGATATTTTTAAAGAAGGCTCAGTGAAACTTAGAACAAGAACATCCACCGGTGACCCTGAAGAGAAAAAAACAGAAAAGATGGTAATGATGCACTTAATTTAGATGGACTTCCATCCGTTCTCTGATTTAGTTATTATTTTTTTAAGTACTAGGGTTTGATTGAGGGCCTCGGGTTTGCTGGGCAGGGGCTCTGGCTCTTGAGTCATGCTCCAAGTCTTTTCTACGTTAGTTGTTTTTGGAATAGAATTTTGTTTTTGGTTAGGGGTGGCTTGGTTCAGGATTGGTCTTGAATTGTAAGACCGCAGTCTGTACATGCTAAAGAGCTCAGATTACAGCAGTAAGCCACTGTGTCCTGCTTGGATTCTTTCTTTTTTTAATTGGTTTTTCCCCTGTAGTCCAGTGTGGCCTGGAACTCTAGATCTCTGCCAGTATCCAACTGCTGGAGCTACAGGTGTGCTCCACCTTGCCCAGATCATGAAGCATTTTTTAAAGTATAAATGTCAGGTAGTTAGTTAAATTTCTGCTTTTGAATTCAATAATATTTGGTTTATGAAGGAGAAAAAGCTTGTGGGGAAGTTTTCTCTCTAAATTTACAATGATTACTTGAGTGTGTTTGAATCTTATAAAATTGGAATACTTATTTCTGTTAACTTTAACGTGAACTTTCTTTAGGAAAGCGTCAGGTTTTTTAGTTATAACAGTATAAAGATGAAGTTATTTTTCTTTTCTTTTTTCCCCCCTTTTTAACCTAAGATTTGCTTCTCTTTTGAAGTGTACCTAAAAGAGGACTTTAAATGATTTCCCAACGCAATATTAATGACGGTTAGCTCCCTTCCTCTGAATGTATGGGCTTCTATTTTAAAGTAAAATGAAGTTTTACTTTTCATTACCACTTTACTGGCATTTTACTTGGATCTAATAAGAGGCTTTAGTATAAACCCTTGAGGGTTTTTTTTTTTTTTTTTTTTTTTTTGGGTCGGTCGTGGGGCCTGAACTCTGGGCATGGGCGGTGTCCCTGAGCCACCTTCCCAGCCCCATCCTTGAATTTTTGAAACTAAAAGTTTGAAAAAAAAAAAAAAAAACCTCTCCCCCCCCACCACCAAGGAAAAATAGCTGCCCTTTCCATTTCTGTAAAAGTTTTGTTGTTGTTGTTGTTTTTCTAGTGTCAGTTGTTCAGAGATTGTATTCACTGTAGGCATTTGCTCTGACTTTAGGGGAATATTTCCCTATATTTGTCATTTGTAGGTCTTGATCTCTTTTGGGGTGGTGGGGTTAAATTTTGGTTCTTGAGCTTACTTGGCAAGCACTCCTATCACTGAGCCTCACCAACAGCCCTCACTTTTCTCTGGCTATTTTAACAGAAGTTCTTTTGCCATGGCTTGTGCCTGGGCATGATCCATCTGTTCGGTTTCTCTACCGTTTAGGTAGGATAACTAGTGTATGCACCATGTCCAGCTCTCCTTCAGGAGTCTTGACTTCTTGCCTGGGTTAGCCTCAAAACTCGATCGTTTTAGTCTCAGACTCCCTACTAGCTAGGATTATAGACATTAAACACTGGTGTCCTGCTTTAACTCACAAAAGTTCAAAATATTTTAATACTTAGTAACTTTATGTTTTAGATAGTGATAAAAAATAAGAAGTTTTTAATGTCTCCCCATCTCATTTTTATGGTTTATTGCTATTAAGTGTTTACTTTCTAGGTCAGACTTCATAGGTTTAGACCTGGGCTCTAAGACTAAATTGCTGCTGTTGTGAACAAATTATATTAACTGCTAATCTATACAGAGAGAATACCTACTTCGTGGAGGTATTTATGAGTCACTTATTAGATACATGAAGTGCTTATGTTTTTAGAAATTCCCAAATTAAATTACAGTTGTATTATGAACATCAGAATGTTTATTTTTCTCAATGAGTTTTAAAAGTTCATAGCCATAAGTTATCACTTAAGGTCATTTGAACTTTTTATCTCTTCCATTGCTGACTTCAATTCTGTTTCTAACCTGATTGTAAGTATGCTTGGGGCAAACTGTAATGGGAAACTGTATTGCTATTAACTAGAGTCATTTTCTCTTAACTATTAATAGCATCCTTTTCTGTTGTAGCCTTTAATCATACAGCCACAAGGACCCAAAACTCAAAGTGTGGAAATAACGAAAACAGACACCGAAGGTAAAATTAAAGGTAAGTCTGAGTGAAATACACTCCAAATGCATTATTATACGTGTTACATTGTACTGCATATCAGAATATGAGATGCATGCATTGAGCAGGAAAAGATCCTGCCATTCTTTGTTCATTGATGTAACCCTTTCAGATGGAATTGTGCCTTGTACAAACATTAGACAAATACTTGAATGATTAATTAAATTATTTAATATTGGCTATATGTTTTAAATATTAAAATATAAAGTTATTCATCAAGTTTATATATTGCTTTACACAAAATAGAAGCTTAATAAGTATTTGCTTAGTCAATTTTTATAATCCACTTTACTGTCTTTATTTTAGCTAAAGAATATTGTAGAACATTATTTGCCTATGAAGGTACTAATGAAGATGAACTTACTTTTAAAGAGGGTGAAATAATCCATTTGATCAGTAAGGTAAGGTAACTTTCAGTGACTCATTTAACTTATGAGATACTTTTCAAAGTTCACACATTATCTTCAGAATGTCATCTCTAGAGGAACTGGGACTTGGTCTTTGATTTGGGTTCTCAGAACCTTACACAGGGCTCCGCACTTCCATATTTGGATTTGAACTCAGGGCCTTGTGCTTTCTATGCAGATGCTGTGTCACTTGCGCTGCTCTGCATGCTTGTTTTGCTTGGTGGTTTTTGAGATAGGATCTTGCTTCATGGTTAGGCTGGCCTGGATATCAGTCCTCCTATTTGTTAATTTCTAAAGCTGATTAGTAAGTAATTTTTATTATAAAGCATTGAGGAAAAAGATAACTGGAATTCATGCTTTTCTATCCTTTTTCTAACTTTCATTTTTTTTTTTTTTTTTTTTTTGTTGTTGTTATTTTTGTTTTTTGTGCTGGTCCTGGAGCTTGAACTCAGCCTGGGCACTGTCCCTGAATTTTTTTGCTCAAGGTTAGTGCTCTACCACTTGAGCCACAGTTCCACTCCCAGTCAGTACTTTTGGTGCCTGGTTGTAGAAAAGAGTCTCAATGGCTGTCCTGCCTGGGCTGGCTTTAAACCCTTGATCTCAGCCTCCTGGATTGCTGGTATACAGACGTGAGCCAACAGTGCCCAGCTCCTTTTTCTAATTTTTTTTTTTTTGTCGGTCGTAGGGCTTGAACTCTGGGCCTGGGCGCTGTCCCTCAGCTCTTCAGCTCAAGGCGAGCGCTCTACCACTTGAGCTACAGCGCCGCTTCCGGTTTTCTGGTGGTTTATTGGAGATAGGAGTCTCACGGTCTCTCCTGCCCGGGCTGGCTTTGAACCGCGATCCTCAGATCTCAGCCTCCTGAGTAGCTAGGATTACAGGCGTGAGCCACCAGCGCCCGGCTTCCTTTTTCTAATTTTTATCTTTATTTTTTCCTGAGAACCTTTTAGCCTGTGGATGAAAGTTTAAAATTGATTCAATAAAAAAAAAGTTGAACTCATTGCTAAAAGTACTATGTGGAGAATATTGTTCTTTATGAGAATCTTATGATCTGTTGATTTTTTTTTTTTTCTTTTGTGGGGAGTGAAGCCATTTTATGAGCTCAGGTGGGAGGATTTGGAAAATCAGCAAAGTCAGAAGATGCCAGCCAGCTCTCTAGTATCCTGCCCCCAACCTGTAGTCTCAAAAACTTTATTATAAAGGCATTTGAATTCGTTTTTTTTTTTTTTTTGGGTCTGGTCGTGGGGCCTGAACTCTGGGCCTGGGCGCTGTCCCTCAGCTCTTCAGCTCAAGGCTAACGCTCTACCACTTGAGCCACAGCGCCACTTCCGGCTTTTTTCTTTATGTGGTGCTGAGTAATTGAACCCAGGGCCTCAGGCATGCAAGGCAAGCGCTCTACCACTGAGCCACCTTCCCAGCCCCTGAAGTCGTTATTTTATTGTAAACTTCTGTCCTTAAAAAATAACTGTTATTGCCGGGCACCAATGGCTCATGCCTGTATTCCTAGCTACTCAGGAGGCTTGAGGATCATGGTTCAAAGCCAGCCCGAGCAGGAAAGTCCATGAGACTTTCATCTCTAATGAACCACTAGAAAACCGTAAGTGGCACCCAGGCCCAGAGTTCAAGCTCCAGGACCAACAAAAAAAAAGTGAAATAAAATAACTGTTACTGTTTTAATTATTGTTTTTAGGAGACTGGGGAACCTGGCTGGTGGAAGGGAGAACTCAATGGTAAAGAAGGAGTATTTCCAGACAATTTCGCTGTTCAAATAACTGAGCTGGATAAAGACTTTCCAGTAAGCTTTTGTTTCTAGTAGTAACAATGCTTTTTATGTGTTGACATTTTGTTTTGAAGGATAGTTTTTTACATTGCAATTGAGTAGTTTTTACAAAGGAGTTTCTTAAAATTATGTATTTAGGTAAAAGGTATTTGAATTGCAGTAAAAGAATATAATAGATAAATGTAGAATGGGAGAGCTGAGTTTATAAAATAGAGGAGAAAACAGACAGTGGAAAGTAAGACAGACTGCCATATTTGATTTCTGCCAGTGCAGAAGGTCCTAACTGAAGGCTTATAAGAGGAAAACGAAGCTTTTGCTTTCACCTTTTGGAGGTTCTTAAGAAAAGTGAAAGCCAAGTATAGCATTGTTGTGTTTTTCAATAACAAGGTGTCTTCTACTTGTTTTGTCACATATACCATCATCTGTCCTCCAGCTGTGCAAAGGGGCAAATTGGTGGTTAGGAATATTGAACCAGGGAGGGAGGCCAGGAGTGGGGAGGAACATTTTTCTCATTAATATACCAGTTGTTAGTTTTTGAGGTATTTGACTAACTTTTGATCAAGGAGGCTGTTTGGAGATGGGGCTGTAGCTCAAGTGCTAGAGTATTTGTCTAGCAAACACTCTGCAAGGCCTGGGTTCAATCCCAATCATTGTAACAAACAATCAGTTCTAATGGGATAAAAAAAATTTTAATGACTTTCTGTTGAATTGTTACTGTCTTAGCAGTTGGTCATTTTGGCAATAATTAGATGGGGAGAGATACTCATTTAATTTAGGTTACAATCAGAATTGTTTAAAGCAGTCACTTAGTATGTAACTTGTCAACATTTAAAGCAGTCACTTAGTATGTAACTTGTCAACATTTTCGCTGTTTTTCTAAAATAGAAACCAAAGAAACCACCACCTCCTACTAAGGGTCCAGGTATGTAAGAAACACATTATCTACTTTGCTATTTTTCTTAGTTTTAGGTTCTAGCCCAGTAAGATTGGGTTTAATGTAAACTATTAAGTTTTTAATCAGCAAAAATGATACTGTATATAAAAGTTTTTAGAACTATGGCAAAATCATGTTAACATGCATTACAGTAGTCCATTGTTATTATTTTTAAAAGCATAAATGGTATAAAACAGAATCCTAGCTGAATGTAATAGTGTATGCCTGTATTCCCAGCTCTCAGAAGGCTAAGGCAAGACAGTGAGTTTTAAGGCTAGAACGGGTACATAGCATATTAAAATCAAAACATAAACATTAAAATTGGGATTTTGACAATAGCCAGCATCTTAGTTATGTGAAATATTAAATTAATAAAACGGATCAAGCTTAACTTGTTTTAGAAAACTTAATAGATTGACCATATGAGTCTTTCTGCCCACACTACCTTCTTTCTGTTGGGATAGAGCCCTGTGAAGTTTTGAGCCTGTCCCGTTGCTGGAGTAATGAGCATATGATACCTTGCCCAGCTGTTTTTGGTGAAGGGTCTTGAATTTTTTGCCCCACTGGCCTCAAACCATGAACCCTCCTCAGCTTCCTAAGTAGCTAGGATTACAAATTGTGAGCTCGTGTCCAGCTTATTATTTATGTTTTATGAGGTAATGTCTCTAAGCTTTAAAATTACCTTACAGTTTTCTTTCTTTCTTTCTTTATTTTCTGGTCATGGAGCTTGAACTCTGGGCCTGGGCACTGTTCTGAGCTCTTCAGCTCAAGGCACTCTACCACTTGAGCCATAGCACCCACTTCCAGCTTTTTCTGTGTATGTGGTGCTGAGGAATCGAACCCAGGGCCTCATGCATGCAAGGCAAGCACTCTACCACTGAACCGACTTCCCAGCCCCCCTTACAGTTTTCTTAAAATTACTCTCCCCAGCTCCAAAGCCTGACCTGATGTTTGCTGCAGAGAAGAAATTTTCTCCCCTAAAGCTTGAAGAAAAAGGTGAGACCGATGTTCTCCCCCATCTTCTCCCAAGCAATCTTTTTTTCCTTGTCATAAAAGGATGTCTCTGCAGTAACTCATTTGTACCAACTTCTCACAAGTGCCTGTGCTTTTTGAAATGTATAGTTTCCTGAGATGGAATATTTGGTCAAAATGGAATAGGAAGGAATTAAGCTTTTACTTCAAACTGATAGCAGTTTACATTGTTAAAAAATGTAACCTTTTTTTCCCCAGTAAATTGTATTAATCATAGTTATTTCAACTAATGTATAGGAAAACAAGCAGTAAATAACTGATTTATTATATATATAGTGTCCATTAAAATTTAACTGTTTAAATTTAAATTGGAAGTTTTCCAGCTTGACAGTAACTTTTTAAGAAGG
The DNA here is from genome assembly GCF_024711535.1 of Dipodomys merriami. Taxonomy (NCBI): domain Eukaryota; kingdom Metazoa; phylum Chordata; class Mammalia; order Rodentia; family Heteromyidae; genus Dipodomys; species Dipodomys merriami. The sequence goes on along the minus strand of NW_027202937.1, from coordinate 1,138,798 downwards.
AAAAACCTATGTAGTTTATATTGTTGATAACTTGTTAAATGTTTTTTAATCATCAGATGAAAAATCACTTCTGGATCAGAAACCTATTAAACCAACTGCTCCACAGGTCCCACCCAAAAAGCCAACTCCACCTACCAAAGCCAATAATTTATTGAAATCTCCTGCAGCAGTGTACCCAAAGCGGCCCGAAAAACCGGTTCCCCCACCACCTCCCACAGCCAAGTGAGTTTTACCTAATTCTGAACTAGGCTGCTGACTTCCTACCTTTGTTCTAGGTATAAGTAATTTTGTTTTTTTTGTTTTGCTATAGACTATAGTCTGTTACATTTAATCTTATATTTACAATAAGCTGCATGCTCTGGAAACTGTTTAGACATTTCTGATGCTATTGTGGTCAGTGTTTTGACTGATATTTATGGAAATCATTTTACAGAACAGGTAGTAATCAGTGTTACCTTATAAATTTTTTTAATGCCCATAAGTTATAATTTTAAAAAGTTGTATTATATACTCAAATGATTTTTGTATATGTTGTGTGTATTTCAGAATTAATGGAGAAGTTTCTATTTCATCAAAATTTGAAACTGAGCCAGTATCAAAACCAAAGCTGGATTCTGAACAGTTGCCACTTAGACCCAAATCAGTAGACTTTGATTCATTAATAGCACGGAGCTCTAGAGAAACAGGTAAGTCAGGCTGGACAAAGGTATTGCATTGAAAGAACTGGTCAGTATAGAGTTTACTGTTTTAAGAGATTTGTAAATATTAGTTGTAAGAAGAAATACTGAGATTTTTTTTTTCTTTTTTAACTCAGTAACCAAAGTAGAAAAATATAACTTATAGGGCCAAATCTTTATTAGTTAACTGGTCAGAGGTTTCTTACTGATTAGAAGACAGAAATGAGTAAGTTTCTATACTGGTCAGGAAACCTATCTTCCAGTGTTTTTGCAATGGGATGACCATACTACCTAAATCAGACAGATAATGAATACATTTTAGTTTTTAAAAGTTTGAAACTAAAGTGAGGTGCTAGCGCTCATGCCTGTCTTCTACCTATTCAGAAGTTGAGGTCCAGTGTATCACAATTCAAAGGCAGCCTGAGCAGAAATGTCTGTGAGATTCCAATTCCAAAATAACCAGCAAAAGCTGGGCTGGAGGCATGGTTTAAGAAGTAAAGTATCAGCCAAGCAAGCTTGACACCCTGAGTTCATATCCCTGTACCAGCATCAATGCCAGCATTAGTTTATATTTGATAAAATTTTCTGAATTACTTTTCTTTTTCTGAAGATTGTTCCCAATACAAGAGATTATGTTTTTAATGATTATATATCAACAGGCTAATTTTGATAATTGTTTTGATTAAGGTTTAGGGATAACCTTTTCTTTTTAGCCTAATCTTGTCTGTACAAGAGAACAGTGGCCTTCTAAGAAAGCTCTCCTAGTTAGAGGAGCATTACTTTGTGATAGTGATTATTTCATACAGTACTTTGCATTTGCTTAACTTCTTACATTTTTTAAGAGTACTTTTTCATATATGTTCTCATTTTATTTTTATAGTAAATCAAGTCAACATGTTGTTTCCCCTTTTAAAAATCTAAACAGAGTAAGAAATAGATACATCACATATTCCTAATTGTATAAATCAAGAGTGCTTTAAATAACTTTTTTAGCTTTAGTGCTAACACTTTATATTTCCACTTTAACTTTTTTCCATCTTTTGTCAATGCAAAAAATCTAAAGTATGGTAGTTTTAGTCTTTTGATTTAACCTTTTATAAATCCTTTTGTTAGCTCTCTTGTAATGGGTAATATCAGATTCACACTGATTTCTTGGAATTAAAATGTTGGCAATTCAGAGAAATTCACCAAAATTAGTGTTATTTGGTAGAACTCTATGATTTCAAAAATAATTCTATATTCTTTTGTTAAAGAGATTAGTAAAAAAAGGTTTCTTTTTAAATTTAAAATTAGCTAGGAATGTGTTTTTCAAGTTAGTTTGAGCCAAAATTTGCACAATTTTATCTGTAGAAAAATTGAAGCTTAAAAATTTTCATACCTTGAGTCTAGCACAAAAAGTGTTTGTGAGGACCATACCAGCCAGCTCATTCTGGCATGTATATGAATACATGTAGTGTGTGAAGTTTGCAAAACCTGGGTACTATTGGCTCTTTTTGATGGAGTCCCTTGGGGAATTGAAGAAACAGTACTTAAATTCAGAGTATGTATTTGTAGGTCATTTTGTATCATTCTCGAATAATCGCTTTATGTAGTTTGCTTCAGAGTAAGGAACATTTGAAAGTACTTTATGTAAAATGCATCTCACTTTTTTCCTGTACCATTTCTGCACTCACCAACAAGCTGCCCCTTGTAGTCAACATTGCAGTAGTGGAATCTGTTCCTGGTGGTTGGAAAGTTTTACTTTTTTGGGGAGTCTTGTTTTTCTCCTGTATACACAGTGGCTATATATGTTTCATATAAATAAAGAGACTTGGTTGACAGAGTTTGTAAACTCACTGTTGGTTTTTCCTTAAATAAATACAGAAAAAGAGATTCTAAGACTTGTACAAGCCAGAAAATTCACAGCTAACTTCCAGATAACTGTGTCTTATTTCTTGCACTTACTTTGGCTAACTGTGGTAAACCACACTTACATACTGTAAAGCTCAGAATATTTTGAAGATGGAGTTAAGTAAATATTTGGTGAGCATGGTGAGCAACTGCTGTGTCCACAGTAGTATTTTAGACCTAGGTAGTATGTTTTATCTCAATAAAAGGAATAGTTGGCAGGAGCAAAATGTGTATGTCCCAAACATGATTCAGAGGCATCCCTGTGCCCTTTTTTCAGTAAATGATTAGCTTATACCTTGTACCAAATGATTATTCTGTATCAGTAGTACCCTTCACTAGAAATAAGTATTTCAGCGTTTGGCAAAAGGGATAGGTAGATGGGTGGAATTGGAGTTTGAACTCAAGGCCTTGAGCTTGTTAGGCGAGTGCTCTACAGCTTGAGCCATGCCTCTTTCCTATTTGTTTTGGCATGTATGTACATATGGATGTCTTTATTTTTTTCTCATACAGTATGACCAGCCTCAGGCTGAGACACTCATCTCTCCTCTTCCTGAATAGTTGGGACTATATACATGCCATGTTCTTTGAAACAGGGTCTTGCTAACCTTTGCCCAGGCCAGCCTTGGTGGTCATCTATACGCCTGCCCTCCAGAGGCCTGTGATTACAGGTGTGAGCCCGAGCAGCCAGCCCAAATTTCAGACTTTCCCCAGTATTGGCATTAATTCAGTGAGCTGTGTTTGAGATAGGATCCAAGATAAGCATGAGATTTGTTTGTGTCATATACTCTACACCCACAGCTTCAAGAGAATTTCACGTAGTACTTTTCATCTGTTCTTCTTTTGACTGCCTTAACCCCATTACCTGAGGTCAAGGGTCAAGTGTGGAATCAGGCTAGCACTCAAACTATTGGATCATTTTTTTATTTCATATGTGCAGACTAAGAATGTTCTACCTGGGCTGGGAAGGTGGCTCAGTGGTAGAGCGCTTGCCTTGCATACATGAGGCCCTGGGTTCGATTCCTCAGCACCACATAAGCAAAAAGCCGGAAGTGGCGCTGTGGCTCAAGTGGTAGAGTGCTAGCCTTGAGCTGAAGGAGCTGAGGGACAGCGCCCAGGCCCAGAGTTCAGGCCCCACGACCGGACCCCAAAAAAAAAAAAGTTCTACCTGTACTTGTAAAGATATTAATTATTCCTTGTTCATGAGCTATATTTGTCACTAAAAAGTACTTTATGTGTGTCAGGTTTAGGCACAGTTTATCAGTTGCTAAAAAGCATGGTATATGCCTCAGGTTCAGGCATAGTTGATATTTCTGGCTTCTTGAAGTTGCACATTTGTGAAATTAGCCTTTACATTTTAGAAAATAAAAAGTATATGGAAGTCTTTATTCAGTTCCATTATTGGGTGAAGTAATATTGAGCTGATTTACAGTAAAAAGTACACTGACTGCTGTGAAAAATGGAGGTTTAACAAATAGGTTAGTTTCTTCTCCAGATCTCTCTTCTGATAATTTGGTGTATCCCACCTACTAGAAAATGGGGCACTGAAGTTCTGATGATGGTGTCTCTCTTCTACCCCTCCCTCAAGTTAGATCCATCCCATTCTATTAAGTATCTATGAAAGATAGGAATTTGACTTGATGTCTCACGTTTTCTTTTTATCAGCTGTATATACCTATTCATGTATGTGTGTGAGATAATTATATGTATACACACACACAAATTCTGGCTTTTGTACATATGAGCCATCCCTAGAAAATGGTTTCCTGTTTCCGTCCAGAAGGCAGGACATAACTAAGTCCACTAGACATAGTCCCATATGGCCTGTAACACAGTGGTGTACTGAAGAGCTACTAGGAACCATGTTTTAATTTTTTTCTCCTCTTCAAACACTTCATCAAAAATGGCCTGTAGGGAAAATGTCACTGGCATTACAGTTACTTATGAAGTTCACATGGCCCAATTATTTCTAAGTAGTGAAGTTCCTGAGAAGTAAAATTATTTTTGAAATTAATTTGAAAACACTAAACAGAAAATTTAGGATAAACATAGCTATTATATTGCATAAGCTCAACCAGTTAAGGTACTGTTAGAGAGTAGTATGTTATTTCCTTTGATTTGATTGGTATTTTTCTTTTATAAATTCTTCTAAGATTCAAAGCAAACTTTAGGGGGGGAAATGGATTATTTGATCCTAAAACAGTCATACTGAACAAGGAAATTCCAATTTTATTTTAAGGTTGGCCTATTTTTGTTCGAATAGCTTTCTCAGTATTTACTCTGGAATTTATGATGAGCTTTTCCTGATGTTTCCTTTTGAGTAATAGACTTTATTTACTCACTGACTTTGGGCTGGAGCTGGGGCTTGAACTCAGGGACTAGGGACTTTCCCTTAGCCTTTTCACTTTAGGCTAGTGCTCTCTGACTTGAGTCACAGGTCTACTTCTAGCTTTTTTAGTCTCACAGACTTTCCTCCCCAGGCTGGCTTTGAAACACAATCCACAGATTTCAGCTCTCCTGAATAGCTAAGATTCCAGGCTTGAGCCCCTGGTGCCTGGCTTTGAGTCCAAGACATTATAAAAAGTGATCTTGTGTCTGAACTAGGATTCAAAAGTTTTCATAGTAGTTTTCTTAATCGAATTATAGAGTATCATCACATAAGGCATTAATGAATAAATATGCACGAAATATTTTAAGGATGATATTGAGTTAATTTTTTGTAGTGAGATATATTAAAGTACTATTTGGCAATGTATTTCTGTTTTATGATATGTGAGGTAAAAAGTGCTTCTTAATTGTAATTACTGAAGTGTACCAAAGACAAGTAGTTGGCTAAAAGGGGATTTAATTTTAGTAACAGCTATAAGATAATAAAATACTTCTGTAAAAGCCGGAAGTGGCGCTGTGGCTCAAGTGGTAGAGTGCTAGCCTTGAGCTGAAGAGCTGAGGGACAGCGCCCAGGCCCAGAGTTCAGGCCCCACGACCGGACCCCCCCCAAAAAAAAAGAAAAAAGAAAAAAAAAAGAAATAAAATACTGCTGTATAATTTTGGCCTCTTAATGTGCTAAGCTATCCTTTCAGAAATTGTCTTGTTCATTTAGAAATTAATAAAAAGGCTTATTACATTAGCTTAATCTGTATTGAAATACTAATTTTAAAACTTTTTCTCTTGAAAGACAAAGGAGAAAAAAAAAGACAAAGGAGAAAGTCTGAAATCAAATACATACCTTATATATGTTCGGATAACCTGCAATGACTGTCATATGCTATGCTAAACATTGAAATGCTTCTGTTCATTCTACAACTGTTCCTTTTTCCTGCTTTGTAAAATAATTTTTTTGGTTTAGTCTTTTTTCTAGACATTCCTATCCTTGACTTTTCTTTCCAGATTTTGTTTCCTAGCCTGTTTGCCATGTTTCCCTTCTTACGTGTCAGGAAATTATCCTACCCTTCTCCATTTTGGTAAGATAACAATTTATAAAAGAAATCAAAATAGTATATTTAGTAGATAGGTGGTGCACATTTATTTTTTTTCTTTGTAATTTTACTCAAAGTGTACATGTTTGTTTGTCAATTCTAATCCTTTTGGTTTTCCATTTTAAAATAAAATTAAATTCATTTTGGAAAAATGGTCTTGATTTTTAATTTAAAATATTCCTTTAAAAAAGAACTTTAAAGAACGTTGACAACTTAAAAGAAAAAAAATCATCTTATTTTCTTCCCAAATTGGCTGTTTCATTTGGCTGTTAGAAACTTCCACATCTTTCCAGCAACATGCAGCAGTGTAAGTGGCTGGAAGCGTGACACTGCCAGAGTTGAGGGTTAGACCATTGGCGTCACAGTGAATCCAGAGTGCACACTGTGTGTCTAACTCACGTGATAGTTTTAAGTGGAGAGCCTGAGAGAGTCTGAGAATGGTTCAATTGTTTTTTTGTTGTAGACCAAAATAGGATGTATGGAAGGTATTTCACATGAACATGGATCATTTACCCTTTCAGTTTCATTTCTCTTCATTTCTCTCATGTTTTTTGGTTTGTTTCTTTTTCTTCCTGCATGTTGCTTAAATATGCATTTGAAAATAATCTCTGTAGGCCAAATTGATTGTATTTTACTGTTGGAAGTTTTTTTGGTATGTTGTCAATAAGAATCTATTACTATAAAAGGGTATTTTTTTTACCCTTTAAGCTTAATGTGTTGTTCTTTAACCTACCTTTTAAGAATATCAATTATTTTCTTGCTAGCTAATTGAATTTTGTTTTAAAAATAGAATATTTTAAATATCAAACCTTTTCAGTTATATAATGCATTTTTTTACTGTATAATGATTTCGAACTATAGTTTGTTATTATTGACATTTATAAGACAAAAAATATTGAAACAAGCTTATTAGAGTATTCTGATATATTAGTTTGGTGACTTTGTCCCAGATGGAACATAAAAAGTAACCTGTGGAAATAGATAACAATAGTCAACCAGTACTTGCGGTTGTAAAATGCTTATTTCCAAGTAGTAATGCCCCTTTTCTGCTCATACCTGTGTTTTTATCTCTTAGAATTCCATAAAGTCTATAAATTTCTTTGAACATGAAACTTGATGAATAAACTTTGAAGGTGATAATGACAATTGTCGTTTTAAAGAAACAAATATCTGAGTGTTGGTAGTATAGCTGCCTAGGAAACTGATGATGTCCAAAATGAATATGGTGCTAGCAGATTAGATAAGAATACGTGTTACTGCGTAGAACATTGTGGCTGGCTGTGGTTATTTCTAGTTTGGAATCTGGGCTACAGGAAGGTTCTTGTGATCATAGAAAGATTAGCAGATTGCCAAGAGGATTTTTCTATCATACATGAGTACTGGGGCTTCAGAGTTACAGAAACTTCTTAAGTGAGGTTTTCTTGCCTATCTAGAAAAACTCAAGGTAATTACATAGCACTTGTTTTAAAGTGTGAGTTAACTTAGATTTGTCTCTAGAATCCAAATTACTGGGCCAAAGGTCAGTTAGTCCTTGCTGGTGAGGAATCCAGTTCATGAGCTATGCAGCATTTTTCCTGGTGTCTCTTCAATCAGAGACACAGAGAACTCTAAAGACAAGTTTGAGTCCCAACAGTAACACTGGAAGGACATATACATGAAGGTACATCATGCCTTTGCTTTGTATAGCTAGTAGAGATGGAAATAGTGCGGTGCTGGATACAGATGGATCTTGAAAATTCGAATGCTAGTCCACTAGTTGACATTTGAAACACATTTTATATGTAAAATTTGTGATGTGCTGTGATTAATCAGCATTAAATGGACTGTATTAATAAGTAAGACCTTTAAGATTATAGCTTTTTATGCTCCAATTTATGATACAGATTTATCTTTCCCTAAGAGCTTTCTGTTGAGGTCTAAATCTGTATTGGAAACAACCATTGTTGTTAATAAAAATATTACACTGTAAAATATACCAGCTAGAGAGCATGCTTGTGGTTTAAAAAGGGTAAGTGTTTTCCAAATGCAATATGCAAAGCATAGATAAACTTGTGAGCTTTCAAATTAGTCGTGCTCTTTTTAATTTATAGTTTAATAACAAAAAAACCACTGCTTTCTAAGAGGTTATCTCAATAGATAATGTTAATTTGTATTCTCTAGATGTTGTAAATTTTGATGACATACCTTCCTCAGAAAACTTGCTGCATCTCACTGCAAATAGACCGAAGATGCCAGGGAGAAGGCTGCCTGGCCGCTTCAATGGCGGACATTCGGTGAGTCGTACGTCGTACTTATTACAGGAAAATACAGATGCTTTAGGTGACCCAGAGTCCATTTGTAGATGCGAATGAGGAGGGCTTATCACTGTACCAGAGTTTACAAGTCAGGAAGATAACTGTAGGCCAGGAGACATTCTGGCATTTAAGAAAATACAGAAAAAGAGCTAAATTTAATTGTGGAATCAAAAGTAAGGATGAGACATAAATAGAGAAATGTGAGACCCATAATCACAGAGCACAGGGCCAACAGGGAATATGGGACTTGTTTAATCTATCTGTGGTTAGAATTACATACTAGCTGCTCATTTTAAGAAAGACTTTTTTTTTTGGCCAGTCCTGGGGCTTGAACTCAGGGCTTGGGCACCATCCTTAAACCTCTTTTACTCAAGACCTAGCACCCTGCCACTTGAGCCACTACACCACTCCTGGCCTTTTCTGTATATGTGGTATTGAGGACAAACCCAGGGCTTCATGCATGGTAGGCAAGCACTCTACCACTAAGCCAGCCCTTAAGACTTTTTTCTTAGTGGAATATTTGTTGTTTTTGTACTTGTCCTGGTATCTAAGTAGCTCCTTTAAAAAAAAGAAAAGTTATTTGCTGCCTGGAATATAGGCCATACTTTAAGTTGATATATTTACTTAATCACTGTTGTATCTTTAAATAGCCTGGGTAAATGGTTTTTTTAATAATTACTGTAAGGTAGTCTGCTTTTGCACTCAAGATACGTGAAACTATGTAGCATCCAGATAACATCAGTGGCAGAAGTGTATCCAGTGTGAAACTGTATAGCACCCAGCTAACATCAGTGGGATATCAGAAATAGAAATGGCAGATGTGTAAAGTTTATTTTATTACCTAGTTACTACTGTTTTCTTCTTTAATCTGTTCTGTGTCTTGATTTACCCAAAAAAAAAAAAAAAAAAATCAGCCAACTCAAAGCCCAGAAAAAACCTTGAAGTTGCCAAAAGAAGAAGATAGTGCCAATTTTAAACCCTCTGAGTTTAAAAAGGACACAAGCTATTCCACAAAGGTGAGATGCATTGGGGTCTAAGATTTACGTATTTCATAGAGTTCTTTGTGAACATCAGTATTACAGAATTTAAGGTATTCCCTTAAGAAGAATTATTCTCAGAAATAAAGTAATTTCTGCTGAAAACTGATTTGTTAACTGGTCACATGATTCTTCAAGTGTTTTTAATAGAGCCTGCTATTTTAAATGAGTATTCAGTATTTCATATTTTAAGGCATAAATCTATACATTCCTCTTTAAATGTTCTTGCTAAGCATATACTCTGAAATTAGGTCACATAAAATAATTTTCACTTAACCACTTATGAGGGATAAGAAGTCAGGAGGTAATTACTTGTTTTGCATTTTATGTAGCTTGGCTCTTACCTTGCTTAGAACTAAGTATGAACTGGAATGAACCAGAATACATGGATCTCTCTGTTATATGGTTTTACTGTCTTTGTTAAACTCGTATCATTTTTTTATGTTTATATAACTAGCACATCTACTCATGTATATGTGTCTAATTATTCTTTAGTTCCATAGCTTGGTTTAATCTGATTCTGTAAACTGTCAGCAGACTACTGACATTTACTAACATGACAAATTTTAGAAGAATTAGGATATGGACTTAGGATCAATGAGCTTACAAATATTTTTATAATTACTTACATGTGGAGCTCTTTGGACATTCTAAGCCATGTTTTTATTAATAGGAAATCAAGAAAACACCTTAATATTGCTAAGACATTCTTGCTTGTAGATGTTCCACTATGAAATCTGTCCATACGTAAATCTGATGGGTTAAAAAAAATAAAACTATTAGTGTTTTCCATAATAACCACCAGTGATTGCGAGTTTAGTTAGTTGTCTGGTGGTTTTGTCAGGGATGAACTTCAAAATGTCCTTTGAGTTTCCATATTTGCCACTTATCTTCCAAGTGTGGGTTGACTATCCATTATTCAGATACTTAGAGTAGAAAGTGTTTGATATTTCATGGTTTTGTTTGTTAATGTTGGAACATTTATCTGTGTGAGTTGAAGCATCTTGTGAATGAGACTTGAGAAAGCATGAAATTTGTTTCATGTTTACATGAAACAAATGTAGTATGTTTATATGAAACAAAATGTAGTATGCCTACATTTTCACTACAAACCCATACTTGTGGTCCAGTGTAAAATTTTCAGATTAGGAATGGTTAGTCTGTTTAGATTGTTTTATGTCCTTGTTATAAAATTTTTTTGAACTTAAGTATAAAAAATATAAATAAAACTAGGAAAAACAATCCTTTTATTATGCTTCCAGCCATCTCCAACACTTTCAAGTGCATCTAAGGCAACTACAACTGCTTTCCTAACTCCATTAGAAATCAAAGCAAAACTAGAAGCAGACGATGGGAATCAAAATTCCTTGGATGAACTTAGAGCCCAGATTATTGAATTGCTGTGTCTTGTGGAGACACTGAAAAGGGATCATGGGTAAGTAGTCCATGTTTTCTCCTGGGTGTACTACTTTACACAGACTTCTCAACCTTGATCCACAGAAGATCTAGTAGTATGACAAGTCTGTAGAGTCACCAGGGTTTCATTGAAATTGTCAGCTGTAGTTCTTTGGGTTTAAAAAGCAACTTGAATAGAAAAACTTATTCTAGTAGCTCAATTTTTTAGAAAAGACACCTTATATATGTTTATGTTTAGGCCAGAAATACGCATGTGTGCGCGCGTGCGCGCACACACAAACACACACGCATACGTGTTTAGGCTAGAAATATGGTCAGACGCAGTGTTTTAATTATGCTTGAAAAGAACAAGTAAACCATATTGTGTTTTAGATATAGCATGTATCTAAAATGTATCAGAGGACTTCAATCCTTGTTTCTGCTGCTTGTAAGTTAATATTTACAAAATGGATGTGTTGTGATAGGTGCTCTCTAGTGGCCTTCTCAGCTCTGAGTCTATCACTTACCTATGCTGAGTACCAAACCCAGAGCTTTGTTCATGCTAGACAAGTGCTGAACCACTGAGCTAAACTCCCAACTTTGAAAATATTTGAAAATTTTGATTTATATATATATTTTCTAGTCCCAGGGTGTTAGTTTGGTCTCATATTAGCTTAATTTGCTTGTTCATGGCTTGGTTCTCTCCTGTTTGAGCTATGTCTCCAGTTCCACTTTTTGCTAGTTAGTTGGATGAGTCTCCAAGAATGAAATTTTTCCAGACTGGCTTTGAATTGCAATTTTCTTGTTTTGGTCAGTCGTGGGACTTGAACGCTGGGCCTGAGCACTGTCCCTGCGCTCTTCAGCTCAAGGCGAGTGTTCTACCTCTTGAGCCACAGCGCCACTTCCATGAATTGCAGTTTTCTTATAGCTAGAATTATAGGCATGAACCACTGTCACTTGGCATTACACGCCCCCCCTCCCCCTTTTTTTTTGCCTGTCCTGGGGCTTTAACTCCCTGAACCTCTTTATGTTCAATGCTAGTACTGTTCTATTTGAGCCACAGTGCCACCTCTGGCCTTTTCTAAGTAGTTTATTAGAGATAAGAGTATCATGGACTTTGCTGCTGGCTTCAAACAGCCATCCTCAGATCTCAATCTCCTGAGTAGCTAGGATTATAGGCATGAGCCACCAATGCCCATCCTAGAGCTTGAACTTGTCTCTAAGTCTCTTTGTGCTCAAGGTTAGTGCTCTACCCCTTAAGCGATAATGCTATTTCTGTCTTTTTTTGAGTAGTTCATTGGAGAGAAGAGTCTCACAGACTTTCCTGCCTTGTCTGGCTTCAAACCATGATCCTCAGATCTCAGCCTCCTGAGTTGCTAGGATTATAGCTGTGAGCCTCCAGTGCCTGACTTTCCTTTGTTTTTGAAATGAAGAAATGTCTTCAGAAAGATAAAAGCTGTTTGCTTTATAATTACATGGTATTTGAATTTCAAACCTTGTTACATTGTAAGCTTAATCCTGAAAAAGCAGAGGAAACATCAAAGAGAAACTAAGTGACAGAAGCTGAGAGTGTTCACCCCATCATGTCAGCTCCCATCGAAAAGGGTTTCTTGGAACATAGTACAGAGTTCACTTCCAGGGCCATGTTACCTTGAGCCAGTAATGACCATTTTTCTCTCAATTTTCAGTTGGCCTAGGATTCCTTATGAATAACAATATTGAGATTAGCAATGTAAGGTACCAGTAGTTTGTAGAACAATTTTGAATATCTCTTAGATGGAGAAAATAACTTACATAGCTTAAAAATACGCTTTATAACATTCATACAATACAGAATTTCTTGGATAGTTTATTTGGAATTTTAGTTGTTGTGAATTTTAACTCACATTAGTGCTGTGAGTTATTCCTACATAAATACTGAGTACAACATACCAATTCTGATTTTTGGTTTTTGTTATTTTTATCCTTTTGATACCAAGTGTACTAGTTTTAGTGAAGCACTAATTAAACCCACAGATTTGCTTATAGGTGCTCTTAAATGAGCGATGGAGTGAAAACAATTTTTCTGATTTTATAGATACTTTGAAGTGTATGTTATGCATTTCAGAAGTCTTTATTTTCAGCACTTCAAAGTTCCTCTGGAAAAACTGGAGGGAATTTTTTTTTAAAAATCCATTAGAGAAGAGGGTCAGCAGGAAAGTGGGGAGGGCCATACTGGTATATTAGTAATGTGTGCAGTGTAAGTACATGATTTGTGGTGGGTATCTGCAGCCGTGGGAATTAATCTAAAAATGAGGGGTGAGAGCAAATTATATATACATATGTGCATCATGCATACATGTGTATACATGCAGTATTTTACTTAGCGAAAGTTAAAAGTGAGTAGTAATAAGTGCTATAGAACATTTCCAGTGAAAGAGAAGAGCAGATGGCCTTGAGAGAGCATCACTTTGGCAATCCACAGCATGTGTGCTGACTTGGAGTTCTCCTTTAATTTAAGGATTTAATAGTAATGCTTTGTTTTCAGGAAAGAACTGGAAAAACTACGAAAAGAGTTAGAAGAAGAGAAGACAATGAGGAGTAATCTGGAGGTAATTTATCTCTCCCATTATTGAGATTTTATTTATTTATTTATTTATTTATTTTGGGTCCGGTAGTGGGGCCTGAACTCTGGGCCTGGGCGCTGTCCCTCAGCTCTTCAGCTCAAGGCTAGCACTCTACCACTTGAGCCACAGCGCCACTTCTGGCTTTTTTCTTTTTGCTTATGCGGTGCTGAGGAATCAAACTCAGGGCCTCAGGCATGTAAGGCAAACGATCTACCACTGAGCCACCTTCCCAGCCCTATTGAGATTTTATTGTTTTTTTTTTTTTTGTTGTTGTTGTTTTTTTTTGGATCCAGTTGTGGGGCCTGAACTCTGGGCCTGGGCTCTGTCCCTCAGCTCTTCAGCTCAAGGCTAGCGCTCTACCACTTGAGCCACAGCACCACTTCTGGCTTTTTTCTTTTTGCTTATGTGGTACTGAGGAATCGAACCCAGGGCCTCAGGCATATAAGGTAAGCACTCTACCACTGAGCCAACTTCCCAGTCCCCTATTGAGATTTTATACAGCATAAACTGGTCATATTCTTTTTCCTATGTGATTGATTCTACTACAAATTCTACTGTCCTTTCATCAGATGCTCTCTGTTATATGTTGCAGTTTTATGTCTCTTGTTGACTGCTGTGTTCTGTTTATTCATGCATTTTCTCTGCTCACTAAAATTGGTATACACCTTTGGACTAAAGATAATTCTAATACATCTGGTGGATGATTTAAAGGTATTTTCTTTTGATCCAGGCTAAAGACTGAGGCTTGATCCAAACCAATGCTGCTGTAATATTTAACTAGTAATAATATAATTTACTTATATAATAAGTATAGTTATGTATAAAGTAATATTGTCTGGAAAGAACCTGAAAGTAATAAGCCATTCTTGGATGGTTAGAATTCTTTAGGTGATTGAGCATATGACAATTACAGTGGCACAGTCCTCATCATTTAATAGTGAGCTATCGTTAGGCAACGAAAGCATATGTATCCTTCATGTAGAAGGAGAAGAAGGAGAAAAGCTGTCAGGAAAAAGCAAGGCTTTCAGTATTTCCACATGAAGTGAGGGGCCCAGGATGCTCAGGAATTCAGCTGTGGGCTTTACAGCCTCTGACCTTGTCTTAATTCCCATGTCCATTCCTACAATGGAAACATGGACTCGAAGCGTTAAAGCTTTCTACAGGTACTGTGAAGATTTCTTTCAGAAGTTCTGTAAGGAGTTCCTGTTAAACAAAGCACATCTCCTCCTACTTTTCCACACATTGAATCTTCATAGAAAATTAATTTCACAATACTGTTTACAGATGAGAAACTGAAATCAAGTAGTTTACTTACATCACATAGTAAAAAATGTAAAACAGTTCTTCAGTCTTACTGTTTACCCAGATCTCTTATTTGATTACACATATGTATATTTCAAATACATTTGTATTCAAAAGGTCCTTTTACTTTTTGGAGGCCTGATTTTCTTGCAGTTCTCATTTCAGAAGCTCACATTAACATTACTGTGGTTGAAAGAATGACATTTAGGAACTAACATTGTGACATCTTCTCCATGACCTTTATTTACCACTTTTTTATGCACCATGGAAGATTACATTTTAATGTTTAAATCTAAGTACAGAGGCTTGAGAGTATGACTATGTTAATGACACACAAATACACCAAGAAGCTTCACAAAAGAAAGGGTATTTTATGTCACCCGATTTATGTTTACATTTTAGGTGGAAATAGAAAAGCTGAAAAAGGCTGTCCTGTCTTCGTGAGGCAGCAGGGACCCAGTGTTCTTCGTGTTCCAGGAGTCAGAAACAACTCAGAGCATCTCTCCTGACTTCTTAGTTGTGGTGAAGAAACACAGTGTATGAACTCTATAGTATCTCTTGAAAAATTAGGGAGACGGTGAAAGGTTTTCTTTTTATATATATATATATATATATATATATATATATATATATATATATATATATTTTGTTTTGCCAATATATAAAAAAAAAGAGGCCTTATTTCTTACTGCGCTGGGATTGCAAACATTTTGTTGTCGTTTGCCTGAAAATACTACTGAATCTGTATAAAAAGGAAAGTTAACAATAGTTTTTAAAATTGAAATTGTAGTATTATTTTTAAAGAGATCTATACTATAAATATGGTGGTATCCTTACAAGTAACCTGTAAGATAAACTATTTGAGAGGGACAAATTAGCTTTGTAGTTTCCACAGTCACTACTTCCCCGAGTGTAAAAGACAAAATAAGCTTTGTGTATGTACATATATACATATATATAAATATATAAATATATTTTTACTTTTAGCTTCTTACCCAGGATTACACTGTTGTGCCTGTTTGTCTGCAGTGCTGTTTATATTTTGGGTGATGAAATAAGAGTTTCCTAGATAGAAACCAGATTGCTCACCCATGCATTTAGTAATAAATAATAAAAATCATTCAACTTTTAGAGTGTTTATATTGCTTGCACTATAGGACTCATAAGAGGAATTTAATTAAAATGGATTATTAAGCATTTGGGGAAATAGGAGCTTTATTTTAAACTCATAAGGTCTAAGGAAACTAAAATGTCAGTTCTCAATTTGTGCCTAGAAACTACAGCACATAGGAAGTACACCAACACCAGCCCTATTGCTGTACCTTTTGGTTTGTTTCACAGACTGAAATACTGCTGATTTTATTATATTGTGATTTTATTCTCCATGCTCCTCCCTCTAATTTTTATGATAATAAATATTAGGAAAAGAAAACCCAAATCTTGTCACAAATTCAACGTGAGGATTCCTATTCAGACAAGTTACTATAGTGTAAATACTCAGGTTTTCAGTTAATCATGTAATTAACCAGATGGACTCATGGAGATGCTTTGGACTGTCGTTTTGATAAAAGAATTTAGAAAAAGTGTTACTATCGCATAAAAATAAAACATTGCAGCTTATTTAAACCAAATCCAGTTGGCCATATTATAGTACATTTTCATAGAATGGATGTTAGCAGTTTTGTCAGTCACGTGAACAGTTGAACATTTTAAGTTAGAGATGATTTGTCTGAAAGCATAGATGGGTTTATTTGAAATTAAAGAAATGAATTTTGTTTGTAAAATTAGGTTTTAAGCTTTACTGTAGCAAATGAGTATAAGATACTGAGTACTGGCTATTAGTTCGTTTATTTGTTTTAAACAACTAGACCAATATTTTTCCTTTTACATTTTTTAAATCGTAAAATATTGACAACGGATCTGGGGCTTCCTGCCTGTTGTCCTAGCTACTCAGGAAGCTGAGATCTGAGGATCGCGGTTTAAAGCCAGCCCCGGGCAGGAGCCTCGTGAGACACTTACCTCCCAATTAACCACCAGAAAAACTGGAAATGCAGATCAAGTGGTAGAGATAGCTTTGAGCAAAGCAGCTCAGGGACAGTGCCCAGGCTCTTGACTGAGTTTAAGCCTTAGAACCAACCAGCACACAAAACCCAACAACCACAAATTTTGTGAAAATTAAATTTTGTCATGTGTTTTCAGTGAAAGGAGAACTGGAGTAGAGATGCCGGTGCAAGGATATAAATGTTTAATTCATAACTTGGGGTGTGCACCTGGTGGCCATTTGAGGTCACTACTGGACAGAATTGCTGCCTCCTGTTTCCTCTTTAAATGGATAGTCAAATTATTTCCTCATTAAATAAATTAGATCTTTTAATGACAGTCTTTGGGTAAAGCTATAAACAGTCTGTCTAGAAATCATCCTCCAGTTTTTCCCAGGAATGGGGGTGGAAAGGTTCTAAGAGATTCCAGGCTATTCTCAAAAGTTCTTCAGAGCTGTGTGTGGCTGTGGCAGCTGCGGTCCTGACTCCAGCACTGGACAGGTTGGAGAGAGGGGCGTGAGTAGCAGTCAGCCCGGGCTCCATGGGGAGGTGACGGGTCCTCAGCACAGGATCATTGTGAGTACTGAAAGAAGAACAGAAAAGTCAGTGGGGTTCTGTGTGTCCATTCTTCTGACCAACCCAGCAAGCTTGAATGTAAAGGGAAAAGAATAATTCCTTTATTTTTTTATTTTTATTTTTTTGGGGTCTAGTCGTGGGGCCTGAATTCTGGGCCTGGGCGCTGTCCCTCAGCTCTTCAGCTCAAGGCTAGTGCTCTACCGCTTGAGCCACAGCGCCACTTCTGGCTTCTTTCTTTTTTCTTATGTGGTACTGAGGAATCGAACCCAGGGCCTCAGGCATGCAAGGCAAGCGCTCTACCACTGAGCCACCTTCCCAGCCCCGAATAATTCCTTTAATATGGTTAATTCGCCTGTATTTATTCTTGCTCTTGATCTTCTGCTAATTACTGTTCCTGAAGTTCATATCAGAAAACAATATAATTATGGCTTTTACTTAAGGGTTAACAATTTTTTTTCCTCCATGTGAATGCGAGTAACAAGACAAAAGGTGATCAGGATGGAATGAATCTGCCTTGTCAAATTATTGCTGAATGTGTAATTCAGGTTTGCTTTCCTTTGAACCACGTAATACTACCAATTTCCTCAATGTATTTCTGTTTTTTTCCTCTGTGTGTGTATGTATGTGTGTGCGCATGTGCGTACACGTGTGACCACTAAGCTGTCATTATCACGTTCCCTAAACTTTACAGAAACCTGAGATGCAAAGAGAATGGGCCGTGTCTAGAAGGCTCGCTTTTATGCTTCTTACTGTGATCCCAGAAGAAGAAAAATCCCAGTGCTGTGCTGTTTCTTGACATTTTATGCTTGCATTTAAACTTGAAATGTCTGAGAATGAGACAATCAGTAAAAATCAGGAATGAAAAGTGTTATAATTTAATGGCCTTGTTTTGCTGTAGCAATAAAATGACCAAGTGCAATGACTTAATAAAATCATCTTTTAAAAGTTGCTGCTATGAATATTTTTAGCTGTAAAATTTTCCTCTTTTGTCCTGACTTGCCTTCAATGAGTATTCTGTAATGCAGGGGATGCAGGTGATGTTTTGATAATCTAACATTCCAGAAAAACCACAACATGTATGAGGAATCTCAGAATAATATGCTCATTTTTTACAGGTGCTCTTAAAAAAAATGCTTCTCCCTCAAAAGGAAACATTTATAATAAAAAAGAATTGTTGCCAGTTGTGTCCATCTTTCTTGGCATTCTTCACTAACTTCAGCATGTTTATTTTGACCATGATGAAAATTATATCACTTTGAATTTTCCAAAGAAACAAATAATGACTTGAAAAGCATTAAAAACCTCAGACCAGCATGACATATATTGCACCTTTTGAGTGTGTTTCTTCACCAGAAACTATTGTGTCTAAGGATTATAGGGACAGTTTAGAAAAATTAGGTAGAAGTGCTGGTAGAGTATATTATGAAGTCTGCTTAAAAAGGGAAGTTGGTGAAGTGTTTCGTGGTGTTGGATGTGATGACCTATTAGATGACCAAGATAAAGAGCAAGGAGGTATGGTACTCTCCCTCTGCTAGTGACCGCAACATCCCCGCGCGATAGGTAGATACTCTGTTTCTATACTGTTGACGTTTAGCCATGACCAGCTTCTCGGCCCTACCTTCCTAGCCGTCCTGCCTGCTTCCTATCTGGGAGATCAAACTGGGTGAATCAGAAATGGAGATTTAAAAAATCAGAGACATACCTCCTGCATGAGAACTTACTTTCTGTTACTTGGGAAAAACCTGATTTGAGAGAGCAGCAGATTAGAATGTAAGACGATGGAACCCAGGCCTGGAGAGACTTTGAAGCGGTCTAGTCATCCTGGAGCCTCGCGTTCCATGACTGGGCTCCGGGAGCACAAACTTGCTCCTTGGCTTGTTGGATTTCCGAACTCGGCTCCAAAAGTCCGTACAGAAAAGATAGAATTGGCGATGGCAGGGATTGGGCACTAGGCCCTGGGAACTATTCCCAGCATACATACTGGGGGGAGAGGGCCCCCCCGCACTAGTGTAAAGAAGTGTCCCAGGGACAAAGTAAGACTGCCAGAAAGCAGTGGCAAAGCAAGTCATTCAAGTTTCTGTAAAATGTTCATTGTGTGAACTCTGGAACAGAAGCCATGCAGGCTCATATTAATGTTTTGAACAGTATAATTTTGATTTTGAGGGGGTGGGCAGTCCTGGGGCTTGGACTCGGCCTGCGTGCTGGCCCTGAGCTCCTCTGACGGGCTAGCGCTCTTACCACTTGAGCCACGGCTCCCCTTCCTGACTTTTTGGTGACTAATTGGAGATAAAAGAGCGATGGACTTTCTAAGAGTGATGGACTTTCTTGCTGGGGTTGGCTTCGAGTCCAGTCCTTCCTTGGATCTCTGCCTCTTGAGTAGCTAGGATTATAGGTTTTTTGTGAGCCCCTGGCATCTGGCTATAATTGCAATGTTTATTTAAAGGAACATTGAAGATTGTCTGATGCAGCCTTGTGTTTTGTCTGAAGATGTAATTTTCAGATTCAGTCCTGTTCTCAGAAATAAGCAGGTAGCGATTCTGATCTAATGGGCTCTGACACTTTCCAATTAACATTCAAGAGAGACTAGGACTGTGTGTTGATTCTTTTCTGACTCTTAGCCATGAGGAGTTTTATCATTAGCACCCTTACTGTGCTGCATACAAGCAAGAAAAGGATGTTTAGAATTAGATATCAGTGTTTTCTGTAGAGAGCCAGTAATTTTTTTGGGGGGGGGGTTGATTGTGGGGCTTGAACTCAGGTCCTGGGCACTGCCCTGAACTTTAGGTCAAACTTATCTCTACCACTTTGAGCCACAGCACCACTTCTGGTTTTCCACTTAATTGGGGAAAAAGAGTCTCACACTTTGCCTGCCTGGGCTGGCTTCAAACCTTGGTTTTCAGATCCCAGCCTTCTGAGTAGCTCAGATTACAGGCATGAGCCACCAGGCTTGGCTCAGGAATTTATTTTAAATATAGAAGGTAATAGGGCTCTCATTTTGTAACTGTGAAATATACACAGAGGAATGATTCTTTAGCAAAGGAAATAATTTGTTAACATATGGTAGAGTATACTTTTAGGAATATTCCTAAATATTTGAACATTGAAAATCACTTTGACAGAACAGTAATGATTTGTTGTTGCTTGTTTTGTTTTGGTGCTGGTCCTGGGGCTTGAACTTAAGGCCTGGGTGCTGTCCCTGGCCATTCTTGATCAAGTCTAGCACTCTGTCACTTGTTGAAGCCACTGTTAAAGTGGAAGGACTGTTTTGGTTCTTAACTGCCTGGACTGGCTTCAAACTAAGGGTCCTCAGATCTCGGCTTCCTGAGTGGCTAGGATTACAGGTGTGAACCACCACCATCTGGTAATGATGATCTTTTAATTGTCAGCCTTTTCCTTGAAACATACTGTAATAGACCAATAAATAGAGTAAAATTTCAAACAGCTGTAATAAAACATTTCCTCAAATGAAATAAGGAAACTAAAATTTAAATTACCACCCCCCCAAACCCACCAATACTTGGTGATTTAGAACAAAACAAGGGAGCGGCCTGAGAGGAGATCTCTCCCAGAAGTGCCCAGGCTTTTGTAGCACTTGCAGAATTCTTTGGAAGTTCCCTCTGATCAACTTTGGCCTAAATCATACAGGCCAGCAGAGAAATGTGGAGCCGGAAGAAGCCACATGAATTTCAAGCTCCAGTTGAAGGCTGACAACCTGGAAGGGAGATAATGCTCTTTGAAGACTGCTTAAAGAAGGGGGTTTTAGATAAAGGTGAATTTGCAATGGGTTCCTCTTGCTCATTAGGGCCATTCAGTGGTGAGTAATCAGATACAAAGATCTTTATGAGGGGCTGGGAAGGTGGCTCAGTGGTAGAGCGCTTGCCTGCGTTCATGAGGCCCTGGGTTTGACTCCTCAGCACCACATAAGCAAAAAGAAAAACCAGAAGTGGCACTGTGGCTCAAGTGGTAGAGTGCTAGCCTTGAGGTGAAGAGCTGAGGGACATCACTCAGGCCCCACGACCGGACCCCCCCCAAAAAAACCCCCCAAAACAAAGATCTTTATGGGTGCATATTACATTCAAATGTGTAACCAAAAACCTTGACAAAAGGCCTGATTTTAAAATCCCATGTGTGTCAGGTGGAAGAATACCAAGGAATGAATTGTTAAAGAATACATACTGATGCTTCTGGAAATGGTAAGATTGAAATCACTAGGAATAAGTAGGAAATGGATTTCATTCAGTCTCTACCACTGAAAAAGGTCACAAGGCCAGGTGCAATCATGGCTGTTGTAACTGACCTTTGGACTGTGTAACGCTAGGAAAACAAGGAAAACTTCCAGATTGCTTCTATGAGTCCACTGTAACTTGAGTGTCTAAATTCAGTCTCCATAAACCAGTCTCACAAACATGTCAGGAGATGCAGCCATTGTAGGTGTTGAGTCGTGAGAGCTCAGTCGTGGTAGCAGTGGGGCATCCGCTTTGGTCTGTAAGGAGACTGCAGCGATTCTATTCATCAGTGCAGCAAAAATTCACATCACAAAGTCGACAGGAGTCAGTTCTTAGATCACACTTTTGAGAACTGCTTGCTTAACCTACTATGCCATCGAGTAGATAACAATAAAGACATAGTCAATACGTGAACGACAAAGGAGACTGATTGCCTTTACCCATCTCTTGACTTCATCTTTTCAAATATGTAAGCCATCAAGCTGAGATTCATGAGGCTAACATGATCACACCAGTTGCTACAGAATATTCAAGCCTCTGAGGAGAAATGATGCTTTATGTATTTCATAAATTGCCTTAAGGTTTATATAATTTTAAAAATGAAATTTAGCTAATTTTTTTTGTGCTTGCCAAGTGTCAGGCAGTTTTAAGTAATTGCCATCTTCATTATCAATCAATAAACTTAGATGCTGTTCAGATCATCCCTCACTGGTGAAGAAACAGGCTTAGGAAGACTAGCAGTTCTCATGTGCTGCTAATGAGGGATGAAGATAATCTCTGAGCTCAGGCATTTGGGGTTTGAAACCTGTGCTCTTCATAATACGCTTTATCACTGCCTATCTTGCTGGAATGGGGAATCTGGATTTTTACTTTTCATTCTTTATTATCACATTTTTCCATTGGAAAAAAATCAGCCCTTACATTGGCAGGGATACCAGGATGTGTTTAGATTTCTCTGACTGACATGGTCCTGCTTAGGATTTAGAGAATATTATTTCTCACGCATGTCTTTGCAAACAACCATTTTCAGCCAAGACTTGGAAAGTGCAAGTACTAGTCACCCTAAGAAATGACCACTAGATGGCAGTCAAAGCCTTTTGAATGTGGCTTCTGCTGCTGCAGTACCTGCAAGTAGAACCCTGGAGGCATGGCATCATTAAATCGCCCATCCCAGGGACAGCCGGCCCCCTCCCCTGGTCAGAACACCTCCACACAGTGCCACCCGGCACAGGAAAGAGGGTGGAGCCTTGAGTTGGCCCACACAGGCTCTGAGAATGGGCTCAGAATTGGTTCTGTGCACTTTGCAGGTCATTTCAAATTTTCTTATAAGGACAAGAGATGGTGAAAACGACAACGCTTGGTGCAGTTTAAATGTGTTGCCTGTTGTCATGTACTGGGGGGAGGGGAGGTGGTTTAGTCAGTCTGTGTCATGAGATCAGCCTCGGGATCATCTGGCTCCTGTCCTGTTGGGTGCTGGAGACTCTTCTGAGTCCAGGCTGCCTCCCTGAGGCTCTGAACATTCGCTCCCCTCGATTCCTGGTGAGTGATTTCTGTCTCTATTTTGTCCTATAATACGTTCCTATTTCAGCCAAGTCCCAGAGGAGACCAATTCCCCCTCAGAACGTACCAAGCAAACTCACAGGAGCGCTGATGCGGGCTTCTTAAAGGGTTTCTGGTAGGGCACCTCTTCTTTTTGCACATCTATCTTCTTTCCAGGAGCCTCACACGATTCACACCAAGTATAACACAGACCGGAGCAGGTGGGCAGTGGAGAGGTCCTAGTGCCCTTGATCATGCCTGGGGGGGAAGAGGGTGGAGAATCTATTTTCAGCGTCAACGCTAAGTAGGAAGTAACGTTTCTCTCCAAGGGAGGGTTTAAGCTGTCCACCTGTGGCGCAACACACACACATCACAGAAACACAGACCAGTTCTACCCCAGAAAGGATGCAATGGCCCGCAAGGCTTCAGGGATGACGGCTCACAGCTGTCCCTGGGCCGAAGGGAAGATAAGTCGTCCTCAGTAAAGCAGAATCCTCTACGGTTATCAGTGAGCTGGTCTTGCTGGGGGCGGCGTGGCGGGGCCCCCTGAGCCTTGAGGATGTCTTGGTGTTCAGGTCCCCACACTAGATGGGTAGATGGGGACACCCGTGGCCAGCTGACCACCAGCTTGGTGCTCTGCTCTCTGTCTCCCTCTGGTGGAACCCATGGGCACTGCAGCTTCCAGAGAGGCCTGGCCCTTCCCCAGCACATCTCCTCCCTCGCTCTGCACAAGGGCTGCTCAGGGCCGTTTCTCTCTGCCATTCCGGTGGGGGGCCGGGTGGTCCCAGGGCTCCCTGAGCTGTGACTTTTCCTGATTTCTCAGTCCTCAGAGTAGGGAGCTCTCAATCCCTGTCTGAAAGTACTCCTCCCCTGGCCGGCACCTGGGCACTGCACCCTCAAGATGATCCATCACCATCAGCACGAGGAGTGTGTGATGGAAAATAAGTGGAATGTGAACCAAGAGTGATCTTCTGTAAGATCAGTTAAGGTATTTTGGCTACAAATATAGAAAATCTTAACCGTGAGACAGTCTTCGAGCAGTTATTATTTATTTACAAGGCCCAGGACCCAATGATCCCAAGGCGAATGCAGTAATTCAGTGGTGTTACCAAGGACCAAGGTTTCCATCTTTCTAGCCCCCACCCTCAACATACTGTGGTTCCTCTCTGGCACGTTTGCCCCATGGTTGCAAGATGGTTGCCCTCGCTGCTGATACTACTTCCTTTGAAATTTCTAAAACCAGGAGGGGAAGGAAGAGATGGAGCAAGATGATTTTCTTTTTTCTAATATACTTGTCTCATTTTCAGTTAAATGTCCTTCCTAGAACTTCCCGTCATCCATGGTCTCCAGTTCTGTGACCAGCAACGAGGATCTCAAAGACCTGGCACCATGGGTGGAAAATCATCCCGAGTGAGTCATCAAGAGGTTTGGGGTATGTAAATGACGGCAGCCACGCCAGGGATTGCTTCTCTGGGCAGATGACATTTGAGCTGCTACCTCCCCGGGAAGGTGGTACCAGCCTTGTGTGATACATTCCAGGGAGAATGTGGAGGCCAGCTGGGGGAGGGGGGTGTCATGGAATGTCTGACGGCGGTTGTGGGCAGTAGGTGGCGGCAGGTGGAGGCCAACGAAAGGAAAGGGTGCGAATTGGTTTGCATGGCTGGAGCAAGATGAAGGGGACAGGGGAGGCTGCTGCCTCGCTGGCGGTGACTTCAGGGGGGGAGAGATTGGATCCCAGTGTTGCAAAATCAACCAGAAGGGCCCTGAACGCCCAAGGTACACCTGGGCTTCCGGTGAGGTTTTCTCCAGCAAGCGCTGGGTTTCACCCTGATGGAGCGTACAGACTCAGTGGAGGGCAGAGGCAGAAGGCCTTCTCAGGCCTAGGACCCAGCATGCACAAAGGTTTGGAGGCCTGATTCCACAGACAGAAACCATCATTAAAGCACTGACGAAAGATCTCATGTGACTCGGAGAGTAACTTGTGATGTGGCTGGAGCCTTGGTTAGAAGTTGTGCTTTCTTTAAATTATTTAGTTATTTTTTGCTGATCCTGGGCCTTGAACTCAGGATCTGGGTGCTGACCCTGAGCCTTGTGCTCAAGACTAGTGCCCTGACACTTGAGCCTCTTTCTACTTCCAGCTTTTTGGTGGCTTATTGGAGATAAGAGTCTCAGAGACGTTCCTACCCAGGCTGACTTTGAAGCATGATCCTCAGCGATCAGTCTCCTGAGTAGCCAGGATTATAGGCGTGAGCCACTGACACTTGGGTTTTATTTATTTATTTTTTAACGTTGGCTATCACCTGCCTTTTAAAATGCTGGAAGTTCCAGATCAACCAGTAATTACTGAGCTAGTTTTCTCATTTGAGTGCGGTGGCTGGGCTTAGATGAGCTTTGAGAACCTTTGTGTTTTTATATTCTCCATCTCTAAGAGATACTTGGTGAGGGTTTACTGAACCAAGGAAGAATGAGCAAGTCTTTGTCTCTGCTCCTCATACGTCACTCCTCATGTAGATTAGATGTGTCCTTCTAGGCACTAGCTGGCCCTGTGTGTGGCACCACCACCAGCACAGCGTCCAGGAACCCCTGCTGCTTAGGAATGATCACCCCATCTCTCCACAAAGAAGACCTGACATGTTTTCCACACGTAGGTGTCTCGTTCCAAAGAGACGGTAAGGGCCGCAGTCAGGTGCATATATGTAGGGGAGACGCTTGGGGGGCTCCTCAAATCTACAGTTAGTGAAAGATAAAAACGAAGCATAGAACGTGTGGACATCTTCCCCACCCTGCTCACTTGCTATAATGTCTAGAACAGTCCCAGGCCACCGAGTGAAGGAAAATGCTGGCATTAAAATGAGGGGCATCTCTCAGTATGTTATGAGAACCTCTTAGGGTGTCTTTTTTTTTTTTAATACCATACTCTAGATAAACACAAATGTTGTTTTTTTCAAATGTTTGAATGAGGGAAGCTGGAAAGCCCATGAAATGTAAAACCAAAGTGAAGAGGAGCTTTTGACTCCTTGATTAGAAAAAAGATTTGGCACCAGCTCTGTGAGTGTTTGTCTTTGTCTTTGCATCCGTCACTATGGGCTGGGTTGCACGGAGCTAAAACACAGCCTCCAACTGTCAGTGACTCAGGACGGTCGCCTGAAGCCTCTCCTCGAGCGCAGGGTGCGCAGCAGGGCCTTCTGGTCTGTGGATCGCAGTTGTCCAAGATCCCAGGAGGGCTTCCTAAGGTGCCATGGTAAATCTATGTGCGTGCCCCAGGCAGCCACAAGGAATGACGAGGCTCCTCTTGCCTGGAAGTGGAACTGTACGAGTCTAATCTGAGAGCTGGAAAAGCAGGCAGGCCCCGAGAGAGCCCAAGCAGGCGCACCAATGACTTCTTGATTGACACCCTCAGACTGAGGTGGGGCCAAGGATTCCGGATCCCAAGCCAGCCCCGCAGCTCAGAGTCCCTGGTAGGCGATGGAGCCTCGGCTTGTGGTGGTGACCCTCTGCGTGTGAGCGGGCTGGTGACTCATCTCCTCTCGGGTTGGGGCCCCACCCTCTGCAGGTGCTGCGCCCAGGTAGAACTTGTCTGTCAGGCTGCGGGGCAGCTGCCTGTGGGTGGGCAGAGCCCAGCTTGGGCTCCTGAGCCTCTGGAACGGCCATTTGGGGCTGAGTGGACAGCTCAGAAGTCCTGGGGCCCGGCCTGCTGGTGGAAGCCAGATAGGACACAGGAAAACCCATGACGCCTTGTCTGCAGCTGCCAGGAGCATCCCTGTGGTCTGGTCTCTGGCCAGGCGCGGTGAGTAGCCCAGGCCCTCCTCCTCCTCCATTTCACAGGGGACCTGCCAGTCCTGAGTGTGTAGTTCTCTGGCAATGGGGGGGGGAGGGGTGTTCAATGAAGCCATCCCATACAGTGATCAAGTATTAAGGGGGAATTTGGTAACCTGGACATCTCTTTATGTAATTCATTACCAGCCCTAGCCTGGCATGAACATATTTTGGGTTTCCTCTATGGTCTTCATTTGGAAATGGGAACCCATAAAACCACCATTTTCCCCCCTCCCTGAGCCTCTCCCAGTGACCAAGTGCAAGTATATAGGTTAATACTATTCTTGTCATTTCCCTCCTCAGACTTTATGTTCCCTGCAATATCAGCTTGCCGCGATGCACTCACCAAGCTCAAACATTTTTGAAACCAGAGGGATATATCTATATCTATATGTCTGTATCTATGTATAGAGATAACTATGTATAAGATAGCTATGGATAGAGATAGCTATGAATAGAGATAGCCATGAATAGATAGACATGTACAGATATGTATATGTTGTACAGATATGTATATGTTATATGTATATATATATATATATATATATATATAATTTTTTCTCACAACCCCTTGAAAATGTCTTTAGCCTATGACACTGAATTAACTTGGTCCTGGTATTATTTTCTTGGCTCACTTGAACTTTGGGATTTTGATTTAGAAGCTTGTCTTCATTTTGTCACTCTTTGCTGTGATGGCGGCTGTATCCATATGTCCACATTTGGATTGCCTCTCATACTATTCCTTCAAATACTGTTGTAACTGAGCTCAAATTTTCCCTGTTTTTTTTTTTCTAAAGGACTTTTGCAAGTGTTTGGTGAGTGTAAGTTTTGAAAATTGAATGTTGCCTCGGCACTTTTACCTTCTGAATTTGGAGCATGTGTGGGTTTTTTTTTTTTTCCTCAAAAGACTTTCGCTGCGTGAAAAAGGAAGCATACATTTTACTCATATGTTTGGTTTTCTCTTTCAAAGTGCAGTCATATACTTACCATTTGGGGAAACAAATCAACTTACTAGCAGCTGAGATAAACAATTTGAAATTCATTTGCCAGCAAATTGTTAGCCCTAATAAGCTGCAACTCTATTCGATGACTGCATCATGTAGGAATTAGTCCCTGTTCCAGGATATTTGTGTACTATAGACTTACAGCATTGTTATTTTTTTTGCAGAATAAGTGGAAATTAGTAAACAAATACTTTTATTTGAAGATGATGAAGTCAGGGTGGAGAGCTCAAACCTAGTAGAGAAAATTAATCTAGACAAAACCCTAACTACATCAGAGTAGTTCATACAAGTTGCTATGCATAAAATCAGGTACAATAACAAATACCATGCTATATTATGCAGGTATATATTTTACACATTAGCACACCTGGTTGTTAAGATATTACATTTCCTCAAAGGTTCTCCAGATCATTTAGCAGGCTCTCTACTCTTCCCTCTTATGCTCCAGCAGTTTTGCAAGGTATTCCACTTTGTCTAGAAAAGCTCCCTCTTTGCTGAACACCCAAGGAAATTGAGAGTGAATAGGGATGGAATGTGAATGGAGTGCTTTGTATATGTGTAGAAAAAATGGAATAATGAAACCTGTTAAATTGTTTCAAAAAATAGCAAGGCAAGCCCTCTACCACCGAGCCACCTTCCCAGCCCTGTTAGTCATTCTTAAGCAGTCTCAAATTGCCATTGAAGGTGGATGAGAGTGGCATTTTCACTTTTCTGCACACTTGGGCACAGAGAACATTTTTTTTTCTTTTTGTTTTGTTTTATTTCTGTGCAGGTCCTGGGGCTTCAACTCAGGACCTGGGGACCTTTATGATGGCTTCTAATACTTCACTGTCAGAGTTTGGTTTCCACCACACCCTGATCCACGCACGGAGGCCCTGTCAGCTCTAGAGGTTCTAACTAGTGATCAAGGAGTTCATAGAACCTGCCTTCCCCTATGTCCAGAAGGAAACCTTTGAATCCTTTCCTCTTATTCAAAATTATTTCCCTCTGCTCTCAACCCCTGAGACAGGTATTTCTATAAAAATAACAGCCTGGGGCTGGAGGCATGGCTCAGAGCGTTAGGAAGCATCATACCAAGTTCAAGTCCCCGCCTCAAATCAAAAACAAGCAAACAGCCTGGCTTGGAATTCTGATCTGGATGCCTGTCAATTTCTTTTTAGGTTGTATCACACAAAGCCCTCCATCACCCATTGAATTAGGGAGGTAAGAACTTGGAAAATAAGTTCTGAGATGGTCCTTCTTGAGTCTGTTCTGTCACGCAATGACGCAGACAGCAAATACCCACAGAGTCTCGAGATTGCCCTGCTACAGGTTCCGTGCCAAGGTCCCTGGCTTGATGGCTATGAGTGGCGGCCATCAGCACGCTGTTGTGCTTTCATGGAATGTTAATGATGAGGGCATGTGTGTGTATAAAATACCAATGCCAAATGGCAACAGAATCAGAACTGGGCTTTTTAATAACAGGAATTGGACTGCGGAAGGAGACAGACAGGCTCTGCAATGCCCGAAGAAGCACACCAGGAAAAGCAGAAGGAGAACGTATGATGAGTGAAGAACATGTTCCCACATCCCTGCGAAGTGACATTGGCTAGGCCTGAACCACAACAGTCTTTGGCCATTGAGAAAACAGAATCAGTGTGATCGTTGTACATAAGAGCGTGGGACCAGCTGCTGAAGTGTGGGCTAAGCAGGCCTGACCACTGATCCCAAAGACCAGCAAAAAGTACTGTCTCTCAGTGGAGCTTCATCCTTGGACATTCGTTTTCCCAGTGCCACGCATCATCAGGGGAAGAAGTCACAGGTAAGGAAGGAAGAAGTGCTGAACTAATGAAAAGAGACTTAATACTAAATGGAGCCAATGACTTTGCCTTGCTAGTTCTCCATCATTGACTCAAATAAAGGTTCCAGTGTTAATTAAATTCTGTGATGGTGCAAAACACTGATTTCATTGGTGACCCGCTAGTTCCATGACTGCCACACTTATTGTATGTGTAAAAACCATTGATAGTCATGGACTCTATGAAATTACATATAGACATTGAATACTGATTCTTCTTCCACTGAAGAGTCTTCTTACTATTTCTTTTTTTCATTGCCTTATAATGTCTATTATAGAGATCTTTAACATCTTTGGTTAAAATCATCATTAAGTAGTCTTTTTTTTTGTAAAGCTCTTGTGAATAGTATTGCTTTCCTTCTTTTTCAGTGAATTCATAGTAGTATATACAAAAGCTACTGTTTTTTGGCATGTTAATTATTAGGCAGGTGTACTGCTTAAGACATTTCCACATTCCCAGATAATAACTTTTGTTAGTTTGTGTATTGTGTCTCACATTTTTTTTTTTTACTTCTTGAGGGCCAGCTTCAAACCAAGAACCTTCTAGTGTCCATCCGTGAACAGTTGAGTTAGCATGGTGTGTCACCATGCCAAGTTGATATGTTGTCTTCATTTTAGAATTTTACAAAGTGTAAATTTTAGAATTTTCCCTTGTCTTTCTCTTATGACCCACTGATATTCAAAAGTGAAATTTTCAGTCTCTGTGTGTCTGTGTATTTTTCTATTGTTTTGCTTGTTCTTGATTTCTAGTTTTATCATCCTATGGTGGCCTTAGAAAAATAAAATTTACTTAAAGTTTCTTGAATTTGTTAAAACTCACTTTATATCATACAATATGTCCTCATTTGAAGAAAGCTCCACCAGCTCCTGGGAAGAAGGGTATTCTTCAGCTCTTGGTGACATGTATATGTCTGTTAAGTCTATTTGCTCTGTAGAATCATTTAATTGTTGGGATTCTTTGTTTTCCTTTGTCTAGATTACCTGTATTGGATGATAATTGTATATTGAAGAACATACTATTACTGTGTTGGATTCTATCTGAGATTTTACCCAGTGGTGTTTGTTTGATAGAATTGGTGTCAGTCTTTGGTGCATGTATGTTTGTTCTTGTATATCCTCTTGATGGATGGTTCCTTTTAGAAATATGAAGTGAACTTCTTTGTCCTTTCTGACAAGTTATGGTTTGAAATTGCTTTGTTAGATATGCATATTGATATTCCTGCTTGCTGTGGGGTTTGATTGCTTGGAATACCTTTTCTACCCTGTCACTTTTAGTTTGTTTTTCTTTTTGCCAGTAAAGTGCATTTCTTCTAAGAAATGCATAGTTGCATCTCATTTTTTCATCCAGTCCACCAGTCTGTGCCTTTTGATGAAGAATTAAAACTATCAACATTAAGATTTATTATTGAAAAATATCTAGTAATTCCTGTCATTTTGTTATTTTTGTAATGCTTGATTCTTTCCTAATCTTCAATTGTTGGCTAACTAGGTCATGAATTCTGTTTTCTGTTTATCATGGGAGGTTTTCATTTCCCTTTCAGTTAGGACACATAACGTTGCTGGAAGTCATTTTCTTTCAGCAATTAAAATTCATCATTTCATGCCCTTTTGGTTCTCACAGTTTCTGTTGATAAATCTGCTGTTAATCTGAGTTTGCCTTTACATGTGACTCTGAACCCTTTTCTTTTGGCTTTCAATATTTTTTCCTTGTTCTGTTTATTTAATTTTTTTGGGGGGGGGGTCCAGTCATGGGGCCTGAACTCTGGGCCTGGGCGCTGTCCCTCAGCTCTTCAGCTCAAGGCTAGCGCTCTACCACTTGAGCCACAGCGCCACTTCCGGCTTTTTTCTTTTTGCTTATGTGGTGCTGAGGAATCGAATCCAGGGCCTCAGGCATGCAAGGCAAGCGCTCTACCACTGAGCCACCTTCCCAGCCCTTATTTAATGTTTTAACTGCAATATGATGTCTTCTCAGTTTTGTCTATTTTGATATTCTAAAAGTCTCCTCTGTATAGTGATATTTTGCTTCACAAGACTAGGGAAAATTTTTTTTTTAATTTAATTTTATTTTATTTGAGAACATACTGTACAGAGGGGCTACAATTACATGGGCAGGATAATGCATACATTTCTTACCAAGCATTGCAGCCTCCTCCTTTGTTTACCCTTCACCTCCCTTCCCAGCCTCCCCCCTCCCCCCACCGAATTATACCCCCCTCCCCCCCCACCGACATTGTATAGGGAAATTTTTAAATACATTTTCTGTGACTTTAGCTTGTACCTCCTTCTTCTTTGCCCATGGTTTTTTTGTTTGGTCTTTTATTGATGTTCAAAGTTATTACGTATTGTTTGAGCTTTCATGCTTTTTTTTTTGGGTCCGGTCGTGGGGTCTGAACTCTGGGCCTGGGCGCTGTCCCTCAGCTCTTCAGCTCAAGGCTAGCGCTCTACCACTTGAGCCACAGCGCCACTTCCAGCTTTTTTTTGTGCTTATGTGGTGCTGAGGAATCGAACCCAGGGCCTCAGGCATGCAAGGCAAGTGCTCTACCACTGAGCCACCGTCCCAGGCCTTGAGCTTTCATACTTTTCCCCTTACTATCTGGATGTTCTAGTTCATCTACCTTTTATTTAAGCTCTGATAGTTTATTTTTAGAAGGTGTATTGGTAAGTCAGAAGATTTTTTTTGTTTTTCACCAGAAGCTGATTGGACCTCAGGTCTTCCTGCTTGTTTAGCTACTTCTTCACTTAGTTGGTGCTCTGCCACTTGAGCTGTGCCTCCAGCCTGGCTTCTCACTGATTGAATCCCATGTGGGAATTTGGCATGATGATAGTTCTTCCTGCCTGGCAATCTAAATTTGGAGAGGAAAAAAAAGACATTTTGTCAGACCTCATATATCAGAAAAATATTAAAAGGAAAATAACCTCATATTTCCAGTCCTGAGAAAATGTTCTTCTACTGTATTCTATTCCATTTCAGAATTTTAAACGTTTTACCCTCAGCCATTTTGAGTTGTTCCATTGACATAGTTTCCCCTTTGCTCATTTTGTTGAAGTGAGATGGTTGTATGTTTTTAGTGTTTTGTTAGGTGTTGGTGACTCAGATGTGGGTGGGTAGGAAATCTCGCTGGCCGTGTTCCCTGTATGTGCAAGACAAGTCTGGTTGACTGCTTTTTCCTATTAATACTAAAATCTTACATAATACCACTTTCTGAGACTGATGTTTTTCATCAATACTCCTCCTAACATTACATTTGATATGTGTGCCAGTGTTCCTTTAGAGAGATTTGGCATAATTTGGTATGTGCTTATCATTGTTTGGCATTTTAATTCCTTTTTTTTGCTACTATATCTACAACTTCTGTAAGAAAAGTTGCTGTTTCCTGCAGCTCTTTCGATATGACAGTCTGAGAAAGGCTGCACGCGCTCCCATAGGTTGTGTTTACCTAGTTAAAATTCCCATACAATTAAAAAAATTAGTACCGGAGTTCAAACTCGGGGCTCTGTACTTGCTGGAGAGATACCGTACTGCAGAGCTGCACTTCCAGACTCTTTTAGTGCTGGATGATCTTAGGATAGGGTCTCTCTTCCTTTCTAGACCAGAGCCCAGGCTTCAGACCACAGGATGCTACTACTTGAGGCGTCCCCCGGTAGCTGGTATGACACACACGCATGCACTGCTTCTACCCAGCTTCTTCTGTGGAGATGGAGTCGCACAGACTTTGCTGGCCTGGGATCCTGATCTTAAACCTCTCAGCCTCCCCCATAGCTGGGGATGACACGCAGGTGCCAGGTGCCTGCTGGGGGAGGAGAAGGAGTCTCAGGAACTTTTGTTTCCCAGCTGGCCTCAAACCCTGATCTTCCCTTCTCAGTGTCTCCAGGAGCTAGGGTTACAGGTGTGAGTCACTAGCATCTGGCCACATTTGTTTTCATAGTGTCTTCCCTGGCAACGCCTGCCTGCCAGGTGACATCATCTTTCAGCTTGTGGTGACTCAAAGGTAGACGGTTCCCAGGGCACACCTTGCTGGACCAATCGCCCGGCAGAGTGGCCATCTGCGTGGCTCACGCTGTTCCCTATTGATGTTTCCCGTCAAGGCGCCGTCCATTCTTCAGCGCTTCTTAAAACCCGCATCCAATTCAAAACAGGATTAGAGAAGCCATCCACCGCCAAGCAGATGACATTGGTTTAATGTTTTCCATACTGGGAGGAAAGTGAGGACTCAGCCAAGCACATGAAGAGGTAGCACTTTGGTATAATATTTGGCCTTCTGATCTGAGATACTCTACGAGTATTCTAATGTTTGAATTTTTTTTCCTGGAGTAGGTTTTTGCTATACAGCCTAGGCCAGCTATATAGCATACTCATCCTGAGTCATGACCTTGAGTGCTGGGATTACAAGCAAGTACCACCAGGCCTGACTCTATATTAGTTATCATAAGCCATCTAGAGATCAGTTATGGTATAATGGATGATGTGTGATGGTTATATACAAATACAATGCCATTTTATTAACTGTGAGGGAATTGAGAATCCCTGAGTTTTGGTATGGGGGGGCCTGGCACAATCCACTGTGAATACTGAAGGGTACAGTACCATGAAGAGTACAGTACCAGGAACTACAAGAGGTTTGGGTCATCCAGTAAGTTCAAGTGTGGCCCCGAGAAAGCCACTCACTAACTGAACCACCGTCTCCTCTATGGTAGAAGAGAGCAAAAACAAAAGAACCAGCTTCCCTCCCTGCCGCAAGAGATTAGTACGACATCATGATTAAGTTGTAGTTGTTGGGATTTGTGATTCAAGTGGAAGTATGCCTGCCTACCAGACATAAAGCCCGGATTTCAAATCTCAATACTGTCAACAACAACAACCAAGAACCCACAAAAGCTATTTGTGAAAGCACTCTGAAAGAATTAAATCTGTACAAAGGCCATCCCTTTCTTATTTTAGGAAGGAACGTGGTATTCTGGAAGCAGGAATGTAGGAACACTCCCTAACACAGGGTAGCCATGCAGTAATTTGACTTTCTTCTCCTCCTCTCCCTCCCATGAAGACTGCTTTCAGGTAGGCAAATGCACTGGTCATAGACAGAGTGAAATAGATGGGTGCTGGGGAATCTTCCACCTCTGAGATCATCTGCGCTGTGTACCCAGTCTGTCTGGTCATGGACTTCTGCAGTGTTTTTCGGAATCTCATGTGAAACCACAACAATTCATTACAAACCCTAATTGTGCAAGTAGGAGTCCCGGGCTGTCAGCTGGCAAAGCTGGGGATTAGAGTACTCCAGGTCTGGCTGGCAACGTTTTGTCTGGGGTGCTGTTTACCTTTGTGTGTGCTGTGATTTGTGACTCCTGTTCAGGTTCTTACTTTTGGTGTTTAGATATGAGAGTTCAAGTTATAAAGGACTTTTTTTCCCCTTCAAAATTATGCTGTAATATTGCTCGTGTGTGTGTGTGTGTGTGTGTGTGTGTGTGTGTGTGTGTGTGTTTCAGTTAGGCAAATGCTTGTTTCTGAGGGAGACAATACATCCCAGGATAACACACACATGCACTCTCCCTCTGTTTTTAAAAGGTGAGAGTTGTTTGGTGGGACCTGGAACTTTGGAATACTCCGTGTAAAGCTGAATATGCCAGAGTTGCCTGTTCTTCTCTAGGGAGCAAGCACTGTCCAAGTTCTCAGCCCCTTAGGCTAAGCAGGCAAGCAGTGACCCTCTAACAGTTGTCTGATTTCTAGCTGCTAGTGCACTGAGTGGTAATGAAAGGCTCCAGTTTCGTTTGTTATATGCACTTATGCGTTAGTATCTTAGTACCTTCTGCTGGTCTGAAAATCAGATAAGAGAGAATAGGAATGTTTAATCCAGGTTTGGTGACTGGACACTTTATCTCTTTATCTCTTTGTGAATCTTGACATTGTGCCATTATGTTTTTCTTTTTCATAAATAAGGGAGTGGGAAAAGCTATTCGTGTGTGTGTTGTGTGTGTGTGTGTGTGTGTGTGTGTGTGTGTGTGTGTGTGTGTGTGTGTGTGTGTGTGAGTCCTGGGGTTTGAAGTCAGAGTATGGCCTTTGTCCCTCAGCTTTTATGCTTACAGCCAGCATTCTACCACTTGAGCCACTTCTGGTTCTTTGGTTAATGAAAGTCTCATGGACTTTGCTGTCCGGGTTGGCTACAAACCACCATCCACAGCTCTCAGCCTCCTGAGTAGCTAGGATTATAGGTGTGAGTTATCAGAGCCTGGCTGTTCCTTACTATTTTAGTAAAAAAAAAAGATGTAACATGTTCTACTTGGCATATTTCAACTTGTGGAATTTCAGCGCTGGTATAAGGCTTTCTTTGGATGTCAGTCACACCAAATGACTTTCAATTTTATAATTTGTTTAAGGTGTGTATTCTTTAGAGATAAGCCTTTTCTGACATGGAACAGATGTTTGTGAAGTTTTTGGCTTAGGCTCCATGAAGCTACCTTCCAAACATTTGCTTAGGAAGCGAGACTTATATTCCAGCCAGCCCTTGCTACCATGCTCACTGGACGCAGGGGAGTCAAAAGAAGGTGGTGGGGGTTTGTAGTCAAAACAGAGCCACGCCACTGCTTCCCATGGCACCAGTTTTCTTCTTCTAACCTTTCTGCCTTCAGAGAACAGGAACCAGTACTAGTAGCTGTCCAATGTAAAAAAAATAAATCTCTTTTTCCCATCTCCTCTTCCTCCTTTCCTCTTTCTTTATTGAGCGTATTTTGTGTCTACCAGATGTTCTAGGAATGTTTTAAGACGTGGTTTAGTTTTGGAACAGCAGATCAGCTCTGAAGTTGCTTTCTACCCAAGAACAGCGGATCAGCTCTGAAGTTATTCCCTACCTATGCAAATCCAGCCCCAGCCAGAAGGCTGAGAGAAGGAAAACAGGACATTCCTGGTGCTTTCCTTCCTTCCGCAGTGCATGTGCTACAGCCACCTACACGGTTCTCAGCCTTACCTAAAACCCGCGGCGGCCGCCATGCCTGCTTCCTCGGCTCAGGCTGTTATTGTGACAGCCTGGTAGGCAAGGTGAATCTGCCAAGCAGCAGGTTCATTTGGAGGGAGTCCCACACTAGGAGTGACGGACATTCAAGCCAGGAGCAGAGGGGGAGGCATGGCCTGGACCCGGGGCCTCAGTGTGGGCCAGGAGTGTACCCGGGGGAGCGCCTGGTAAAGGGGATGGCAAATTGAGGGACATTGCCTTTGGAGCAGAGGGCTCGGAATGAAGGTAGACTCCCAGGCGGGCTGGGTCTGCCGTGGCCTGATGCTGTCCCTATCCAAGCTTCAGATTGCAAGCATTTTCCTCTCGTTGATTGTCTTTTAGAGACACGAGCACCTCAGTGGTGAGGAAGACGATGAGTCCCGCCATTCTGCTGTCCTGCTTGCTGTTTCTTCTGCCCATCGAGTCCTGCAGGACATTATGCCAGGTGAGAAGAGGGGCTGAGGAGAGGGGGTGGGTGGAGCAGGGATAGCAGGATCCATCACTTAACCAGCGGTGTTGCCTGGAAGCCGAAGGGAAGGAGAATGTGGTGGTTGCATGGCCAGATTGGCCAGGAGAGTGTACAGCTACGGGCTGAACAACAACAGCAAACAAACAGACAAACAAAAACAATTTCAGGAAAAAGCTATCAATTACTTTCCCATCATCCCCCCTCCCTTATCCAGTTATATATACATCATTAAGTTCAGAGACCCTACTGGCACTGAACTGATTTAAGGCAATTACCTTCCCTTCTACCTCCCGTATCCTCAGGTAGCAAAGCTTTTCGTTGCTCATAACAGGGATAATGTTATTTACTTCAAATGTAGACATGGCCAAGGTGCCGGTGGCTCATACCTGTAATCCTGGCTACTCAGGAGGCTGAGATCTGAGGATCATAGTTTGAAGCCAGCCTAGGCAGGAAAGTCCGTGAGTCTCTTGTCTCCAACAAACTACTCAGAAAAAGCTGGAAGTGATGTGGCTCAAGTAGTAGAGTGCTCGCCTTGAGCAAAAAGAAGCTCAGGAGCAGTACCAAGGCCTCAAGTTCAAATTCACGACCAGCACACAACCATGGAGACTGGGGTATGTTAAAGGCATTTCGTGGGCAGTACTGAAAATGGTGTGGCACAATGACGCTGCCTCCCGCCCAAAATGCAAACAGCACCTTCATTGACGAGCCTGTTTGTGAACACTTGGAATGGACTGGAAGGAGTAATGGGGGACTTGGAGATGATCTATGGTTAAGCAAAGTTGAATTGGGGTGGAGTTGGTTGCATGTGGCAATGAGCCTCATGGCTCTTTCTAGAATATCCTTTTCACACTGTAAGTCTTTTTAGCTTCTCTCTTAAGTCATGTATGTAAAATAGATTGTGGGGGAATAGTGGCACAGAGAGAGAGAGAGAGAGAGAGAGAGAGAGAGAGAGAGAGAGAGAGAGAGAGAGAGAGAGAGCAGGAGAGAGAGAGAGAGAGAGAGAGAGCAGGAGAGAGAGCAGGAGAGAGAGAGAGAGAGCAGGAGAGAGAGGATATAGAAGTATTTTGAACCAGGTGTCTGTGGCTCACACCTATAATCCTAACTGCTCAGGGTGCCAAGATCTGAGGATTGCTGTTAAAAGTGTCAAGGCAGGAAAGTCCATGAGACTCTATCTTGAATTAACTACCCAACAAAGAAGAAGCAGAACTGTAAAGTGGTAGAGCACTAGCCTCGACCAAAATAAACTCAGGTTCAGCACCCAGGCTTTGAGTTCCAGCCCCAGGACTGGAACCGAAAAGCATTTTGGGCATCTTTAGAAGGGAGTATTAGTATCGGACCACAAGATTGAGGAGGGAGCTTTGTGGCTAACTGGTGAAGCTCTGCTCCCTACTTTGTGGATGGGGAGACTGGGCTGGTGTTCACAGGACACACCTGATTGCTAAATTACAGGCCAGTGCGAGAGCTTGCCTGTCTCTAGATTCTCAGCTTCTTGCTTTTCTCATTTTGCTATTTTCCTTCCTTCCTTCCTTCCTTCCTTCCTTCCTTCCTTCCTTCCTTCCTTCCTTCCTTCCTACCTTTCTTCCTTCCTTTCTTTCTTTCTTTCTTCCTTCCTTCCTTCCTTTCTCTCTCTCTCCCTTGCTCTTTTTTTTTTTTTTTGTCAGTCATGGGGCCTGAACTCTGGGCCTGGGTGCTGTCCCTGAGCTCTTCAGCTCAAAGCTAGTGCTCTACCACTTGAGCCACTGTGCCACTTCCTGTTTTCTGGTGGTTAATTGGAGATAAGAGTCTCATGGACTTTCCTGCCCAGGCTGGCTTTGAGCTTCGATCCTCAGATCTCAGCCTCCTGAGTAGCTAGGATGACAGGTGTGAGGCACTGGTGCCTGGCTGGGAGTCCTTTTCTTAAGTTTTCCAAATAATGTTTTCTTTATCTACCAAGTAATTTGCCTTTGGCCGGGAATATTCTCATAGCTCCCCTTCTCCACTAATGCAGAGATATCTGGTTTTGGGGGGAAGATAGAACCCCTCAGGAGAGACATTGTGCCAGAGGCATCCCAACCTCACATCACAGTTCGGTGCTATTGTTCCTTCCCATTCTATTTCTTTTTTTTGTCACCTACATTTTTTTTCTACAAGAGAGATGTGGACTCAGACTGTGCCTGAGAAGGCTGGGTTTGTTTTTCTTGATTTCCGGGGAATCTCACCTTACCTGAAAGATTCCATCCTTCCTTTTCTTGGCACTTTGTGCAAGCTTGCTGAAGCTGCACTGCTGGCACAGCCCTTCTCCTGACTCCCTACGCACCAGGCAAACCAGCAGGTTGAGCGGGTTACTGGTTTGTCATTCTCTTTATTCACAAAACAAGGCCGTTGGTGTCCGAAGCTAAAGGGGCCCGATCTGGATGCCACCCTAGAGATGTCCAGTGGAATCAAATATATGCTTTGGGAAATTAGCTGGGAAGAAGTGAATCAGGTTCTTCACTGACAGCAGTTTTCCCATAATTTATCAATAAGACACGTGGCCTCCTGCGTGTGTGCCTAATTAATCTGTTGTTGGAGTTTGTTTAATGGGCCCAGAATAATGGAGAGTTGACTTTTAATCACATTTGTCATAGTGTATTAATAAAAAGGCCATGGCCCTATCAGGATGTGTTGGAGTACTTTGAGTACTGCATTTCCTTCCACACTATAGATCGAGTTCTAAGCTTATAGAAGGTTCTGGCATGTCCTTCACATTACTCATTTCTCAAGGTTAGTTTTCTTATCTGTAAAGTAAAGGAGTTGGACTTATAGAACTCTATATAAAATATTATTTTAGCTTTCTTGTTTAGTGGAAAAACTTTTAACTCTTCAGTTTTATATCATAAGGTTTTCTTTTCTTGACTGTGAAATGAAAGATTATTGTACATCAGTCATTTCAAGGATATTCTGTTCCATGAATCCTCAATAAAACCTTCTTGAACTTTGGAGAGACCAATGCTCTCTTCTGAGAGAGAGAGAGGGGGGGGAGAAGGGGGAGAGGAAGAGGGAGAGGGAGAGGGAGAGAGGGGTGGGAGAGGGAGAGGGAGAGGGAGAGGGAGGGGAAGGGCAGGTGAAGGGAACGTGGGATCATGGAACCGTATTTCATATTGTGGCTTTTGGAAGCCAAGTTGGGACCACTGGTGAATCGATCAGGACTGTTGGTGACTAATTTGAACATGTTGATGATTGATTTCGATATGAATGCTGTTGTTCTCTTTCTAGGCCACCAGCAAAAGCAAAGAGAAGGTGTCTAACAGGCTACATGGTATGTTGGCAACCATTGATACCCGCACAGCCAGGTCTCAGGGTCGTGGCTGTGAGGCCTGCTCATTCGCACCCTGCTGACCCATGATGTAGCAGAGACGCCCCCTTAAGGGCTTGCCTTTGCCCTGATTTTTTTTCCTTACACCGAATTGTGTCTTTGGCTCCGGCCTGGCCCCTCTCGGCTGCTAGCCTCCTCTGCCCCATCCTGACCGGAGACTTCCTTGCCGTAACTCTTTTATGTTGAGTGAAATCACACCAGGGCAGTGGTTGGAATCAGTCTCTGAGAAAGTTTCGGAGCTGACGGCTCTCTAGAGACCATTAAGAACAATAGAGCCAGAGGTTCTAGAGCTGACCTAGAACACAGGCTGTGGGCCTGTGTGAGACACACTGAATCGAGCTGTGGAAATCTTTCCACGCCCTTTCACCAGGGCGGTCTGCTTTTCTCTGTGTCACACCCTGCAGCTCAGAATAAGATTGTGTTGGAAGGAGGAGGATGCTGAAATGCCTGCTGTCTAGAGTTCAGACTTTCCCTTCTGACACGGATGACTTTTATTTTCTCAGTTGCGTGTGATGGAATCTGTGTGGAGGAAAATGCCCACTGCAGTCAGCTTTGCCCTCCAGGGATTGAGGGAAATATGGGGTTTGTATGCAGGACAAAGACATGGCACAAAATCACAGATACCTGCCGGACCCTTAATGCCTTCAACATCTTTGAGGTAACATCCATTCCCTCACAACATGGATTCTTATGGGAGCTTTGTGTGCAGAGCAGCCATGCAAATTGTCCTGAATTAAGGAGAGGTGGACATGAGGTGGAATACACAGATACCTAACATCCTCACGCTTCTAACTGTGGGCCTCTAAGAGTTTATACTTCTATTCCCCACACCCTTTCACGACATGGAGGGATTTGATATTATATTTAGGTTATAGCTAGGAGAGATACTCAGAGTTGTCACAGTCAACTTCTTTATCTTCATTTTAGGCTCTTTAATAACCCCAAATTGATGTGTGTGTGTCTCTGTGTGTGAGTGCACATGCACACATGTGTGCAGGTGTGTGTCAGTACTGGGGTTGGAACTCAGGGCCTAGGCACGGTCCCTCACCTTATTCAAGGCTGGTACTTTATCACTTGAGCTACTGCTCCACTTCTGTTTTTTTGCTTGTTAATTGGAGATAAGAATCTCAGTAACTTTTGTGCTATGGGTTGGTTTCAAACTATGATCATCAGATCTCAGCCTTCTAAGTAGCTATGATTACAAGCATGAGCCACCTTCCCAGCCCCTCATTCTCTAAATTGTTGATATTGAAAGTATATAATTTGGGTCCCATACCAGAACTAGCACATCAGAGTCTATATCCTATCAGGATTTCCTGTTGATTTCTGTTCTCACTAAAATGAGAAAGGCAAGCTGATCTAAAGGATAGGATTAAATTGTCACAAATATGTTCATCAAACTATAATATTTTCATATGTACTCAAGCAATTACATATGTATTGAATTAAATTCTAATAAAACCAGGTCAATTGCTGTTTCATTCCCATTTGGCTTCTTTTTCTGCTTTTGGCATGGACTGACTTTTTCAGGTTTAGCTCTTGTTTTCCTTCACAGGAGTCTGTTTGGCCTTTCTTTTGTTTTAACATTCTCATCCTGTTTTTGTTTTTGTTTTGTGTGTGTGTGTGCATGGCTCTGAGGGTATTTAATATTTTTATACCAGAAATCTATCACATAATTTCAAAATACTGACCAGCTCTAACACTCTGGGAATCTGGAAGCATGCACCTAGAGATCCACATGTAATGTGTCTTATTGCTTAAATGCTCTAAAGCTAGCTTTCAAAATGCTAAATAAAGTGTATTCTGTCTGCTGTCGACCCTAGATTTCATTCTTCTGTTCTGGTGTAGGGGATGGCCAAGACAAGTACTCATAACCTTGAGAAAAGTTCCCAGGGGCTACCTCAGAGGCCTAGGGCTGAGCACGCCCCCTAAGGGGTGGCATGCCCACCATCCACCCAGGGACAGACTTCCTTCAGGCCTGGGAAGGGGCTTGGGTGTTGTGTAGGGAATTCATGTGTCCCTGCATAAGACAGACATGCACTATGGAGACACGGTGCTGTCTGAAATGGTATGATAAAAGATGACACTTGACGTCTAGGAGAGTGGGTTCAGCAGTAGGCAGTTGAAAAGTTGGGACTTTTAGTTTTTTGCTCCACATACCAGTAGGTCATTTGGAAGGGGGGACTTTTTTTCTTTGCTCCATATACCTTGTCATGGGTCAAACTATTCCATCCAAGGTGTGATTTTGAAAATGAGAATCAAAAATCCAATCTGCAATTGTGTAATAAAGCTGTTCTAAGTTTTAGCGAGAGTGCTTTCTCTTGGGTGCACATGATACAGTGAAGATTCCTTTGTTTTGGTTCTTTCTTAGGAGGAATTACAGGCAGTTCAGGACTTTGAAGCAAGGACAAAGGTAGATGAGTTTCCTGAGAAATACGAGACCATAGCAGAGAAGCTGATGCAGAAGTGCCCCGAGGATTTGTCTTGTGTCACGAGAACCATCCAGCATTCTCCCCAGTTACCGGGCAACATTGCTGTCATTGTGCAGCTGTTACACAACATATCAATGGCGTTAATGGCAAATGTGAATGAGGCAAAGATGCAGGTAAGAGACCCTGCATGAGCTCATGGCGGGGCTGTTCACCTGGGAAGGGAATTCTGAGTAGTTGGAGCATCTGGTGAGCTTGTTGGGAGCTGAAGATTGTTTTCTCACCTCATTGTTCCCAATGCCTACATAGCAAGTACTCAGTAAACTTTTATCGAAGAAGAAACCAGTAAACAAAAGGAAAAAGTGAGCACAGAGAGTGCGTATTTGGTACTGCAGTATGCACCAGCCTGTGCTTTTACTGTTTTAGCTACTGTAGTCCTCTAAGAAACACTGTAGGTCCTGCAGAGAGAAAGATGTCTCACTTTTATTTGTGAGTCTGAATAAGTAGCTGAGGTGCCAACCA
The DNA here is from genome assembly GCF_024711535.1 of Dipodomys merriami. Taxonomy (NCBI): domain Eukaryota; kingdom Metazoa; phylum Chordata; class Mammalia; order Rodentia; family Heteromyidae; genus Dipodomys; species Dipodomys merriami. The sequence continues at coordinate 1,095,353 of NW_027202937.1, read as the reverse complement.
GCTGAAGGCAAAGCAAATACGACCCCAGGAACTAGAGAGTACACAACGGGACTGGATCCTTCTCATGTTGGTTGGTTTGTTTTGGTCGGTCATAGGGCTTGAACTCTGGGCCTGGGCGCTGTCCCTCAGCTCTTCAGCTCAAGGCCAGCGCTCTACCACTTGAGCCACAGCACCACTTCCAGTTTTCTGAGGGGTTTATTGGAAATAATAGTCTCACGGCCTTTCCTGCCCAGGCTGGCTTTGAACCGTGATCCTCAGATCTCAGCCTCGGGTCTCAGAATTCCAGTTTCCTATGTTTCTGTACAGGGTCCTGCGAGGCATTTGGGATCTAACAGATGTGAATTACACGGTGGGGCTCCATGACAGGGTAGGCAGTTGCTTGTTGTGCTTGCAGGGTGAAGGGCATGTGGCGATGGATTGACAGAAGCCTCCCAGGAAGGCATCCTACGAGAGGAGGAGAGCCCAGGAGGGCACGTCCCCTGTGGCTTTATCCGCATGCACAGCTGACTGTGCATGCCAGGCACCTGGGGAGCCAAGTAAAAGGCGGATTCTGATTTCTGAAGTCTCGGGTGCGGCCCGAGGTGGCCCATGTCTAAGATGTTCTCAGGGAATTCCTCCTAGTCCAACTGCTGCTTGGAGACTGCGTGTTGTAAACGTGGGGCTGGAATAGATTGGAAGCTCCATTAGTGCTGAGCATGATTAATAACTGTCATTCTCATTGGCAGAGTTACAGCACCATGGCCAACCACATTCTTGACAGCAAAAGCATCTTGAACTGGACCTTCATTCCCGACAGAAATAGCAGCTCCATCCTGCTCCATTCAGTCAATTCCTTCGCAAGAAAGCTATTGCTCAACAGACATCCCATTGACGTAGCGCGCGCCTTCATTCATACCACGGGTGCCATCTTCTCTGGACACCATGCTGGAAGGAATCTCAGCTTTTCAATGAGAGTTAATGACACCAGCAGGGAAGTCACAGGGAAGGTCTTGATCAGTAAAGAAGATCTTCAGAGAGTGCCTTCCCCTTCTCAGATCATCAGCATTGCCTTTCCAACTCTGGGGGCTATCTTGGAAGCCAGCCTATTGGAAAATGTCACTGTGAATGGGCTTGTCTTATCTGTCATTTTGCCCCAGGAGCTGAAAAGGATCTCTCTGATTTTTGAAAAGATCAGCAGTTCGGAGGAAAGGAAGTCGCAGTGTGTTGGCTGGCATTCCTTGGAGAGCAGATGGGACCAGCAGGCCTGCGAAAGGATTCAAGAAAACTCCCAGCAAGTCATTTGCCGGTGTTGGCCAAACAAATTATTTACCTCTTTTTCTATTCTTATGTCACCTCACCCCTTAGAGAACCCAATTCTGATGTATATCACATACATCGGCCTGGGCATTTCGATTTGCAGCTTGGGCATTTGCCTGACCATTGAAGCCCTGGTCTGGACTCAAGTGACCAAGACAGAGATTTCTTATTTGCGCCACGTGTGCATTGCTAACATTGCAGCCACCTTGCTGATGGCCGATGTGTGGTTCATCGTGGCTTCCTTCCTCAGTGGTCCAATCAAACACCACAGCGGATGCGTGGCGGCAACGTTTTTCATTCACTTCTTTTACCTTTCTGTGTTTTTCTGGATGCTGGCCAAAGCGCTCCTTATCCTCTATGGGATTTTGATTGTGTTCCATACATTGCCCAAGTCCGTCCTGGTGGCGTCTCTCTTTTCAGTGGGTTACGGATGTCCTCTGGTCATTGCTGTCATCACAGTGGCTGTCACTGAGCCTGGCAATGGCTACCTACAGCTTCACGTCTGCTGGCTGAACTGGGACCTGACCAAGGCCCTCCTGGCCTTTGTGGTCCCTGCACTGGCCATTGTGGTGGTAAACCTGATCACTGTCACGCTGGTGATCATCAAGACCCAGAGAGTGGCCATGGGCAGTTCCATGTTCCAGGAAGTGAGAGCCGTCATGAGGATCAGCAAGAACATTGCCATCCTCACCCCACTCCTGGGCCTGACGTGGGGGTTCGGCATCGCCGTGGCCATCGACGGGAGCTCCCTGGCCTTCCACATCGTCTTCTCCTTGCTTAACGCATTCCAGGTGAGTCTCAGTGCTCTGATGAAATCCAAAATGAGAGACTATGTGAGGAGCTTGTGATGAGGACCCGCGCCCTCAGATTTCCCTGTAAGAGACAGTGAGAATGTTTTCATTCATCCTAATGGCTGTGTAGAATTCCATCATGTGTGTATTTACCACATTTAGGAAATCCATTCATCTGTGGTAGGGCATCTGGGCTGTTTCCGTAAGCTGACCATTGTGAACTGTGCTATAGTGAGCATGGGTGTGCAGATACCTTTGTTAGATCTAGACATTCAGTCTCTCAGATAAACACCCAGGCCTGTATTGCTGGACCCGAGGGTAACTCTATGCTTATTTATTTATCTTTTTGAGGAATCTTCATACTGGTCTCCATACTGGTTGTGCTAGTTTACACCCCCATTGACAGTATCTTAGGGTTACTTTTGCCCACATACTTGGCAGTGTTTGTTGCTGGAAAAATGTGACATTATCTTAGCAGGAGGGAACAGATAGGATGAGGGAGAATAATGGAAGGGCATAATGGACATATTAAACCTAATTCCATTATACAAACTTTTGAAGTTCAGCATGATAAACAAATGACCAAAAACCTTTGCAGTTTTGTAGGCTGTTTAACCCCAATAAATACCAGAGCTTTATTGAAGCCTTTGCCCCACCCCCCAAACAAACAAACAATAAAATAGGCAGTGAGTGAAGAGGAAAGAAGTTCAAATTCCCAAAAGCTCAGATTTCAATTCTGAGTGTCTCACTTACTGATAATGCATGGAGTTGGAGAACTTATTTAACATTTCAAGCATAGTTCCTTTATCCATAAACTGGGTATTATGTTGCCCAGATTATTGAGATGTTTGGAAAATGGAGTAAAATGGTGAATTGGGAAGCAATAAGTACTAAAATAACCTGAAAGTTAAAAATGGCTTCCCAGCCGGGCGCTGGTGGCTCACGCCTGTAATCCTAGCTACTCAGGAGGCTGAGATCTGAGGATCTCGGTTCAAAGCCAGCCCGGGCAGGAGAGACCGTGAGACTCCTATCTCCAATAAACCACCAGAAAACCGGAAGTGGCACTGTAGCTCAAGTGGTAGAGTGCTCGCCTTGAGCTGAAGAGCTGAAGGACAGCGCCCAGGCCCAGAGTTTAAGCCCCACGACGGACAAAAAAAAAAAAAAAAAAAAAAATGGCTTCCCAATAGGCGGAGTTGTTACTATTTAGAAATTAAGCAGTACATTTCCCTCCAAAAGTTAGGTTTCAGGCTGCAGGTATTAAATTTTTATGATTTACCTCTGGTCACTTAGAAGTTTTAGTTATTATTGAAGATCATCTTACTTTCACAAGACAAACTAGACAGGGAGGTGTTTGAGGCAGCTTCTTTCTCCCTTAGTCATGCATCATTAATGTTCAGTTTCATATCTATACTTGCAACATTTTTATGCTAATCCGCCTATATGGTTGCACAATATAAGGGTTAAAAATATATATGTATATAATTATACAACTTGGTTTCTCCCAGAAAAATACCTGGAATTTTACTGTTTACTATGTGTAAGTATATCTCTGTGATGTCTGCTTGCTATTCAATATTAATACTTTCCTTCATGATTAAAGTTTTGTTTTCCAGTATTTCTTTTCCTACTACAGTATACTGATGAAACAAGGTTTTCCTACATTTGATATCAAAAGTGTAGGTAGCCAATAATTGCAAAGAAAGCTTTTATTTTTGTAAAGTGCTCTAAAACATTTCCTCTTTTTCCCCCCTGAGTATGTGCAGTGGCCAACAAGACTATGTTCAAGTAATTGATTATGGAGATTTTAGGCATAGTATCTACTCACTTTTGATCTTTCAAATTTTAAATATAAATAATTTCATATTATAACAAACACTTTGATGTCTTGGAGAATAATGACAATAATAGGAGCTTTCTCACATTTTTTTTTGTGGGGGGGTCCGGTCATGGGGCCTGAACTCTAGGCCTGGGCGCTGTCCCTCAGCTCTTCAGCTCAAGGCTAGTGCTTTACCATTTGAGCCAGTGCCACTTTCAGCTTTTTTCTTTTTGCTTATGTGGTGCCGAGGAATCGAACCCAGGGCCTCATGCATGCAAGGCAAGCGCTCTACCACTGAGCCACCTTCCCAGCCCCTCACATTTTTAATCTATGCTCTTTTGTATTTCTAAAGAAAAAAAATGTATTGGTAGAGCTCTTAGCGATTGCCAAATCATGTGTGTGTGTGTGTGTGTGTGTGTGTGTGTGTGTGTGTGTGTGTGTTTGTGCTGGTCCTGGGGCTTGAACTCAGGGTGCTGGCCCTAAGCTTTTTGCTAGTTTAGTGCTCTACCACTTGAGTCACAGCCACAGCTTTATTTCCAGTAATTGCCAATTCTATATACATGGCTAGTCACTGATACAACTGAGACCCCCAAACCAGTCTTTTCTAATTTACAGCTCAGCATACCCCATGTCTGTTCACCATAAGCCCTCAGTGAACTCTGACCTTATTCCACAGCAGGCCCCTTTTCTTTTCTCCCTTGGGGCTGTGACCGGGCGGTGGCGTTTTGTTCTGGACCGGGCTATGAACACTTGCATTTTGATATTTTGAGCACTTTCACCTGTCACAAAGGGATCAACTGGAAATTTCAACTCACTTTTTGTCTTGAGTCTTGGCAAGGAATGGGGTGAGGCTGATTGAGGAACTGGTGCCACAGGGCCGTGAGAAGCAGGGCAAGCAGGGAGGCCTTGGACGGGCGCACTGGAGCTGGCTTGCCTCTTCAGTCATTTTGTTAACACAGTCATCGTGAAAATCAAATTACACGGACTTACAACAGAATAAATGAAAAACAAAGGCAAGCACCAGTTTCAGTTAGATTCTAATTTTGAATATATCCCTAGTGCCCCAAACTAGGCTGCATCTTGATAACAATGATATTTCACAATCTATCTCAAAAATAACTCTTGTTCAAATTGGGTATTAGTTGGGGTAGCTCAAATGGGAGAGATCCTGCCTTCAAAGCATCGAGGCCTTGAGTTCAATCCCCAGTACAGCCAAAGAATAAAGATCCTCACATGTTCCACTATAAAGCAGGAACCTTGTTCTGTTTGTTTTCCTGAAGTATCTCAAGCATCTGAAACAGAGCCTTGTACATGGAAGATGTTAAAGATTGTCACAGAATGACTTGAGCTGCTGTGACCTTCCAATGGGAAATTAAATATCAATTAAGACTGTTTTCTTCTTGCCCCCAATAGTAATGGCGTTTGCTATTGTTATCATCCTTTCCTAAATGGCTCTTCTTTTCTCTTCCATCTTTTACAGGGCTTCTTCATCCTGGTGTTTGGAACGATCCTGGACCCAAAGGTACCATATGTAAATTCTTCTCTTTTTTTCTGTATTATTGGTACTTGAGGTGTCTGAGCTCTCTCTCCATTGTACCACAGTGCCTCCTGGCATTAGGAAAACAGCCCTTTCTGGTGTGGAAGAAAGAACTATCAACTCAAATTACTCATTTTTTCCCTAGTACTGGGGTCTGAACTCAGGGCTTAGGCACTGTCCCTGAGCTGCTTTTGCTCAAGACTAGCACTCTACCACTTGAGTCGCAGTGTCACTTCCAGCTTTTTTGTGTGTATATGGTAACTGAGGAATTGAACCTAGGGCTTCATGCATGCTAGGCAAACACTCTACTGCTAATCCACAGTCCCAGCCCTCAAATTCCTCAATTTTTATAAAATAAACACTACTAAGTGGTGCTTTTTAAAAAAATCTATCAGTGTTATTAAGTCAATATCAAAGTTTGTGAAAGAGGAATTTCCCCCCATGGTCCTTCCATTGTCTCCTGAGAATAGTATGTCAACCTAGTGAAAATTATTCAGAGGTGAAAGAATATTAGTTTTGATATTTCTATCTACAGGTGGTCCTTAATTCACAAAAGTTCAAATTATGATAGTTTTGACTATGATGGTACCAAGGCAATATGCATTATATATGCATTCGTTCAAATTTTGACCTTTTCCTGGGTTTGTAATGTACATTAGGATGCCTGCTGACTAGGCTGGGCATGGCCAGCCCTGGTCCAGGAGCAGCTGTGCGACTGCAGTGGTAAACAACTAGTACTCGATGGCGTTGCTAAGCCATGGTGCTCAGTAGATTAGGAATGTTAGGTGCAGTTCTGACTTAGGATATTTTCCACTTACAATGGGCTGCCATCCCAGCATCAGTGCAAGAGCATCTGCCTGAGCCTGGCACCACCTTTTTGGCGATTTCCAGGTGAGTGAGTCCCAGATCCCTCAAGTGGAGCAATAAAAGATGTTTTCCTTGCCTCTACTGGATTGTGGCAGAGAACAAAGTCACCATCCTAGCTGAAAGCACACGGAGGGCCTGAAGGTATCACACAATTATATACCACAGGATTGTGTTTTTGTCACTCCTAATATGATAATTAAGTATTTTCAGGCAAAGCAGTAGCATTATTACTTAGCATACCAGTATAAGGTGCATGAAATGAGCAGAGGATCTGAAGCTGTGGGTCTTTCTATCAGGGTGAAACCATTAACATTTTAAAATTAAACTCAAAAAATTGTCACAGGAGTATGCATGATGAATGAACAAAAATGTTGTATATATTAAAGATATCTATATCTATCTATCTGTATATATATACCTATATCTATCTATCTATCTGTCTATCTATCTATCTATCTATCTATCTATCTATCTATCTATCTATCTATCTATCTATCTATCTATCTATCTTTGTGCCAATCCTGTTGCTTGAACTTGGGGCCTGGGTGGTATCCTTGATCACAGCTCTATTTCCACCTTTTTGGTGATTAATTGGAAAGAAGAGTCTCATAGATTTTCTTACTGAGATGGTTTTGAACCATGATCCTTAGATCTGAACCTCCTGAGAATTAATTCTTAATTCCCTTTGTTTAATATCTAGATAAGAGCTGCTATTAAGGGTCGAGTAGCTTCTATGAATTGGATCTCCCGAATATCAGAGGTAAAGGTCTCCTACTAACTCGTATGATTCAAAGTTTCACAAGACAAATGCTAAGCCATCACCGTAGTACTTTGTGGTGTGGATTTTTCCTGAGTAAGTATCTCCTTGAACTGTTCACACACTTTCTGGAGTTCGAGGTCCACATTCGAGGAGATAAAAGCAGACTGCCAGGCTCTGAGAGGTGAGAGACCAGGTGACTCTCAAACCACGGATTGGAGAATGGGTGATGAAAGACAAATGAGAGGGGATGGGGAGTCTATGGATTCCTGGTCCACCAGCAGGACCAGGGCCAGCTCAGGTATTCTTTATGACTCCAGTCCCTGGGTTGCAGAACTTGCTAACATCGCAATTTTCAAGAGGAGTCAGTTGCCATGATGTTTTGACTCATCCTCTCAAAGCCCCAAGGAGCTTCTTTAGGGAGAGAGGCCCAGGCTAGGCTAGGGGGGAGTCTCTTAAGCCAGCCTGTTCTTATGTTGTTCACTATTCTAATATAAAGAGGAGAGGAGAGAGATGCAGTTTAAGGGTGACATGAATTGCTGCAGACATAATTCCTTGTGTTGTTTTGAGTCAGGAAGATAATTGCAACTGGACTAGTCATGATAAATACAATCATACTTTGTCTTCATCAGAGCTTTTCTTCTGAATTGACTTGTAAACCCACCAAAGGGCCAAGCTAATATCCCAGGCTTCATCCCTAACCTGAGAGGTGAGTATAAACCGGAGGTCTCCATGTATGTGATATATATATATATATATATATATATATATATATATATATATATGTATATGTGATATATATGTATATATGCCATTTCTTTAGAAAAAACAGCTACAAGTTAATTGTAGTTAGAAACCTCTTTTCATAATTGAAAAGGTTCTCTAGTACAATTTATTCTCACCTTGTTATGGTTAGAAATTTGTATCTCCTTTCTTTCTTTTTACTGGTACCAAGGTTTGGAACTTAGATCTTACTCAGGACCAGTATTCTACCTCTTGAGTCGTGTTTCCAGTCAAGCTGTTTGCTGGTTATATAGGGGATGGAATATCACCGCCCTAACTATCCAGACTGGCTTCAAACCATGCTTCTCTGTATTTTATTCTCCTGGGTAGCTAGGATTGTAGGCATTCAGCGCCACTGGCATTCAGCTATGCTCACTTTACTAAATCTGGGTCTTGGGGAAACTGTTTTGCTGTTCCTATAAAGCAATCAGGCATGTAAGGGAAGGCTATGAGCTGGCTTGGGCAGGTTTAAGGAAGCCAAGTCTAATGTCTTCGCTATTTCATTGTCCCCTCTTCTCACATCTCCTCTCTTGTTCTCCCCTTTCCCCCATATCCTTTATCATGTCAACATTTTCTCTAAATTTCCTTTTTTTTTTTTTTTTTTTAGCTAGTCCTGGGGTTTGAACCCAGGGCCTGGGCATTGTCCCTGAGCTTCTTTTGCTCAAGGATAGCACCCTATCACTTGAGCCACAGCACCACTTCTGGCTTTTTTTATTTTTAATGTGGTGCGAGGAATCAAACCCTGGGCTTCAGGCATGCTAGGCAAGTGCTCTACCACTGAGCCACTTTCCCAGCCCCTCTCTAAATTTCTTACTATGGCCTCCTGCATTTTTCTAGCCTTATCAAGATGAAGAAATTCTGACAAAATAGTATTTGTGAGAGGTCTTAGGCATCGAAGTTTGTGTTTAAGGTAGATGTTCATTTAAATTTACATTTAAAGGAGATGTTTAGCATGTTTATATTTGTGTTTAAGGTAGATGTTTATGTTTAAGGTAGAGTAGCACATAGAGAAACAAAATTAGAGAAGGGGACTACAGGGGAAACACACTAAAAGACACGATGACAGAGGGACATGGGTGACTGAGAGCTGAGAAAAGAGCCAGTGAGACAGACATATGCAGATACACTTTTCCCATCATGTGTCTTCTGCTCCTCTAAGTCTAGAGAGAAGACATGAACAGAGAGGGAGACCAGGACACACTCAACAGAGACACCCATCAGCACAGGGAGACTCTCAGAGATGGAGATGGTGAGGGAACTCAGAGAAACGTGAATGAATCTGTGGAAATGACAATTTCCACAGTGCAAGATTCACACAGAGAAACAGAGCTGCACTCGTGGTACCCTAGACATGCAGAGGGCGCCTCCTGCCCCCTCCTTGGAGCATGTGGGCTGCAGCAGCCTCTGGGACCTTCTGGAACAGCTCAGGATCTTCTATAGAGTAATGAGGTTGATTTTTTTCAGAGAAAAGTTCCACTTCAAAGGAAGTGGTCCAACTTAGAGAAAGACATAGTTGGTCACTGAGCACCGGTAGGCAATAGAGCAAGCCTGGATCCCGAGTTCCCTCGGAACCTACAGGGAAGAGAGTGGTTCACCATCTGCCTGAGGGGCTCTGCCGAAGGCTTATTATTGTTCAGGAAAGAGCGAACTTATAATACAGCTGTGAAGTTTTGGGGCCTTGCTACTTGTTTATTGAAGGTATGATTCTTCTCTCCTTGACAGGGCCGTTCATTCCAGGAACGGTGAACCCAAAGAACCACGCCTGTATTCCTGTCTTCTTGCCTGCAGGAACTTTGAAGGAAGGCTCGCAACTTGGAGCCGATGGAGGAGGGGGTGCAGCGTGGAAAGGGGGCAGAGTGCTCCATCCGAGGTGTTCCGTGCTGCTCACCATCTCTTGCCCATCAGCCACAAATATGCTACCCTGGCTGTCCTCAAAAGAACAGGAGGAGCAGGGTTTTATCCGTGCCTCCAGCTCTGTGCTGTTGGGTTTCATTCATCCTCAGGAAGTGAGCTCTGGCTTACTTTGGCAAGGTGACCTAGATAATCTAGCTGGATTCTGGGGGATGAGATGGGAGGGGACCTCATGAATAGTTACCAGCAGCTGAGCCTGACTCTAAGTAGGTCACCATTGGCTCTTCTGATAAAAGAATTCCAACTGCCAGTGTAGTCTATGCCTTTGAAGTTCAATGGCTTAGACACTCAGCCTGGCTAGGACTTCAATGCAACTTCCCTGACCATGAACCAAGTGAAAGGCATAGAGCGTTTGAGCCAGAAAAGATGCCTATTCTGTTTTATTTGTTCTGAACTTTAAAAAAGGTTATCTTTAAGTAGAAGCATAAAGGAATTGCCCTTTTACAAAGCAGTTTCTGAACACAGTCTATCTTGACCAATGTGAGATGCCTATTTTAAGGTAAGGTGAAAGGTTAGAGCTGTGTGAGTCACAAGGATTCAAGATGGAGCCAGAGGGAGGTAGGCTGTGTTTGACTTTGTCTTCCATGTAGCAGCCCAGGGCCTTCTGCGCATACCTTCTGTCACCAACAAGATGTGTTTTGGAACCTGGGGCAGGGAGAGGGAGATATCCTATTTCAAGTACAGAGTCCCTCATTTTCTTAATGATGTATGTAAGTGAGTACAACATTCAAAGTAGGGCTCAGATGAAGCTGTGGGGGAGGAGAAGCCTTTACAAAGGCAGTTCAGAGGCAGCAGAGATCGAGGAGAGAGAGGCAGAGAGGCCATCTCTGACCACATGGCCAGAAGGCCTGCATTGTTGCTGCTGTGTGCAGATGGGAAGGGGAGGCCCGAACCTGTGGTCAAGCAGTGTTTCTCCCTCTCTTCTTGTTTTTGCTATAAAGAGTCTTCCTCTAGGTAGAGAAGCTTGAAAAGACAATGTCATATTAATGATCAGAGTGGAGGGAAAAACATTTCACCAACCGGAAGCGTTATCTCTGTTATTCTGTTGTTATCAAACACAGCATTGCTCCTGCTTGGACAGCAATAGAACCCTTCTCAGCAGACAGAAAATGGTTTTACCCGTACGGCCTTAGGGTCTCTTTGAGGGAGAGAGGTGAGATGGGCCTGGGCCTGGGCTTTCTCCCTGCAGAGGTTCAGGCTTGGAGAAATGTCAGTTGCCCACAGTTGATGCACTGGAATGAGGATAGAATCTCCCAAAGCTAAATAGTTGGGCAATTGGAAGTCTGGACAAACTCTGAAGAGGAAGGTTCATTTGACAGCTGAGAACTCTGAGCATGGGAGAAATGGAGGGAGCCGCCTCTTTTGTTTTGCCTTGTGCATTGGGCAATCACGACTGGCATGGAAACTGCTCTTCTCAGGCACACCCCCTGCCTGAAGGAGCGTGATGGAAGACACCTGCCTGCTCAGGGCTCAGAATGCACCGAGAAAGTTCCATGGAGTCTGCTGGAGACACTGCAGTGATGTGGCGTCTCTCGAAGAAGCTGCGCCCTCTCTCCTACAGCCCAAACCCATGTGGCAACAGCCTGAATAATGTCCAGCAAGGGTGCAGATGAGTTTCATTTTGGTCAGTTCTTGAGAGATACACATCCTGTGTCCTGCTTAGACCTCACAGAGGAAGTGACCTGGGAAGGTAGTCTGAGGAGAAACAGGTGCTAGTGGAGTCTGTGGCAGATGGATGGGTAGGATATCCACTTACTGTACAATCCTTCTTGGGAAAGCCATTTATAATTTCTTGGGCTTTGCTTTTCTCGTCTATAAGTTGAGGACGAGAGAGCCTACCTCGTAAGATTATAGTTGAGATTAAGTGATTAAATATAGGTAAAGTATTTAGAGTAGCATGTGGGAATTATTGCTTTTTTTTATGGTCCTGGAGCTTCAACTCTGGGCTTGGGCGCTGTCCCTAAGCTTTTATGTTCAAGGCTAGTGCTCTACCACTTGAGCCACAGCTCTACGTCTGGCTTTTTGTAGTTAATTGGAGATGAGAGTCTCGTGGCTTTGAGCCATGATCCTCAGATCTCAGCCTCCCAAGTAGCTAGGATTACAGCATGAGCCACGGGTGCCTGCAACATTTAGGGACTATTAAGTGCATTAAATATGAGGCGATTTTTTTTTCTATTTGAGCACTTGTGACTATATGAGCACGTGCGTGTGTGTGCGCGCACACACACACACACACACACACACACACACACACACACACAGACACACACACACAGCCCTTTGGCCCTGCATGTGAGTTTGGTTGTTCATGGGAGCCAGTTAGCTGACATCTTTTTCAAAATTTAGCTCTTATTTTATTTATGTACTTTTCTGTAGTGTTTGGATTTGACTTTAGGGTTTACATTTGTAGCAGCCGTCACTAGGAACCATGCCCCTAGTACTATTTTTGGCATTAGTTATTTTAAACAGGGGCTTGCATTTATACCCAACCTGTATGAGCTGAGATCTTCCTAGTTATACTCCACTCAGCTGGGTTGGTAGCTGGATGTTACCAGCTTTGTACTGGTTGAGATGGGGCTGGGGGTCTCGCGAGCTATTTTTGCCCTGTCTGCCCTTGAACTGTCTTCTTCCTGATTTCCATTTCTCATAAAAGCTGGAATTACAGGTGTCAATCACCACAGCTAGCCAGTTAGTTAATCTACTTCCAAATAAAAGGACTAAGTGTTTTATTTTGTCTGTTTGACATCCGGGTCCTCAAACAACAAAATCTGATGATCTTCCCGTTGAATGAGCCTTGTTTTTGTTGATTTCTTTTTAATTAGTGTAAATTAATTGGACAAAGGAATTTCCTTATGATATGTGCATACATGCATAGAATGGACTTTGGTAAAATCCATCCTCTCTATATTACTTTATCTTATGCTCCATTCTCTTTTCCTTTCCTTCTTAGGAGTTTTTAATGGGTTTTATTGTGGACAGTTTTCATGTAGACATATGATTTATTTCTCTTATCAGGTATCTACATGATTTGTTCTATATCATACACTTTTATTGCCCTCTCTCTTTCCCCTCTCCTCAAACTGCCCGTCCCACCTCAAACAATTTCCCCTCCACAATCATGGTCTCGATTGTACACAGGAGGGAACATGCAGTCTTTGTCTTTCTGAGCCTGACCTCCCTTTCTTGACAAGGTATCCCCGGTTCCAGCCACTTCCCAGAAAATGACATGGTTTTATTCTTTGTGGCTGGAGAACACTCTGCTGTACATACATCCCACATTTTCTTCATCCAGGCATGGGTTGTGGAGCTCCTGGGCTGGTTCCATGCCTTCGCTGTGGGATGGGACCTTTATCCATCATGATGTATGAATCCCTACTTGGGAATTATAAAAACATACATCATAGGCTCCGTTTTTTTGGCTCACATTTCAAAGCTGGCTTCATTGTTTCTCCTTCTCTCTGGGAACTCTTCCCTTCTGGTCAAACCAGAAGTGCGATTCTCTTGAGAAATTTCTTATTTACAAATAATGCCACTCACTTTGCATCGGTATTTATTGTGTGACATTGCTTGTTGCCTTTGGTCTTCTGTGTGTATGTATGTATTGTTTTTCTTTCCTAGCTAGGGTTGTGAACCTTTAGGAAAAAAGTTTACTTATTTCTGGGACTTACCAAGTTAACACTTGCACATTCACAGGGACTGAATAAGGTGTCATGTACATAGACTATGTACAGCAAATAAGTTCAATAAAAGATTACATAACTACTCAAGACTGGTTTTTCCAAATCTGTAATGACCCAGTACTTAACTAGTAACCTATATGGAACTGACCTATTTTCCACACACGTTGACCCTCCTGGCTGAAAATTGTGTGACCAGCCTTCCTCTTCCTTCATCCACCTTCCCCTCACCATTTCCCCTGGTGACATCCCAGTGAGTGTTTTTATTAGACCCTGGGGGATGGAAGGCACCAGAATGAGGATGAGTGGGACTGTGTGTGTGTGTGTGTGTGTGTGTGTGTGTGTGTGTGTGTGTGTGTGTGTGTGTGTGTGTGTGTGAGTGTGTGTGTGTGTGAGTGTGTGAACAGAATGATTTGCACTGACTGCACTGGCTGAAGTCACATCACGTAGCTTCCCACAGGCAGAGACTGTGCCTTCTGGGTCGGCATTGCTCACTCCCACGGGAAGGTTCTTTGGCATGTTCCAGGCATGAATACCTCAGGGGGCCAGTTAGTGATGAGATCATGATTCATTGCTTCGTTTCTCAGTTCGCTTTCTCCAAGTTCACCACTGGTACTAGCAAAAGGCCATCATAAGTTCTTGGACCCATCACCCACAATCAGGGCGCGCTGTGGCATCTGCTCTCTCCTATCCTAATTACGTGGGCACGGGTACAACCCGTAGTTTCATGCAATCGTCCGAGATAAAAAATGAAGAATCAAAGGACAAACAAGTGACTCACTTTAATAGATTTGCTTCAGACAAGAGAAACCTGTAATTTCTCTTAGGCAGGCTTGACAGGCCCACGGTGGGATGAATCACACTCTTACACAAGTCTCAGAGCCGGGGCAGCTTCAGCGCTGTCAGAGTGGCTTCTTACCACAGCCAGTTGGTTCTCACTGGGTCCTCCTGAGCTCCCTGCTCTAGAGATGGGTCCTGGTCATTGAAGGGAGCCTGGGGTGTGAGTGTGGCCACGGTGATGGTGGGCAGGGTGGTGGGGCCTGCTTTCCGTACTGACCTCCCGGCTGGATGACCCTATGTCTCTGGGCTTCTAGATCTGCTTCTTGGACACCGTGAGTACCTAGCCCACACCAGCTGGACACTGTGAGTGCGTAGCCCACACCAGCCTCTTTGCTTTGGGAAGAGAGGAGTCTTTCTGTACTTAGTTGCATGGGGGGGGGGATGTATGGTTTATGATGGGATAGTCGGCTGTGCTTGATTTTTATTTTTATGTTTTTGCAAGATCCTTCTCACCATTTAGAAATGGGCTAGCTCAAAGCTGGAGAATTTCCTAAATCTTTTTTTTGGGTTTCTTTCCCATTTGTTGTTCTTCGTGGGCTCATCTGCTACGCAGGCTTAAATCGCTCACGCTTAGGAGTGCAAATGCAAGACAACCTGTCCTGCAGTTAGACTTTGTCCTTGTTCTGTCCTCTGTCCTGGCAAATTAAACTCCTTTCTTCTGGATGGAATTGAATGCAAAGCGAGAGTTAAAAGTAAATTCTCTTTTAGTGATATTGACGAAACTGTCTTTATAATAATGAATAAGAAAACATTTCTTTGGAACCGGGTACACTGAGTTCATGGGTAGGGCTGGGGAGATGGGGTAGAATAACGGAGGGGTGACATGATCCAAAGACATTGCTCCAAGAAAATGACATGTGGAACCGAAACCCCTTTGTACAACTACTTAAGAAATTCCAATTATTCTCGGATTCCGTTTCAAGGGCAGCGCTCTGGTCTTGAGAGGTTGGCGTGCGTGCTGTGTGGATGGCTTGGAACCCTGGTGGGGCCTCTCGTGCAGTCTCATTGGCTGGTGTTTTTCTCCTTCTCTGTTTTGGTACTTCAGGGGGCAGAACAGTTGCTGGCTTTATCAGTTTATTTTTTACTGCTATTTGAGAGGAGTCAGGATAGCTGGTGAGATGTCAGGATGGGATTGTCGAGACCTATCACAACTAGAATCCCGAGAGGCATCTCAGAAAAGACCCTGAGCTACAAAGAGCTGGCTGCAAGCCAAAGAGGAGATACTCTGTTTCTAAAGTCTCTAATATTTATTTTTCTCCTCTGCGTTCCATATAAAGTACCCCATCTACAGTGAAAGAAAGCCGCAGAGAGCGACTCATTGCCTTCTATTATGGAGACCTAAGAAGTTCTGGGTGGTAAACGCATACACAATTCATTTAGCCATCTGATCTTATAATGGGAGTTCTAGTTACACCACTGGAGTAGAGAGTGGTGATGGAATGAAGCCTAGAGGGCCCCCTGCACACGCACACGTGTGCACACACAACTCTGGATCACCTTGTTCTCAAGTCCCTCGCCCTTCTTTAACCCTCAGTTCACCTTTCAGGATGTCATGCCCATAAGACAAGCAGCATGTGTGAGTGACTCACTGTCTGCATGGCTCACAGAGCACGGGGAAGGGCGGGCGGGGCGGGGAGGGGGGTGGCTACCTCTCACCCCGCTGCGGTGTGGATCGGTGGAGAAGAACATACTCTTTAAAAGTGCTCCCTTTGCTGACAAATATCCCCAGGCTGTCACTGTAAGGCGTTGACATTGAGAAGTGTGAGAGCCCGCATTCCCTGCAGTCCTTCTGCATTGACTGCACTTGCAGTTCTGGGCTCACCTCTTCTTGTTTGTTTATTTTTTTCCTGGGAGTCCCAATGCCAGCTCCGGCCCAGCATGCTCAGCTGAGTTGGGAGTGCCCCTCCTCTGCGAGAGTCATCTGAGAATTCCATCCAACACACGCAGAAATCAACAAAACCCAGGCAGGCTGGCTGCAGCTTTGAACCCCAGCTCATTCACACACTCACTTCTAGGGAAGGCAGGAGGGATGGGAGAGAATGTTTACGAACACCAGAGCCTCTGAACCTGGGGGTGGGGGGTGGCGGCAGTGTCTTAAGTTGTAGAGACGGCATAGAAAGAGACACGGCAGACCTACTCGTATGGGTAGTAAGGTCTCCCTCCCCTCCCCTCCCCATTCCTCTCCCTTTCCATCCCTTCCTCTTCCCCTCTCCTCCTCTCCCCCTCCGTTTTCCTCCTCCCTGTTCTGTATAAAGTACTCCATGTACAGCAAAGGAAAGCCACAGAGGGTGACTCAGTGCCTTCTGTTATTGAGGCCTAAGAAGTACTGGGTGTTAAACGCACCATCAGTTAAGGATCTACCTTAAGACTGTTCACAGTGTATTTCATTAACTTACCGTGCTCACAAGAACTTTCCACCTACACCACAGGACCACTGATTCCATGCACACATCTGAACATTTTTGCAAACTCACTACCACCACACACATTGCCTGTCCTTCCTCTGTTTACTCACGGGAAACTTGAAACTCTAAGACAAGCGTGAGGCTCCCCTATAGGGGTCTGTGGCTCCTCTTTTCAGCTCAAGGCCCCTTGGACTTATGGAAATCTCTTTCAGGCTCAGTTCCACCCAGGAAGGGCCTGATGGCAGAGCAGTGGGCGGTGGCTGCTCCCTGGATAGAGATGGATCCCCGTCTCTGTCTATACTGGTGAGAGCTAGGCCTCACGCCCATGTGAGCTCTCCTCTCACCTGGGCCGTGGCTGGGCTGTGTTCCCAGTGGACACTGCTCACACCTGGTGCGCTTTCTGACAAATAAGAGGCACTTGAAAAATGGTTGGTAGATGGAATCAGTGCCTGTACTTCATGAGATGCAAGAGAAAACAGGCTTAGTAGTTCAAATAGTTTATAAACAGTAGACATAGCATTGTAACCTAGCTCTTTTTTTCCTGTTTTTACATATACTTATATTTGGGATCTAACTACCATGTAGGAGAGAAAACATGCACCCTTTGTCTGTAATTATTTTTAGGACTATCCATTTCCTTGCAAATACACAGTACGATTCATCCTGAAGGATAAATAAGATTCCATTGTATATCTGTCTATCTTATATATCATATCATATATGTCTGTCTGTCTGTCTCTGTCTCTGTCTGTCTGTCTGTCTGTCTGTCTGTCTGTCTGTCTGTCTCTCTCTCTCTCTCTCTCTCTCAGTTTTCTTAATCTACTAATCCATTGTAAGGCATCTTGGTTATCTCCCTAACTTGACTATGGCAAATAGTATAGCAATGAACATCAGTGTGCAAATATGCAACCTCTTACTGGCTCTAAAATCTGTATTTTTTTTTAGCTTTTGTTTTTAAAGAGCTGAGGACCAAACTCAGGGCCTTCTAATTACCTTGTAAATGCTCTTCCACCTCCTCTTTATCTGCATGCTGGTTTGTTCATCAGTGAGAGGAAGTCTCAGTGCATGCCCCAGTAGCAGAAAATTGTGCACACCCAGGTCACTTTGCCGCTTGTCTCCAGATGCATAGAGGAGCAGTACAGTGCAGGGCAGTAGTTCTCCTTCAGCCATGTTTGGCTGTGTCCCTGGAGACACTTGTGGCTACTGCACCTGCAGACTGAGGGGTTGCTACTGGGATCTATTAGGCAGAGGCTGGGGATACCATGAAGCGCCTTGCAATACACAGGACAGCCCCAACAATGAAACACCAACCAGCCCTGAATGTCAGTAGCCCTGAATGTCAGTAGATTAGAGGTGTCATTGTAGAGAGGATGCATGGCTCTCAAGCATGGCCACTGGGTTCAAATTCTGGACTCTTCCCACCCCTTAATTTTGTAGGACATGTTTGAATTATTTTTGCTGTTTAAGAAAGCAGTTGATGGCCAGGCGCCCGTGGCTCACACCTGTCATTCTAGCTACTCAGGAGGCTGAGATCTGAGGATGGAGATTCAAAGCCAGCCTGGGCAGGAAAGTCCATGAGACTCTTTTTTTTTTTTTTTTGGTTGGTTGTGGGGCTTGAACTCTGGGCCTAGGTGCTGTCCCTCAGCTCTTCAGTTCAAGGTGAGCGCTCTACCACTTGAGCTACAGCGCCACTTCCGGTTTTCTGATGGTTTATTGGAGATAGGAGTCTCACGGTCTCTCCTGCCCGGGCTGGCTTTGAACCGCGATCCTCAGATCTCAGCCTCCTGAGTAGCTAGGATTACAGGTGTGAGCCACCAGGGCCCGGCTTCCATGAGACTCTTATCTCCAATAAATCACTCAGAAAACCAGAAGTGGCACTGTGGTTCAAATGATAAGAGTGCTAGCCTTGAGCTGAAGAGCTGAGGGACAGCGCCCAGACCCAGAATTCAAGGCCCACAACCGACCAAAAAAACAGAACAAAAAAAGAAAAGAAAGGAACCCTCTGGAAGCAGATGCTTAGCCAGCTAGGTAGGTGCTCTGCTGGTATTGTGAAGTGAACACTTAGGGCTGACTCTGCCTTCTTTCTCTGTCACAGGTTAAAATCCTAATGTGCAAAAATGAAGGCCCAGGTCTCCTCGTTTTGCTGCTTGGTGCTTCTTCTGGTCGTAGAACGTTCCCATTCCAGATCCAAGATTCACCCAAAAGTAAGTGTGATCCACCCCTCTGAGATCTCCCAAGGAGAGCTCTCTGTTCCTCTGGTGGTCGAGAATTTGGATAAAGTACCACACCGATTTTAAATGGAATTTCAACTGCCTGTCATTTTATCCTTACTGCTAATAGCTTTGTAGAGCAGGAAACTTAGAAAAGCAACGTGAAGAGGGGGTCGGAACTTTCCCAGAGAGCATCAGTACAGTGCGCCCATCTCTAAGTGAGCCACAGCGATCAGGGACAGGCCCCGACGCAGAGGAGACAGTAGAGGTCCCACAGAAGAACAACCTAGATTCAGATCTTAATGTTGCTTCTCACTCATTACACAACCGTTCCACTTTTCTGACACTTAATTTTCTTATCTATAATATGAGGCTTGTTTTGAAAGATAACACAGTACAATAGAAGTAGAGATTTATGATCCCATTACTGCAATCCAATGTATATTTCTGGTATCTACTCGTTTTTCCTTTCTAGATAGTGGTGGGAAGACAGATTAGTTACCTTTCATCTTCCAGTGTACAGGCAGAGACAGGTGGGAATACAATTGTCATCTCTGAGCTCTTCCTGGATACTTAAAACTTGACAAAAGATGTGCCAATCTACGAACTTGACCTTCAGAGTTTGTGACCTCCAAGATTCCGTCCTGGAGGACAGTGTGTTCTCATTCATGTTCCTCCAACAAGTTTCTGCAATGCCATCCCACAGATCTGCCACAGTTTTCTTCCTAGTCCTGTACACATTTTCCCCTTCGCATTTACCTGGAACCTCTTAAGCTGAGAAGAGAGAGGAGAGAACCTCAATAAAGTGGACCCTTGTGAATTTATATTTTTCAGGATGGAGAGAAACTTCAAAGTCCCCCAGGGCCTGGGAATGCTAAGCCTGGAAGGACACAAGGTAAGTGGGCCTAGGCCCTTTGCTCCCATGTGGAGACAGGATAAGAAGAAAGGGAAGATGTGGATGTTACAGGCATGTCCCTGAACCATGAGTTTTACCAACAAAATAATACACGTGGATACCTTCTCCATATCGCTAGCCCTGATAGATTTTCTTACAATGATACCTTATCAATCACATAGCCAATGAAGCAAGTTCATGAATATTCACATGTGCCTTAGAATGGTAGTCAGCTGTTCATTTTCAAACCCCCAAAGGGAAATACATCTGTTGAAATTAATGAGCTCTCAGGGCAGGAAAAGGGCAAGATAACTTTCCTTCTTCCTTCAAAAGTATTATCAGCTTAAATGTATGGGACAACTGTGCATGATGTCTGTTAAAGCAGAGTGAGATGAATAAAATGGTGAGACTTGTTACTCTACATAAATAGGAAGTAAAAGAAGGAGGAGATCCTTAGGAGTAATTTATAGAGATTATGTAACAGCAGGAGTAACCAGATTCTGCACAGCCACAGTCAGGTATACTTTGGATGGCAAACACATCCCTATGTAAATATGGCACTGGAGAAGCAGAGGAGAGAAAGGTAGTCACTAGTTAGTGAGGCATGCATAATCACCTGGATCTACATGTTATGCATGATGATGAATATGAGCACACAAACATTTAGGTTGTGTAAGGTTTGGAACATACTGTGTCATCATCTCCGGCTAAATGAAGAGATTAAGAACTAATTTGCAGCAAATAATAGGTATACTTGGTGGACATCAAGGAAATGAGTGAACACGCTGGATTCCTTTTTCAGGGAATAGAGTCACTGTGCAAAGCTGCCCAGGTAATAAACATGGCCACACCTCTGGGCTTTCAGCCTGTTGGCCATACAGTGATACTGTTCAATGACTTTATAGCTCTCAGCATCATCTGCTTCTTTCTAATTTCACTGTCACAGTGATATGGCAACTCTCTTAGGATCGCGTCAGTGGACGTATTCATAGACCCTGTGTTTTGTCTGGTGCTAACCCATTCTGTCCCATGGATCAAAGTTCAGGAGCCACTGGTGTGGCCCATGACTATTCCCACTCATTTGTATACTGTCTTTGGCTGCTTTCACAATAGGAATGGCACAACTGAGTAGGTTCTACAGAGCTCCATGAACAGCTTCAGTGCCTCAACTCTTTACTCTCCAGTTTGAGTTGCCATTCTAAACAAACTTAAAAAAATAGATAGGATACCTAATTAAATTTAGATTTCAGATAAACAAGGAGTAGAACTTCATGGGTCATGTAGACACGAATACATTATGTATTACTGAGCTGAAGTTTACAGTCCATCCTCTTGATCTTCAGATCCTGTATTTCCAGATTTGCCTGCTATTGAAATTGGTTAGTAATGCACGCATCAGTCCTCAGGGTTTGGGGGTCATTCACAGACAGGCAGAGAGCAGAGAACAGTTGAATTGCCAGATGCGCAAGTTTCCCCTTGAGCTTGGACAGCGAGATACCCGACTTCTTTCTCATGCAGCAATGCTGTCATCTCCCAGTCAATGTGGCGTCACGGTGATTTTTCTGGCTTAAATGATCCCTGACCACAGGGCGCAATAGTCCTGTCCAGTGTTTTTTAAGCCAAAGAAGGCTGTGATGCGCTTCCTGGAGAAGATAGTGGTGGAAATAAACCTTTCTTATGTATGCAAGAGCTCTGCCCATGAACAGAATTGATCATGTATATTAAATAAAGTGCTCTCACACAGAAGCACACATGGAATCACCCAGGAATTGGCTCGTTGATGAAAATGTTATAGTAGGTAGCCTGAGATTGTCACATTGGCTCAGGATTTGCTAATTCAGGGTTCACGATAACTATTTGGAAAATAACTCTTGCGAATAATAATAATTGACCATATCTGAAAAGAAAATTAGTATTTGAAACGGGCCTCCTATATTTTATCAAGAACTCCCTTCACCCAGTTTTCTGCAGGAAAGCTTGCTGGTTCCTATTCTATGCTAGTGTCAATAATGAATCTCATCAGAATTTTCTGGTAACTCTCGTGCTATGTCTTTACAACCTGAACCTTCCTTCTTTTCCTCTCTTACTGTTCCCTGCCTTAGGCCTGTCCGAATGCTCTGCCAATTTCCTTTTCCACGTGCGCTCACTGGGCCTGGCCTCAGGCTTCACCATCCACCGATGAGCTCTAAGTTTTGCAGTACAGACAGTTTCATGTTACTGTCAAACCTCTGGGGAGCCATCCCCCCAAAAGATATCCCTCCAGAATGAATCAGATGCCCCTGTTAGACTGTGGACATTCTAGTTGTGTGTCTCACTTGGTTTTGTGTTTTTCTTTCAGAGGGATGCCACGGGTCCTGTGTCTCCTCTTCCACCTGCAGGGAGCCCTGTGCTAAACACTTCCGAGGACAAGTCGGGTTCACGTGTCATCAAAACACGTGGCAAAAATCCACCGAGACGTGCACCAGCCTATCAGTGGAAGCACTTTTTAAGGTGAGGATGCATTGGGAAGATGAGCTAATCACCTGGGATCAGTGGGGACACTTATAATCGGCTCTATTCTGCATGACAATATGTCTTAGGGAGGACTTGAGAAAATCTAGACTGGGCCAAATATGTCTTTCATCCAGCCAACTTTTCTTTTCAGATTCTTCCCTCCTAACTCCTTCCACTTCTTTTCTTCTGGTGTCTTTCCTAAAGGGAAGGGGACTCGAAACTTCTTTATGCTATTGTTTGGTCGTTAGAGGTTAAATTTTAGCTTGTGTGTGTGTGTGTGTGTGTGTGTGCGCACGCTAAAATTTGAACTCAGGGCCTCACGCCTGCTAGACAGGTGTTCTACCATCGAGTCATACCCCCTACCCTATTTTTACTAGTTCTTTTTTTTTTTGACACAGGATTTCACCTCCTGCCTGAGTTCGTGCTTGGACTTGATTCACTTATTTTATTTTCCCTGTTGTTCCTGGGGTGACAGGTGGGGTCTACTGCACCCACCTTTTCTCTGTTGAGAGGGAGTTTTATAAACTTTAGAACTGTGATACTCCTGATTTAAACTTCAGTGTAACTGGGATGCCAGGTGTACACCATTTTGCCCAACCTAGCTATGTGTTTAGAAGGGGGTCTTGTGAAGTCTTCAGCCCAGATGCCCTCAAATGTCAATCTTCCCATTCTTAGCTTTCCAAGTAGTTACGATTACAGACATGAGCTGCTGGTGCCCAGCTTAACTGTCACTTTTGTGTGTGTGTGTGTGTGTGTGTGAAAATACTGTACAGAGGGGTTACAATTACATGGGCAAGATAGTGAGTACATTTCCTATCAAGCATTGTAGCCTCCTCCTTTGTTTCCCCTCCCATCCCTTCCCATCTTCCCCTGCCCCCACCCAATCCTCTGCCCTCCCCCCCACCACCAAAGTTGTAAAGTTCGTTTTCAACATAACGACTTGTACATCTCATTGTTGCAATGGGTCCACCTGTATCCCTATTTAAACGATTTGTTTTTCCCCTTCCCCTCCACAAATTATACCGACATCAAATACAGTGAAAGCAGGGGTTATACCATGGGGGAGGGACTTACCTGTCACTTTTAAAGGTAAATACGTATGCTTCTCACACAAGTCACTAATTCATCCAGCTCAAGTTAAATTATAGTTGACATTTTCCTAGTGCTTTCAATACTTTGCCCAGAAGAAAGGAGAAATATGTGATCTGAAGGGAATTTTAAAGAAATCAGTAAATGCAACATATCTCAGTTAAAGCACCTGCTGTTACATCCTTCCATTTAGCAACCACTTCTTCTGTCTTCTCTCTGTGACCTCACCTTGCCTTTACTTCTCAGCACCCAACTTCCCTCAGGACCACGTCTGTCTCTACCTGTCTTCTCCATGTGCCTTCTCCGTGCCTTTGGTCTTCTCAGTTTGACACGTGTTAGGTACACTGCCATTTTTTTTAAATTGCCAGCAACTTTAGTTTTATTTTCAAACAACAGGACTCGAGTGGAGCGTCACAGCTTTCCTTGGCCTCATCGTCTATTCCTCTACACATTCTTGGCTTCCGAGCTCCACAGCCCATTGAGAACGTCGTGCAGGGAATCCTGCAGCACTGCCCCCTGGATTATTCTTGCATCATCGAGGCTGTGAGGTCGTCCGAGGCCACGTCGGGAAATATCGCCTTTGTAGTGGAGTTACTGAAAAACATCTCTGCGCACTTGTCTGAGGATGTCACTCAGGAGAAGATGCAGGTACTTGTCCTTAGTTTCATTAAACCCATTTCCTTTTCTTTAAACATTATACTTGAGGGGTTCAAAATGTGCAACAATTCCACAGCAACAACCGCAGACATTCCACTCAGCGCTGCACCTGGGCTCTTTCTATTTCACGGAAGAATTCAAGAGGTGAGAGGAGTTTTGAAAAATGCATAATGATAAGCAGGAGCCTTAGACTTGAGTCCATTCTAGTGTTTTCAAAAGAGCATTGTGTGGAACCCAGCTGCGCAGAGAAATGGGCACAGACAGGCCAGGTTTCAAGCAGACCTGCAGCACAGGGGCCGTGGGTAGCTCTGGGTTAAATGAAGTTAGCGAGCATCCTTCCGTCAGGACTCTCCAGAGTCTTCAGTGTGCTATCGAAGGGAGGAGAGAGGGATTAGGTATGCAGTATTTCTCAAGCTTAGATTGACATAGATCTGCTGCCCTGCCCCTCGATGACACAGCCAAGTGGGAAACGGGTTCTCTAACCTGTAATTTGGAAATGCTACCTTGGAGACAATCATAAAGCAGGTAAAAAAACCTTAGGTGCCATGCATACATTCATATATATGTATCTGTATCTGTATAGATGGGTGTATGTATATATGTATAAATAATATATAGATATATATATAATATAGATGTGTCTGTATCACATATATGTATACAGCAATCCAACTTTATTTGTGTATTTCTTACATACAGTGTTGACCAAGCATGCCCCCCCCAAAATTCAAAAACCAAAAAATAAATTTAAATTCCAGAACATGTGCCTCAAAGTTCAGTTGATGCAGAGGCCCTGAGTCAGCTCTGTCTCATCACCAACTGTCTCCATAGACTCCTTGCTCTTACTTTTGTGAAAATTTGCTTCCCCAATAGCAAATGGTCCTCCAAATCCCGAGGTAAACGTTACTGTGCTCACTTCGATAAAGTGAGGACTTTAGATTGGTTGGATGGTGGCAGGTCTTTAGTGGGAAAGGACTCAAACCTTTGCATTACAGCACTGAATTCTTCACATTGTCATCATGGATGGTTTTTCCTCAGATGAAGTCACCTTGGCACAAGATACTCATGGATACCAATAGCATATTGCATTATATTATCATATTATACACAGGCACACATACTCTATATTATATCATCTGTATTATATCATCTACCATTTTATCTGTAAAGCCATCTATGTATCTATCTATCTATGTATTTTGTTTGTATCTATCTATCCATCCATTCATCTATCTATATATCATCTATGTATCTATGCATCTGTGTATCTATCATCCATCTATATGTCTATCCATCCATGTATGTATGTATCTATCTATCCATCCATCTGTGTATCTATGTATCTATGTGTATATCTGTCTACGTATCTATCCATCCATCCATCCATCTCATACATTCCTTCTCTCTGTGTAGTCCTACTAATGTCAGATTCTAATGCCTGGGGAGTGTGGCGATAGGTCTACGAAGTACAAGAGGCCGTTACGCATCTCACGGTCTTGCCGTCTAGTAGGGTGGCGCAGGGACCCTGGGCGAGGGGACCCTGGGCGAGGGGACCCTGTCGTGTCTGCCGGACGCGCGGGGCTCGGCTCTCAGCCGCGCACGTCTCTCCTCCTCCGTTGCAGAGCTACAGCGCGCTGGCCAGCCACGTCCTGCAGCCCGCCGCCCTTTCCAACTGGGCCTACGTCCCGGACCGCAACGCCAGCTCGGACCTGCTGGAGGCGGCCGGCCGGTTCGCGGGGCGGCTCCGCCCGGAGGCCGACGGGGCGGAGCGCGCGGTGGCGGGGCCGCTCTTCATGCAGACCCGGGGCGCTCGCCTGCTGCGCAACGCCTCCCACCCGAGCCTGACCTTCTCCTGGGGCGCCAACCGGACGGCGGGGGGCGGCCTCCTGGGGCGGATAGACATCCCGCGCGGGGAGCTGCGGGGCCTGCCCCCCGGGCCGGCCCGGGCCGTGGGCGTGGCCTTCCCCACGCTGGGCGCGGTGCTGGGCGGCCCGGAGCGCGGCGCGGCCGGGACGGTGCTGTCCGTGGTGCTGCCCGAGAGGCTGCAGGAGGTGCTGCTCACCTTCGAGAGGAGCGGCGGCTCGCCCGACGGCCCGGCCCGGTGCGTGGGCTGGCACGCGTCCCGCAGGGCGTGGGACCCGCACGCGTGCCGCACCGTGTGGGACCTGCGCGGCCAGGTCGGCTGCTGCTGCCGCCGCTCGCAGGCCGTCACCTCCTTCTCCATCCTCATGTCCCCCGCGACGCGGACGGAGACGGCGCTGGGGTACGTGACGGGCGCGGCGCTCGGCGTGTCGGTGCTCAGCCTGGCGCTCTGCCTGCTGGCCGAGGCCCTGGCCTGGTCGCAGGTGGCGGCCACGGAGATCTCGTACCTGCGGCACGTGTGCATCGTGAACATCGCCGCCTCGCTGCTGGCGGCCGACCTGTGGTTCCTGGTGGGCGCGCACGCCCGCATCCAGAGCCGCGCGTGGTGCGTGGCCGTGGCCTTCTTCCGCCACCTCTCCTACCTCTCCGCCTTCTTCTGGATGCTCTTCAAGGCGCTGCTCATCGTCTACGGCGTCCTGGTGGTCTTCCAGCGGCTGCTCAAGGCGCGCATGCTGGCCGCGGGCTTCGCCGTGGGCTACGGCTGCCCGCTGGTGATCGCGCTGACCACCGTGGCCGTCACGCAGCCCCAGGGCGGCTACCTCCGGTGCGACGCCTGCTGGCTCGCCTGGGACCGCACCAAGGCCCTGCTGGCCTTCGCGCTGCCCGCGCTGGCCGTGGTGGCCGTGAACCTCGCCGTGGTGCTGGCCGTGGCCGTGGCCGCGCACAGGCCCTCGCGCGGCGGCGCCAAGGCCCGGCCCGCGGCCGCCGTGCTGCGCGTCGGCAAGACCGTGGCCCTGCTCACCCCGCTGCTGGGCCTCACCTGGGGCTTCGGCGTGGCCACGCTGGTGGAGGGCGCGCCCCTGGCCTTCCACGGCATCTTCGCCCTGCTCAACGCTCTGCAGGTACGTCCCGAGGACCCCGGTACGTCCCGAGGACCCCGGGCCTGCTGCGGCCCGGCCCGCCTCAGCCCGGCGGGGGAGGACTGGGCGCAGCGGCCTGGCCTTCCGGGCTCCTCCCCCTCCTCCCCCTCCCCTCCTCCCCCTCCTCCCCCTCCACTTCCTCCTCCTCCCCTTCCCCCTCCTCCCCCTCCTCCCCTCCCTTTCCTCTCCCTTCCCTCCCCTTCCTCCCCCTCCCCCTCTCCTTCTCTTCTCCTCTTCCCTCCTCCACCTCCTCCTCCTCCCCCTCCCCCTCCTCCCCCTCCTCCTCCTCCTCTCCTCCTCCTCCTCTCCTCTTCCTCTTCCCCCTCCTCTTCCTCCTCCTTTCCCTCCCCTCTTCCTCACCTCCTCCTCCCTTCCCCACCTTGTCTCCTCCTTCTCCCCCTCTCCTCCTCCTCCTCCTCTTCTCCTCCTCCTCCTCCCCCTCCTCCTCCTCCTCCCCCTCCTCCTCCTCCCCCTCCTCCTCCTCCCCCTCCTCCTCCTCCCCCTCCTCCCCCTCCCCTTCCTCCTCCTTCTTCTTCTGTTGGCCCTGGGGCTTGAACTCAGGGCCTGGGCACTGTCCCTGAGATTTTGTGCTCAAGGCCAGCGCTCTACCACTGAGCCACAGCTCCACTTTCCGCTTCTTTCTGGTGTATGTGGTACGGAGGAACCAAACCCAGGGCTCCATGCGTGCAAGGCAGCCCTCTACCACTGAGCATTCCCAACCCCCATCGTTATTATTATTTTTAAAAATTCTAGTAAAGGTGATTACAGAGGGGCTACAGTTACATGAGCCAGGTAACGAGTACATTTTTTTAAACTTTCCTTTTTGAACAGTCACCCCTCCCTCATTCTCTCCCCATTTCCCCCCTCCCCAGCCCTCCCCTCCTGGTTGTACAGCTCCTTTCCCGCGGAGTGTCTAGTGGGTGTCACTGCTGAACGGGGCACCTTTGTCCCCTCATCTCTGTGCTTCCCCTTCCGTTCCCCAGATTAGATAAACTTATTTACAAGACGAAGAGAACAGAGATAAAAACAGCAACAAAAGGGAATAAACTAGAGAGAAAAAGAAAGAAAGGAAGAAAGAAACAGAAAGAAAGAAAGAGAAAGAAAGGAAGGAAAGAGCCACAAACAGTACAATAATAATAAAAACCCCTCTTGTTTCTGCTTCTTGGAGTTCCTGTTGATCGGCATCATTTGACATGATCATCATTTGACATGATCATGTGTATATTTGACTGAAACATCTCTCAGTCTGTGGATGGCCAGATTGGAATTAGCAGATCAGTGCAGATGCCTGTGAATTTCCTTCCTTTTCTCTTCCCTGGTGATCCACCTGTGTCCTTCCTATAGGTTCAATGTTGGAATTGACCTTGTCTTAGTAAGGACTATTTTTGGATCAGGCATCTGTGAAACTACACTGGCATTGTGCCTCCAAACAAGCACAACTTTATCCTTTCTCTAGCTTGGGAACTCGAGGGGAATAGCCATTCTTCAATAGAATGAACAATAATAGTCCTTGACCATGGGATGTCAATCAATCAGGAGTTTTCATACATTGCTATTCCCTGCACAGTAAGTGATGTAAATTGTTAGTTATGGCAGTAGACCTTGCTGTAGGCCCTGAGTCTTGGGTAAGTAACTTTTGATCTGCAAAGTAGAAATAAGGATCTAGAATGGATTCTATTGTCTTCTCACACAAGGATTGAGAAGACCGTCTCAAAGTTGTGTCAAAGTGGTTTTACTCCCTCCTGCTCCTAAGCCTGCACCTTTTGGCTATCACTAGCCAGACTGTTTTCTGGATCTATGAGTAATAGAAAATTTGGCAAGACCGTAGCCTTAATTATGCTTTTAATTGGCAGTTGGCAAACTACAGCTTGCCAACTCTTTTTGTAAATAGGGCTTTTCTGGAACACACTCCTGCTCCTTTCTTGACCCTTTCTCTTTGATTGCCTTTGAGCAACAAAGACACATTTCAATAGTTCCAGAAGTGTAGGTCCTGCAAAGTCTAGAACATTCACTATCTGTACCTTGTGGAAAAAGCCTAAGTATCATTACTTAAACAACGCAGCAAAGGCATTGCTAGGAAGGTGTCACTAACAGACTGGTGGTAGTGATGATGTTTGTTTTTGCTTTGGGTCTTTTTTTTCTTGGATTCACATAAATTCCCTACTCTTGAAGAGGCTGTAGTGACTAATAATAATCTCATCTTTTTTTCCCTCTTACTTTACAACTTAATTCAGCTGCTAGAATTTTTGTTGTGTATTTCTTTTTCAGAGAATTTGTGTTTCTCTTTTCTTGATAGGAAGACAAAGGCCAAAACACTTTCAGTTACATAGAAATCTCTTTCCTCAGACCTGTATGTTAAAATAGATTTATTTCTGGCTACCTGATCAATGCTTCTTCATCCTGAAACGCTCCTTAGGTCATGTGGAGATACTCTTGACCTCCCAGATCTTTGTAGATTTCCTTGTCTTTAATGCAGAAAGTTCCCCTACCATAGAAGACCCTGGAGTTTCCTATTTAGAGAATGTCAAGTACACCTGTATAGACTAGAACATGAGGTTCCTTTTCCTAAGACAAATCCCACGATGGTGATTTGTCAGTATCCAGGTTCCACGCCACGCCACGTGTATCGATGATCACCAGGCAGAATAGCTATGTAAATATTTGGAAAGGAAGTGTAAGATTTTGCCAGATCAAAGACCTGATGTCTGTCG
The DNA here is from genome assembly GCF_024711535.1 of Dipodomys merriami. Lineage (NCBI taxonomy): Eukaryota > Metazoa > Chordata > Mammalia > Rodentia > Heteromyidae > Dipodomys > Dipodomys merriami. The sequence continues at coordinate 1,065,616 of NW_027202937.1, read as the reverse complement.
TCATTTATTTTACAAACACCAACCACCCACAGGCTCAGCCCCCCCAGGTGGTCCTCACCCAGGGGAGGAGGGAGACTCCACGGAATGACCCATCCACATTCGTGGAATCATAGTGCTGTCGCACACATGCTGTCCCCAAGGCTAACGGGAGGAACAGCGTGGAAACCACAGCTGGGGTGCTGTCTGAGAAGCAGCTCCTCACGGTTCTGTTGCGCTTCCCCACAGGGCTTCTTCATCCTGCTGTTCGGAACCATTATGGACCACAAGGTAATACCCATCACAGCAGCCATTTCCCACGTGGCTAAGGGAAGCAGGGCTGAGGTGGTTTTGGCTGAGGTGTGATGGCGGGGAGCCCGGTTGTCAGGAGGACGTGGATATCAGCCTTCAGGCTGGCAGAGAGAACCAGATTCTCTTGTGTGCCTCATGGAGTTGGAAGGAGGCTGTGTATGAGTGCTGTCAGTGAATGAATAAAACCAGGATGACATGGCAGATGGGTTCTAAAGGGAGTGACAACTAAGCTCAGCGTTCATCCCAAGGGTTTATTCACAAAACACTGCTCATCAAAAAATACTCTATACTCAACACTGATACAGTTTTTTTTAATTTAATTTAAATTTTATTTTTTTAAATTTAATTTTTTTTAAATTTAATTTTTAATTTTAATTTTAATTTAATGTGGGTGTGGCTGAGGTTGCTGGTCTCAGAGTTTCAGGAGTCAAGTCTGAAGCTTGGGAATCCTGTTGTTTCTCTGACATCTTTGAAGCATTCTCACTGTCCTTGCTTTCCAGATAAGAGATGCTTTGAGGATGAGGATGGCTTCACTGAGGAGGAGATCCAGGGCGGCGGAGGTGAGTCCCCCCCTCCCCCCCTCCGCCATCCACTACCCACACTGGGGTTCTAGTTATACAGACTTAACCAAAGCAGTTCAGGACCCAGGATTTGTGAGCAAATAGAACCAACAAGACATTCCAGGCTCACTTAGTTCTTTGTTTTATCAAGTTGAAGTATTCTGCTTATGCAGAAGATGAGAACATATTCTTGTTTTGAAAAAAATTATTTGTTTTTATTGTAAAGGTGGTGAACAGAGGGGTTGCAGTCACGTAGGTTAGGGCACGAGCACACGTCTTTTTGAAGGGTGTCACCTCTTCACTAATTTTCTCCCAGCTTTTTCCCTCCCTACTCTTCTCCCCCACAAGTTGTATAGTTCAAGCTGTATTTGTTCACCCTTTGTTCCACCATTTCTGTGATCTCCTTACCCTCTCCCAAACAGATAAACTTACATGCATGACAAAAGGTACAGAAATAAAAAAACAGCAACCAAGGAGAAAAGAACAAGCAATTTCCATTTTGTGGAGTTCATTTCAATAAACATCCTTTTATATGATCATATGCACATAGCTCTTGAGCCTTTGTGATCCTCTCCTAAGAATATCTTGCTTTGGCTTCACTGTGTGAATGTTTAGAGTCCTGTTTATCATGTCCAAGTGTAATTTTTGGTCTTTTACCATCCATTGTGTTTACTTGTAGATTTATAGGCACATTCTAATTACCACAAATGAAGGAAAACATGCAACTAATGTTTCTTTGGGTTTGGCTTACTTCAGTTACTATGATTATTTCCAAGTCCTTCCATTACCTTACAAATGAGACAGTGTCATTCTTTCTGATGGAGGCATAGAATCCCATTGCATATATATACCACGTCTTTTTGATCCATTCACCCACTGAAGTGGCATCTAAATTGATTCCATATTTTGGCTATTGTAAACAATGCTTTAAAATGAACATGGTAATACTGTTAGCTTTATTGTGGCATTGTTTGTGTTCTATTGGACGAATGCTCAGGAGTGGAATCGCTGGGTCATAGGGGAGCTTTGTGTTTAGTTGTTATTGATTTTTTGTCGGTTGTGGGGCTTGGATGCTGGGCTTGGGCGCTGTCCCTGTGCTCTTCAGCTCAAGGCGAGTGCTCTACCACTTGAGCCACAGCACCACTTCTGGTTTTCTAGTGGTTTATTGGAGATAAGAATCTCACAGAGTTTCTTGTCCGGGCTGGCTTTGAACCATGATCCTCAGATCTCAGCCTCCTGAGTAGTTAAGATTACAGCTGTGAGCCACCAGCGCCCAGTGTGTTTAGTTTTTTGAGGAACCTCTATACTGCTTTCCAGAGTGGTTGAACAAGTTTACATTCCCAACAACAGTGTAGTAGCATTCCCTTTGGCCATATCCCAACTAGTGTCTGTTATTGTTAGTTTTCTCTATAATGGCCATTCTAACTGGAGTGAGGTGAAACCTCAATGTTGTTTTGATTTTCATTCCTTTATGTCCAGAGATGTTGAACATTTCTTCATGTGTCTATTGGCCATTCTTACTTCTGCTCCTGAGAAGTCTCTCTTTAAGTCTTTAGCCCATTTATTAACGGAGTCATTGTTTCTTTGAGGGCTTGTTTATGGGGGGTTTAATTTTTTTGATCTCTATATTTTACATATGAGGCCCTTGTCCGATACATAGCTAGTAAAGATTTTCTCTCATTCGGTGGGCTTTCTCCAAATAGGAGTAAAGCTACCCCTCTTTGCAGATGATGTGATCCCATATTTGAAGAACCCTATAGATTCCTCTCCCAAGTTATTTGGGCTGATTGGAAACTTTGGCAAAGTAGCAGGGTATAAAATTAATGCACAAGAAGCAGTAGCTTTTCTGTATGGCAACAATGAGAAGATGGAGATTGAAGTCAGGAAAGTAATTCCATTTGTAATAGCCTCAAAAAAGTACAATACCTAGAAATTAACTTCACCAAAGATGTGAAGGATCTCTATTATGAAAAATTTAAAAATCTGAAAGAAGAAATTAAAACAGATTTAAGGAAATGGGAAAAAAAGACTCCATGCTCCTGGCTTGGAAGGATTAACATTGTGAAAATTGAACAGAGCTATCTACAGATTCAGTGCAATACTCATCAACAAAATCCCAACAACATTCTGCAATGATATAGAGAAAGCAAGCTAAAAATTCATATGGAATAGTAGAAGACCCCGAAGAGCAAAAACAATCCTTAGCAGGAAGTATAATGTTGGAGGAATATCAGTACTAACTTTCAAACTATTACAAAGCCATAGTAATAAAAAAAAATAAGAGTGATAATGGCACAAGAATAGGTCTGAGGACCAATGGAATCAAACAGAAGACTCAGAAATTAACCTATAGACTCATAGACACCTAATATTTGATAAGGGAGCCAAGAGCACAGGTTGGAAGAAAGAGCCCCTTCAACAAATAGTACTGGCAGAATTGGCTATACACATGCTGAAAACTGAAGCTAGATCCTTATATGTCACCCTGCACCAGAATCAATTCCAAATGGTTCAAAGGCCTCAGTGTAAGGTCTGATACCGTGAGCGTATTACAGGAAGGCATAGGAGAAACACTAGGGTTCTGGGGCACAGGTCTAAACTTCCTAAGTAAAGATCCAGAATCACAACACATCAAAGAAAGACTAGATAAATGGGGTTGCATCAAATGGAAGAGTTTCTGCACGGCAAAGGATATAGCTAGCAAGTTAAACAGAATATACTCTTTGAGAGAACTTTGCATGTAGACTAACTTTCCATTTGACTTTGGGTCCATTGAGATGATAACCAATGGGATTTATAAGATTTGCAAATCACAGATTTCGAAGAAATGAGAGCCACCACATGAGAGTTGAGTCAGAAGCTAGATTCTAGTCCAACTCACTCTTTTTACAGGAAAGGAATATTAGGCCCAGAATAATGAGTGGGATAATGGGGAAACATTTGTCCTCAAATCCCTTTCCAGTCTATGTGTTGAAGGCTCCTTCTAGCACATGACATTCCTTTGCATGTCGTACCCATGAATTGATAGATCTTACAAAACCCTTTTGGCCTGGCCATCTGTCTTTTAAGATAAAAGCTATATTTGCCAACATTTCTTTATTCCTTGGAAGATATTTGTTCAACTGATAGATTAAGATTAGGATATACTGCTTGGAAACAAACTATCTGACTACTGTGAGAACCACCATTTACAGTAGGGCAGGACTTGCTTAGTCTGACTTTTTGTACCACAGTTCATCAGTTTTAAGACAGGCATCATGTTCTTCACCTTTTGACATTTCTGAAGTTGGAATCTATCTTGCAATCAATTAAATATGTCCTTCGTTTCCTTTTCTTTTTGTAAAGCATGGAAACAATGATGTTGCTCCCAGTATAACATTGAGTGATCTATAATCATTTAATCGTCTGTGGCCATGTCAGTTTGGGAAGTTCTTGCTTTATGTCTCCGTTTTCTCATGTTTATCCTCAGGCAGGCTGTATATAAATATCAATGAACATCTCCCCTTTGCCCCAGTGTCATTACTCACTGTCAACTCTGCCGTTTCCCCCACCCCCATTTAGAATGCATCGTTGAGTCCAACCAATGGATCAAGATTAATGAATCACTGAGGGTGAAATGTGAGTATTAAGGGCCAGGAGAATCTTCCTTTGAGAGTTCTCTTGAGTTACTTACTGTTCCTGTGAGCCAGGGGCACATACCTTTCCAAAAATGGACACTTCTTCATTGCCTTTCATGCTGAAATGGGAATGTGCAGTTTTCTGTAAGCCTGCGTTATTTGAATTCACATGAGTAGATTAAGTGTGCATCTACTCTGTGTCCTCCATGAGAGGATACCGCTATGGAGAAGGCAGCTGATCTGACCACCCTGCTCACACCTGAGTTCCATCTTGTGGCTGAATGGTGACACGTATCAAGACCTCATTGCTGACAAGGAGGACACGATGACTGAAATCACAGAGCAACGAGGCCTGCCTCTCCCTAATGAGGCTGGACCCAGCATCATTCCGAAGGAAGTTGTGGGCGGGGTTGTGGCCAATCAGCTGCCTTCTCTAAGGCAACCCGTGATACTTACAGCCCTGCTGGTGAAGCCAGGGGAAACATTGCCAGCTAACTACCAAGGAGAACAGCTAAGCTCAGCAAGGGCAACCAGCAGTGTGAGTGGTTGCAGGTAACCTGGTCAGGCAGGATCAGCCTTTGTAATGGTTCTGCTCTGGTGAGGGCTTCTAGTTGCTCTACACGGGTATAAATAAGTGCAGGTTAATTCTTCCTCACCATTTGGCAGTAGCTATATACTCCTTTGCATTCCTTCCTTCTCTGAGTCATGGACCAACCATTTCTTGAACTATGAGTTAATATAGGGGCTGAACCATCTTATAGAGCCGAAGACACCAAGTTAGAAGAGCTATTAAGGTTCCTCCCATGTTGCAGATCCTACCAACATGACGTGCTGGTGTGGGGCACTGACACAGGCCCAAGGCAGAGGGGGGACGTGTAGGAGGGTCTCTCATCTGCGTGGAGTATGCAGGGCATAGACTGCACCCCGCGAGGGCATCGCAGAAAGCCGGACATGTGCTGGCACAGTATCAGCGTGATCAGCCGCACCCGGGCACTCCTCAGGGAGCCCTTCTCCGACTTCCTGCTTCTGAACCGATGAAGTAGGGGAGGAAAAGCAGCGCACATCCTCCAGCGCGGCCTCTTCCCTCTGGACTTTTCTCAGTGATGGAGGCCTGTGACTTTATTCACACTCCCCTCCATGTAATTCTCCTCTCGCCTCTCCTCTCTCCTCTCTGTCCCTCTCTCCTCTCTGTCCCTCTGTCCCTCTCTCCTCTCTCCCCCTCTCTCCTCTCTCCCTCTCCATCTTTCTCCTTCCTCTTCTCCCTCTCCCTTTCCCTCTCTCTCTCCCCCCTCTTGATATCCCCCTCAGATTTCTTATCCCTTGAAACACAACTATATTGAAATTATGCCAGTTTACACTCCTATAAATGTTTTCTGACAAGGGAAAGGAAATATTCCGTGTTGCTAGAGATATGGATAAACTTAAAGAAGAAAACTTAACCACAAGCTGAGGTAGGCTGCGTTTTAGGGCCATTGCTCCGATTAGCCAAGTTGTGAAGGCAAAAGGAAAACGTCCTTGACGGACATGAATAGAAAACGTCCTTGACGGACATGAATAGTGCTTCCGTGGTGTACCCATGTGTGGTAAGAGAGCAAAACCAGCCCTTTTGCTCATCTGGGACAAGTCATAGTGGCCCAGACTGACCAAAACACCCACCATACGCCTTCATCCCAAAGTCTATTATGACTGGACCATCTCCCCAAATCACCGGACACTAACGTGCAGCACCAGCTGCGTTTCTACCACTCCTCTGTAGCTGCCAGTGATCAGTTATAACGGCCACACGGATCTTCCCTGATCTTATCAGTTGCCAGAATTTAGGAATAATACATAGTAAAACCGTCACGGCCAGTGTCCTATCATGGAAGTTCCTATCATGTTCCTGTTTTCTTAGGAGGAATATTTTGAGAGTTGAGTACCCACATGCTACCGCTTGCATTTGTGGCCAAGAAGGAAAGAGATTAGGCTTTTAACTCCACTCAATCCAAGGCCCTCTGACCCCGTCTGCCTCTCGTGTGATCTCTTCTTCTTTTTATCCATGGAGGTCTTCATCTCTTACACCACTTTTGCTGCTGATAGCAATTATATGGCTGATGGTTGTCAATGACGGGGACCGCATGGGAGCGGCTCATCCAGGAGCAGGTGTCCTATTTTAAGAACAAATTAAAAGTGGCCTCAGTTGGTGGTGTCTTGGAAGAGAGAAGATATTAACAGGCATCAACCCCGCTTATTTCGCAGGTCAAGCTGGTCCCTGGTGTCCATGACGACACTTGTGGAGAAGCTGATTCCGCTGAGATGTGTGGAAACACGATCGATAATTTTCAGTAACCGAGGAAGATTACCAGAAGTCAACGAAGCCTTTAAATGAGATGGTGCAGCGCGGAGCCCGGGACCGTCAACACTTGGCAGGCGATGGAGAAAGTCTAATTGTGGCTGCGGATGAGCTGTGTGATGCGGCTGTCAAACCGCCTCTCGCCCAGTTCCATTTTAGGAACCGCCTAACTTGCCTGGCCAGAGAGTGTCTAATTTAAACTCCAATTTACCTGTGTGAGTCGAAATGACTCAGAATGTGTAAATAAAATAGCCATGAGAAGTCAGGGGTTATTTCATGCATCCCCATGGCTGGTCTTCTCAGAACTGAGTCCTTGGGTGGAGAGGAAATTAAGAGCTACAGGACTGATTTGGTTGGGGTGGTGAGCAAAAGCAGCGTCTCAAGGCAGTTAGAACATTTCCCTTGACAATTGACAGAAAAGATTATTTAAAAATGAAAGGTAAACTTTTTTTTTGGTCAGTTGTGGGGCTTGAACTCTGGGCCCGGGCGCTGTCCCTCAGCTCTTCAGCTCAAAGCTAGAGCTCTATCACTTGAGCGATAGCACCACTTGCAGTTTTCTGGTGGTTTATTGGAGAGAAGAGTCTCACGGACTTTTCTGCCTGGGCTGGCTTTGAACTGCAATCCTCAGATCTCAGCCTCCTCAGTAGCTAGGATTACAGGTGTGATCCACCGGCGCCCAGCTTTTTTTTTTTTTTTTTTTGCCAGTGTGGGGCCTGAACTCTGGGCCTGGGTGCTGTCCCTCAGCTCTTCAGCTCAAGGCTAGCACTTTACCACTTGAGTCACAGCGCCACTTCCAGCCTTTTCTGCTTATGTGGTGCTGAGGAATCGAACTCAGGGCCTCATGCATGCAAGGCAAGCACTCTACTACTGAGCCACCCTGCCATCCCCAAAAGGTAAAACTTTTAGCCATGGAGAAATAGAGTATGGTTCCCACCCACCCTCCCTCCCTCCCTCTCTTCTTCCCTCCCCCCCTCTCTTCCTCCCTTCCTTCCTCCTTTCCTTCCTTCCCTCCTTCCTTTCTCCCACGCTTCCTTCCTTCCTTCCTTCCTTCCTTCCTTCCTTCCTTCCTTCCTTCCTTCCTTCCTTCCTTCCTTCCTTCCCTCTTTCCTTCCTTCCTCCCTTCCTTCCATCTGCCTACTTGTGCTTTCCCAAGTCACTCAGGATAACAGGCAGTGACCACTGTGCTCAGCCACTGATTGAAAGGGAGTCTTGCAAACCGTTAGAGTTGAGTTGGCCTTGTGCTGCAATCGCCTGATCTCTCTCTTCCAAGTACCAAAGATGGAAGGCTTGAGCCATTGTGCCTGAAAGTACCGATTCTTTAAAAGGAAGAAATACTGGTTACATTCCTCGTGGGTTTAGTATCCTGGATAATCCAGGATACTCTTTGCATCTCAAGGTTCTGAATGTTAATCTATTATGCCTTTGCTAGGCAAGCTTCACATCCAGGAATTCCTGATAGATTAGCTGAGATATTCTTGGGAAAGTAGCTTAAAGGAAGAAAGGGTTCAGCTGATGCATGCTTTTGGAGGTTTTGGTCCACAGTTGGCTCCATTGTTTCTGGGCCCTGGTGAGGCAGAGGGTCATGGTGAGGGTGTGGTGGAAGGACAGAGAGACATAGCGGAAGGACATGGCAGAGACAAATTGCTTACCTCGTGGTGTCTAGGAAGCAGATAGAGACCAGAGGGCTGGGAAAAAAGGCAGACCCTCAAAAGGCATGTCCCCGGTGACCTGCATCCTGTGACTAAGCCTTATATCCTAATTTCCATGACCTTCCAATAATGACATCAAATTAGGAGTTTATCTGTAGATCAAGCCACTGATTAGATCAGAGTTTGCATGATCCAGTCACAAGCCCAGAGCTCTGACTCTGAGCATGACATTGGGCTGATCAAGATGTGTGTATCGAACACCTAGGGGGAAACTGAGGCTGGGTGAGGTCATTATGGCTGGAAGGTGACAAGTCTGCCTTCCAAGGACATTACCTTCCTTTGGACATTTTATTTTGGTTATTATCTTTTAAAAACAAATATGAATACCTCCCTCTCTTGAGCTTCAGCCTGATGTCCACCTTGGCATTTGTCCAAGTCCTCGGCCCGAGGAGCAGGAGAAGAACTTGAAGATAAGGAAAGCAAGGGGCTCACATTCAGGAGGTCGGTGTAAGACGGTACTGTCCCTGGCGTTCAACTCGCATTTGTGAGGGAAAGTACATGAACGAATCCAGGAGAAGATAGCGTCTCTCTGGGGCTGGACAGTCATTTTCATTCATTCGTACTATAGATGGTAGTTACAGATGGTAGTTACAGCCATGTCTGCACGAAGGCTGAGAAAGAAGAGCCAGCGGGTATTCTGCTACATAAACCCGCAAATCTAATACCAGCTTCACCCATTCACTTCAATGTTTCTCTTCTCTCCTTTGGAAATGTTCATGCTATTTCACAACATTACTTGACCCAGCTAGACGACAAGGTCAAGAAAAATTTTGATAAAACAGCCAGCCTAGATGGAAGAAAATTGAGAAAATAGAGGCCCATGTGTTCTCCACCTTCTCACAGTTATGGGGATGGGGTCAAAACCACCTTGGAGAGGAAGAGGTTCTCCATGGATTCTCCTACAAGGGCTTCCTTTCAGTGCTTTCATTGGTGCTCTGAACAAGGCAATTCACTTCAGTCTGCCTTGTCAGTCAGTTCGCCTTTCTGCTTTACATAAGTATACTGTCTGGAAGGCCTCTTGATGATCTTTTTCTTCCCCTTAACTTATAATATTGAACTTTCTGATGGCTGCAAGTGATTTTTTTTTAGCATCCAATTAAAAGCTGAGTCTACTGGGGACTGTTTGAGCACAACCGTCTAAACCCATCAACAGGTGGATGATATTCACACATTTTAAGTCTCTGTGAAACAAGAACGGAACGTGCAAATATAAAGCAAATTGTCAGTTTCTATAATGGCTTATTTCCCATCCTATTTCTTCATGTATTGAACCTAAGTAACCTGTGTGTGTGTTTGCTTTTGTTCCTTTTCTAAAATTAGCTTCTATTTTATTTTATAAAAGAAAAATAAATGTAAGAAGGAAACAAAGTCTCACCTACCCATTGCTTAGCCCCACATGAATGATACTATATCTTATTGATAGGTAATAGATTTATCTATGAATCATAATTGCTCCCTTGCATTCTATGATTGTTCCCTTCTATTTCAGCGGTAGAATGTTCTACAGTTTTGTGGGTAAATGCCACGTACCTTCTGCTTATTTCCTTCTACACGGAATAAATATATTATCCATCAACAAAGTGTGACCTCTGTATAGATTAGCAATGCAATCACATTTCTGAATTGCCCTTTGAGTGGCTTTTCTTAGGGCAATCTCATTGACTATATTGGCATATTAATTATGTGTGTGTGCGCGTGTGTGTATGCACTTGTAGATGCAATAGAGTCTAAGTGAACAGTCTGCAAGACAAAACAGAACGTGGCACAGAAGAGTCTTAGGAAGGCCGGGGAAGATAGCCACAGTGGCCTGGGGAAATTGAAAATGCAATGAAGGAGCTGGCTGTGGAAAGGAAGCTTGGCTCTCAAGTGTGGTGTTAGGAAGCGTTCCAGATGGCTCTGCGCATGCTCAGGCCGCCTGGCCTCCAGCAGGGAGGAGGAGCCAGTGAGGGGCTGGGCTCTGGCTCCTGAATTGCCCCTGGAAAGGACGGCCAGCCAGAAGCACAATTGAGTCCAGTTTAGAAGACCGTCCATGCCAGGCTGCGAAGACTGAATTACACTGGCAAGTGGGGAGTTAGCCAGATAATTGGGCCCAAATTACTTTTTCTTCTGATTTCTTTGGGTAATCATCTAAAATATCCATCTTCATTTTTTTTGAATGCTTTCTTTGATGTGAAAATCAATACAGGAGTGTTGGGCATTTTCAAAAAAAGAGAACAAGAATAGAAAGAAAATTAACCAGCATTTTATGATCTGGCATTGACTTTCAGCTGTATTTTTTTTGTGTGACCTTAGTACTCAGAAAGCTTTAAGAGCTTTATTTCTATGGGTAATGTCAGATCATAAATATTTCTGCATACCCCTTTTACAATTTTTGTAAATGTCAATTATTGAACTCCTGTTATGTACCAGTGCACAGTGACTCTGAAAAACAAAGATTAAAGAGAAATCCTTGCAGTTTAGAATGACAGCTGGAAACAAAGAATATTTAAGGAGGATATGAGCATGGTTTGTTTAGTGAATTTATTTATTCTTTAGTTGCCAAAGAGTAAAAGACACTAGTAAGATATCAGAAGAGCTCACATGGACAACTTTCGTTGGGATGTCTTTGAAGGAGCAGCTGTGGGTCACACCACCCCTGGGATCAGCAGAGTTCCACAGAAGAGTCCCACTCATTTTCCATGGATTCATTCGGAGAACACAGTGGCTTGGGAATGAAGTAGCACAGAGGAGCCAGCACTTTCCAAGGTGCTTGCTCAAGGAGGCAAAGATGAGCTGCAGATTCCAACAGACCTTTAAAAGTGGGTTGGTGAGAAGACAGAGCGGTCTCACATTTCGGGGCTGTCCTATTCTAATACCTAGCGCAGGGGGTCTGAAGCGTTTTACAGTAAAGAAACTGTTGGCCAACAATGCTAACTTCCATTGTTCACATCTCACTGAATAAGGAAAATACCTTCATGGTGAAAAGCACAGGGCATGAAGTAAGATCCAATAAAAAGTGACACAATGGTGGGCAGAATAAACTCTCTGAGGACAGATGTTGAATTTAGAAAAATGCCTTCACATGCAGCGTGGTGGGAGACAGGCTCCTGGGAATAGGGTGTGGCGGGGGTGGGGTGTGCGGGGGGATGGAGCATATATTAACTAACTGTTCTTATTGGTTTATTTTTTGGTGCCAGTCCTGGGGTTTGAACTCAGGGTCCAAGTGATGCCCCGCAATCTTATTTTGCTCAAGGCTCGTGCTCTACGACTTGAACCACAGCAGCTCCACTTCTGGCTTTTTGGTAGTTAATTGGAGATAAGAGTCTCACAGATTATCTTGCCCAGGCTGGCTTCAAACCATGATCCTCAGATCTCAGCCTCCTGAGCAGCTAAGATTACAGGCATGAGCCACCAGTGCTGGGCAAGTTTTCTATTCTTAACAGACAAAACTTCCATAGAATGACTTCATGGTAAGTGACATATTTTCTCCTTTCAGTGTTGTTTACCTGGATAAAGGCTCTTTGTTTTATATCTATATCTATATCTCTCTATCTATATATGTATGTATTAAAAGATGTATTTATTTATCTCATTCTCCCTTGCTTGCTGCTAGCTTATAACGACATCCTTACTTCTCATTTACAAGTTTTAGCTTTTAGGGCAGTTTTAAAGTCACAGGAGAAATTGAGTTGAAGGAGAGTTGTTATAAACTCTACCTCCCCTTCCCCCCAATACCCTGCACCAGAGTGCTGGGCTGGGTGAATGTACATGGCCATTTGCTCATAACACAGGGTTCACAGGGGTGACCTAAAGGCTGGCCCTGGGTATTGTATAGTATGTGTTTGTGTAATCAGACGTGTCCACCCCTGTAGTACCATCAACAAAAGCTTCGCTATCTCAAAAATCCTCTGTGTACCACCTTTTCATCCCATTTTCTGCCCAACCTCTGGAAATCGGTTCACCTTTATTCTCCCTCCTCCCCCCTTCGCCGCAGCCCAGTCCTGGAACTTGAATTCCACCTGGGTGCTGTCCCTGAGCTCCTTTTTTGCTCAAGACTCATACTCTACCATTCTGGCCACACCTCCACTTCTGGCTTTTGCTGTGATTAATTGGAGATAAGAGTCTCATATAAACTTTGCTGTCTGGGCTGGCTTCGAGGCATGATTCTCAGATCTCAGCCTCCTAAGTAGCTAGGGTTGCAGGCATGAACCACCGGAGCCTGGCTGGGTTAACTTTTTTTTTTTTTTTTGGGTCCGGTCGTGGGGCCTGAACTCTGGGCCTGGGCGCTGTCCCTCAGCTCTTCAGCTCAAGGCTAGCTTTCTACCACTTGAGCCACAGCGCCACTTCCGGCTTTTTTTTTCTTTTTGCTTATGTGGTGCTGAGGAATCGAACCCAGGGCCTCAGGCATGCAAGGCAAGCGCTCTACCACTGAGCCACCTTCCCAGCCCTGGGTTAACTTTTTATTGTCTCTATAGTTTTGTCTTTTCCGGAATGTCACATAACTAGAACTGCACACTATAGAACCTTTTCTTTTCTGTCTTGGCAAGCTTCATGAATTATTGAATATTATTTTTCTCTCTCTTTGGTGAAGATGTTTAGATGATTACTTTGCTTTCTTCTCTGCAAGAGAATTCAAAGTCCTCTAAGCTAGAGAAGCTTCTCATTATTTGGCTCTTTTTACATGAACATTTGTGTTTCGACCCTGGCTTTTCATGGCTCAATAGTTCATTTCTTTTCAGTGCTGAGTTGTATTTTCATGTCTAGATATGCCACAGTTTACTTATCTGTTCGTTCACTAAAGGATACTGTGTTTGCCTCAAAGCTTGTGAAGTTATGAATAAAGCTTCTAGAAACATCTATGTGCACATGCATTTGGTATACATTTTCAATTCTTCCGGGTAAGTGCCAAGGGCCACGGTGATCAGATTGTAGGGTAAGCATTTGCTCATTTTGTAAGAAACTGTCCAATTGCCTGCTAAGAAACCTGTGCAGACACTTCTTGCTTCTGCCTTTGTTATCTTTCGTTTACTTGTGTACTTAAAAATGGTTACCGTGGTAACACAAAGAAAACCCACATGAGAGATACACAGTGTGGCTGGCTATAGGCATGCGATTGGACAGCAGTCTTCTAGATCTCTTCTTGATGATGGAAAGTATACACGCTCTGTTGCCCTGGCTCATTGTGGTAGAGCCTGTAGAACACGGCCAATAGCTGATAGCGTATTTTACCGTGTTGTAGCAATCACGCAGAGTGCTTGGGTCTGTCATGGCGGGGTGCCATGGGGGCATATGGTGTGGTAGTTGAGGGGCAGGTCGTGATGTGAGGGGCAAATGATTGTATCATATTTCTGGTAATACACTCACGTCTGGGAATTCTTTTCTTTAATATAAGTCTTGCTCTTTAGTTCTTTACACTGAGGGCAATGCAAAGTAAATCAACGATGACAGGAGGCAAATATTTCTTAATCGTGCACTCATCAGAGTTACGAGGGAGGAGTTTTAAATGTCTACAACTGGATAGGAATTACACTCTTCAGTGAGACTCAGGAGAATGCTTGTTAAACTAGCTCCGAAAATGATTCAATGCCCAGTTGAAGCTTTAATTCACTGATCTACATTTACAGAACTATAAATATACCCATTCCTGCTGCTCAGTATTTTACAGAGGTGCAAATTCACTGGAAACAGTTCTGCAGACTATTTTTTTCTATTCAGAAAATATTTTAGTGACCATTAATAGTCTTATTGAGTTTTTTGATATTGGTTTTTCTGCTTGTATTTCATTGATTCTTATTTTTATATTTAGTACTTCCTTTCCTCATCTTAAATCTGTTCTTTTAAAACTCAAGTTTCTTTTTTTTAATTTTAATTTTAATTTTTTGTGAACATACTGTACAGAGGGGTTACAATTACATGGGCAAGATAATGAGTACATTTCTTATCAAGCATTGCAGCCTCCTCCTTTGTTTACCCTTCACCTCCCTTCCCAGCCTCCCCCCCCCCCCGTCCCCCCACCCAATCCTCCCCTCCCCCCCCCCGCCCCCTCCCTGCACCAAAGTTGTAAAGTTCGTTTCGACATGACAACTTGTACTTCTCATTGTTGCAACAGGTCCACCTGTATCCTTAAACGACTTGTTTTTGCCCATCTCCTCCACAAATTATACCGACATCAAATATAGTGAAAGCAGGGGTTATACTGTGGGGGAGGGACATACAAAGCAACAAAGAAATAATCTTATAAATGTGTTAGAAACAAATGCATGAAAGAAAAAAACATTAAAATACATATCTAAGGGTTCATTTTCCTAACATCACATTATCTGACCTTTTCTGCTTGACTCATACATATACTAGATATTACAAATAAGGGAAAACATGGGACCTATGTTTCTTTGGGCTTGGCTTACTTCACTTAATATAATTTTTTCCAAGTCTTTCCATTTCCTAACAAATGGAGCAATGTCATTCTTTCTGATGGAGGCATAGAATTCCAATGTGTATTTATACCACATTTTCTTGATCCATTCATCTACTGAGGGGCATCTGGGTTGGTTCCATATCTTAGCTATGGTAAATAATGCTGCAATAAACATAGTTGTGCTGGTAGCTTTAGTGTGGTCTTGTAAATGCCGAAAAGTGGGATTGCTGGGTCGTAGGGGAGTTCTATGTGAAGTCTTTTGAGGAACCTCCATACTGCTTTCCAAAGTGGTTGAACAAGTTTACACTCCCACCAACAATGAAGTAAGGTTCCCTTCTGTCCACATCCCCTCCAGCATCTGTTGTTGTTAGAGTTCTTGATTTTTGCCATTCTAACTGGAGTGAGGTGGTATCTCAATGTTGTTTTGATTTGCATTTCTTTTATGGCTAGGGAGGTTGAGCATTTCTTCGTGTCTATTGGCCATCCTTCTTTCTTCTTCAGAGAAGTTTCTCTTTAAGTCTTTAGCCCACTTATTTATTGGGCAGTTGTTTCTTTGAGGATTTGTTGTTGGGGGATTTAATTTTTTGAGTTCCAAGTATATTTTAGATATGAGACCCCTGTCTGTTGTATGGCTAGTGAAGATCTTCTCCCAATCAGTGGGCTTTCTATTGATCTTGCTAGCTATGTCCTTTGCCATGCAGAAGCTCTGCAACTTCATGCAATCCCATTTGTCCAACCTTTCTTTGATTTGTTGTGTTTCCAGGTCTCTATTAAGAAAATTTCAGACTGTGCCAAGGAGACCTAGGGTTTCTCCTATTCCGTCCTGTAGTGTTTTCAGAGTGTCTGCTTTGACTCCGAGGTCTTTGATCCATTTGGAGTTGATTCTGGTGCAGGGTGATATATAAGGATCTAGCTTTAGTTTTCTACAAGTATAAAACTCAAGTTTCTTAAGGCAGCCTCTTAACTCGAACATGAACTTTCTGCCACATTCTGTGTGTATGTTTGTCTTTTGGTGGACGAATGCCTTTATTGTTGTGCAATATGGTCATCAAAGTGATGATGTACTTAACTCAACAATCTATGTTCTCCTATATTGATAGACGCACCCTAGATTTCTTTTGATTGGTCTTGGCATAATGTATCACTTGTTTTGGAAATCTTACTTATGTCTTAGAGTGAAAGGGTATTTTGAAGGTACTACACATTCAATGAAGCCTTGCTTTTAAATTCAATTTTATAATATCTGCCTTTTAATTCTGCTGGTTAGACATTTAATGTGATTATTTATTTGTCTAAATTTAAGTCTCTTACTTTGTTGTCTACTTATTCAGGCAGTAAAGATTTAATGTGCCAACGTAGACAGGGAAAAAGACAAGCATTACTCTGGGTTTGTCTATGAGCGTGTGTCTGGTTGAGATTAATGTGGGCGTAATAGATGGACAAAGCACCCTGTCCCTTCTCCCGTGGCGGACCCCACCAGCATCTAGAAGGGCTTAGGGGATCCCCAAGGTCCTACTTGAACAGAGGAAAGATCCTTTGACTGTCTTTGAGCTGGAATGTCAGTCTTCTGCTGCTCTTAATTTTTTTTTTAACCATTCCTGGTCTTGAATTCAGGACCTTACTTGGCTTGCTTGTACATGGTTCACACAACTACTTGAACCACCACTCCAGCCCAACTTTTTGCTGGTTATTTTGAGATGGAGTCTTGCAGACTCGTATGCCTGGGCTGGCAATGAGCCACACTCCGTCAGCTCTCCGCCGCATCCACCGGTACGGTACCTGGCTCAGAATTGATCTTGGCTGGGGACGGATTGCATTGGACGACTGTAGATGTTGAGACAACTCAGGCTGCCGATGATTCCTCACAATGCATGAACGGTGAATTTCTCTTTCCCCTAGAGGAACAGTTCAAGGTTGTGTGTAAGCCTCAGCTGGGCCCACAGGATGACAAGTGGAAATCAAGTTCACTGCATCTGTAATGGTGATGTAATAAATAGTTAACAATGATGGTTGGGCCTGATAATTCTATAGTCACAGGTGCCATTTGAGGCAAGCACATTGACAAGGCATTATTAACCCTAAAACAGAGAATCCACATGCAAGAACAGGAAGTCGGAATTCTTTGTGCGATTTCATTCTGGTTCTCCCTCTCCACCCTACTGGGGTGTCTTCCGTAACATTTCTCTTTCCAGTGGTTTTTCTTTTTTCTTTTAAAAAATATTTTAGAGATTCAAAAACAATATCACAAAACACCCAAGAAGATAACTCCATGCTTCATGTTTTTGAAAACAAAATATTTTATCTCGAGGGAGTGTGAGAATTGGGAGATCAGTTGAAGCATGGTTTCAGCCTTTGAGAAAATGAGTTTATATCATCTGAAAAGTATCATTCTGGAGTAGATGAGATAGGACATATGGAATTACATTTATATTGGAAGAGGAGGAAACATTTTTTTGACGGTGGCTGGCCTGCCTAAAGTAATCTTATCTTTTCCGAAGCCTGCTTAAAACGATTGCATATATTGCCACATATTATTTTTTTTTTTTACTTCTCTAACAGAAAGATATTCTTTCTATTTTCTCCATGAGAAACATTACTTGAACACAATGCTAGGTGTTGATAAGGGCTTGTTCATTGGCTGAGTCCACAAACCTGTAATGAAATAAGACTGGTAGCTTGACCTTGTTCAGTGCTACAAAGAAAAATCTCTGCATTTCTGTTCAACAGTTAGTCTCTGCTGAGCAGCAGTTCTCTTTGTGGCTGTGAAGATTCTTAGTGGCAATAAAACCAGCCCTGGACCCAGGCTGCTGCTTACTGATGGAAATTGGAGCAATGTTAATCAAGCATCAAACACCAGCACCACCTCTGGACCATGGACCCATCCACTGGTAGAAATAGAAACTGACAAAGGCCCAATGCCAAAGAACAAAAGTCATTTATTCAATGCAAGCAGACCTTTAGGGTTGAAGCTCAGGTCTGGATTAGCAGGCATTGACTCTGATGTTTTAAAAATAATGGTTGGGCTTTTCTTTCTTTCTTTGGCCTTTCTCAAGTGGCTTTGTTTGGTAACCAAAGTGAGTATGTCTTCGTGGAAAAGGTAGCAGAAGAAGACAAATAATAAAGGCTGTAAAATTAAATTATTGATTCTTTTAAGAATTAAAATCTGAAAGGGAAAAAATAATACATCAGAGATCTGGTGTGTTCAAGTCTAGTTAGCAGACAGCACTATTCTGGCTTCTGATCAATATAAGGGCCAACTTGCTGCTGCTGGCTTTTTTTTTTTTTAATCACCGATAAATTAAGCTTCCAAAAATTACATCTCTCCTCAACATTCAATAAGATGAGATTTGTTCTCCCCTAAAGATATGATTGGCTCTTTCTGCAATAGGGCGGAGAGAGAGCAACGAAGTCCAGAAAATGAACACCTTCCACTTGGTAGTGTTTAAAATCACAGAAGCACAAGTCACTATCGTGCTGCTCTGGAAAGATCCGATGAGGAGACGTGGCAAATTTGAGTAAACCCAGCCAGCAGCCCAGGAAAGAAACTCCTTTGTTGTTTGGCAGGCCCTTAAATTGGTGAGTTTCAACAAAATAGAAAATAGAGCTTTGGGTTGAATGGCGATTTAAAGGGAACGAGGGGAAGAGTTAGTACCACGGTTCGTGGAGCAGACAGGGGGTCTTCACACAGTATGTGGACGTTCTTTTTCTTTGTGTTGGGGGTAGAGCGGTTCAGAGCCTTTGTTCTGATTACCACTGTGTATCTGGGGAAGCGAACTGAGGTGTCTTTTCCCTGATGGGGCTGGTCTTCTGTCTATCCACTAACGAACGCTTTCACAAAACATCTCAGAAACAATTCCAGACCAGAAATAAAATTTACAAAGTGCCTAGCAGTTAAAAATGAGAGACTGTAAATATGGATTCTTTTGACTTTTATTTCTTTTCCTGCAGTACCCTTTATTTAACTAAGTAAATGAATGATTTTAGTCTATTTGTTCATCTCAGTATTTTTTAGAAGCTTTGTTTGGTATGGCTTATTTGCTTGTTTGTTCTTGAAAAGGAATGGTTAGATTCTGGCATTGGAAGTTTCTGCTCGTGTTTCACTTTGACCGTTATTATTGCTAACTTTTATTGATAGTTACTTTACCACTCGATAAATCATAGCTGATGTGATTGGTACAGATCTCCAAGCTCAGAGCTGGGATATTTGAATCTGGAATGTAAGTTAGAGGATTTCTGGACTTTCTGCAGATGGTGTTTTGAGTTTGGTTATTTCTGTTCTGGCTCAGATTTCTTTTTACATCCTCTGAGCACTGAAGAGATAAAAGGTCCACAGTGAGGCTGATGTGGAAAGGTGCTTCCAGCCCAGCGACAGGTGTGAGGCCCAGTGTTCTTTGTGCTGCTGGTTGGAGTGTTGAGGTTGTAGTGTGGCTGTCTCTGGGGCTCGTAGCTTGCTGTGTGCTCTTGAGCAAGTCTTAGGTGGAGCTCAGCCTTTGTAAACATGCAGAGATAGGGTAGTGATGGATCTTTGGGAAGGCACCTTTGACGAATGCAAAGTTTCCTGGCGGAAAAGCAGAGGGTACACACCAGAGGTAGGCTGCATGGTCTGATACCTAGGTGAAGCGTCTCTCATGTTCTATGAGCAAGGAGATTGAGGGCAGACGACCAAACTACAAATTGTGGCATACAATTTGTGTCTCAGAAGTAGGCGAGAGATGAGGTGGGTCTCCTCTGAAATTTATCACTCAGAATTTCAGAGGAGAAGATGAATAAAGGACAGTAGAAACTCAGTTGACATTTTTAAAGAATTAACATTAACAATCTAAAACACATTGGAGCACATTTCTTTATTGCTACTGATGTTCCATGACCTTACCCTGAACAGCTTGCTTCAAGTTGTACTGGTTAGGAGTAAATTCACAGGTAGGTTGTTATTCTCAGCAGATAATGCTGCTCTCTGTACCCGCTCCCCTCCCCCATGGCTTAGAAGATATCGAATATATTGATCATTGTGTTGCCTTGGTTATGTGGGGAAATATTTTTTCTTCTCTTCTTTTTTTCCTTTCCTTTCTTCTTTCTTCCCTTTCTTCTTCCTTCTTTCCTTCCTTTCCATATTTGCTACTATACTTTTAGTTAAGTGGGTTCAAAAAAATTCTACTCTTATCTTCTTTTCTAGTGTCTTGTTGAACCAGAAGTGTGTATATGCAATTCTGTTCAACTGCCAGACTCTGCTAATTGCCGGTTTTCTTTGGGGCTGTGAACATTTTTCCTGTAGAGAAGACAAAGATCTCATTAACACTAGATAATAGATAATGGCTACCTGTCTGCAAGACCGATTAGGATATTCAAGTCCTTAAACACTTTATTTTGCTTCGTTATTACCACTTTGCATGTCCAGGTGCTTTTAGATTGGTTTTGTTACACAAAAGAAACATAGCATCTTCATGTATCCCAAATATTTACTCTATTGTAATACAGATATGATCTATAATATATATACATAATATAGCACAATAATAGTCTTATTGTGGATTAATACAAATTAAGCATCTGAATCTGGAAAAAGGTCATCATGAGGAGAGTATCTGACGGGTATTGAGTTTATAGAGTACTTTGTGAGCAAGAGAAAACACAGTTACTGAAGGGAAAAACACTCAGGGTGTTTGTTCACTGGGCCCTCAGGCTATAGCTAATGTGTACCTAGACCAGTGCTGGCGTGAGACGTGGAGCACAGATGTGGAACAAATCTTTTATTATAAAGGTAGGCAATTAATATCATGAAAGTAATGTGAAATGATTGGAGAATGCCTTCATTATCCACGATCTTCCTCCACAAATAAGAAGCCCCAGTGCAGAAAAGCCTTGAGCAGAAAAGCAAGCTCAGAGTGAGAGGGCCTGCATGCATGCCCCAGTACTGGCCCAAGACCAGACCAAACCAGACCAAACCAGACCAAACCAGACCACACCAGACCACACCAAACAGAGAAAACGTTACAGGTCCAAGGAAAATGCTATGGAATTTTTTTCCCCCACAAATGTTTTTGAGAATAACTTTATGAGTCAGTAAAGGTAAACAGAATCGGACTCTTTTTCTTGATATCGACTTGAGTTTATTTTGTCTTTGGAGGGGACCCATGTCTGCTGAGCAACATGTTCTAAGTCCCTTCAGTCTGATCATGAGGATTTGGGTCTGGTAAGGCCTCAGTTATTCCTTAATTTTAAATGTGCAATTATAGTGTTGAAGATATTTTTACACACACACACACACACACACACACACACACACACCCCTAGCAATTTTTTCAATTATTCCCTTAAGAAAATTATGGCCTACAACCAAGTATGATCATATTTTATTGTTATATTTGTATATTTTTGTATATATTTGTATCATTATTAATTTTCTGGACTATTAATTGTATCTTTTCTCATTTGTTTGAAATGAATACTTATGCTCCTTAAGTCTAAATAACATGGTGTACATTTTACAACCTACCTCATAGTTCTGTCCTCATAGTTCTATGTTTATAGATTCGACAACTATTTGAATTCACACACACACACACACACACACACACACATTTGTTTCAGATTAGACTCTGAGAAAATTTGTTATACAATGGCTGTCTTGTGGCTTGCTAAATATGGGGGAAATAAATTTTCCTGTATGTAAAAGCTAGAAAGGGCACCCCTCCCTTGATTTACAATTTTCTTTCCCATCCGTTGACCTGTGTCTCTATGGGAGGAGGTAGGAGCGACGGGGAAGAATAACTAAGAGTGGTTGTAGATACACCCGAGAGTTTAAGAGATGTGCTCAAGGTCAGACTCAAGTCTGAAAACGGACTCAAGTCCTTATCTTGTGAGCCTGTGCCCCATGGGAAACGAGGACTAGGCAGGTATATGGGATGAGAGTCTGCCGGTAAGCGGGGGTGGGGAGTCAGAGGTGGGGAGGTGGGGGGTGGGGAGTCAGAGGTGGGAGGTGAAGGTGAGCCTTCACTTTGAGTTGGGTTTGAGGCAGAGGGGCATGGGCAGCCAGGACTTTCAGTGTGGTTTTCTGTGGCTCACAGGGAGTAGGCACATGAACAAGTATTAACCACAGTGACCAGTGTCCCCTAAGTGTACTTGGATGTAGCTGCAGGCCCCGTCTATTGAAAAGTGCAGTGTGAGCTGTAAATACCCAGGTAGCTAAGGCTTAAGTCTGTCTCCTCTGGAGACACTGAGTTGCATCCTTTGATGTCTGCCCATGGCTGGTTGGCAGCCCTGAGGCACAGCACACAGGGCCCCAGGGCCCTGCTATGATTGCAGGCCTCCTGGCTACCTCCAGGTGGCTTCCCCGAGTGCCCGACAGCGACATCTGCTGGTCCCGGTCCCAAGAAGCAAGATCAGCATGGCTGAACACATCTTCATTACTATTTCTCCAAAATGACAACCATCAGTCTAACAGCAGGGAAAACAAACCACTCCTCAGTCTCATACTGAGGGATATCGTGTGACTTTTATTTGTTTGGGGCACCCACCAAAGGTTTCTTGTAAACCAGTACACAAAGCTGGGGATTTTGTCTATGAAGTGAGTGGTAGGAGGAAATAATGAAGCTGCTTCCTGCTTGAGGAAACCCGAAAACCATACTTGTTTTTGTAAGTCTAGCCTGTCACAGGCAAGGTTAAATTCTTTTCTAAGTGGCCCCCAAGTTTCAGGATAACCTTGCCAATCACCTCAGCTTATTAGCTTCAGTTGTTGAAGTGGTTGTCCATCTTTCTGTGGGCTTCGTTAGAGCTGTTTCCTCCGTCGGTAAAGCATTCAAGCTCACTGAGTGGAGAAATGGTGCTTCTTGGCCATGTGGATCATCAGAAAATACTCTGACAGATTAAAAATAATCTACGCAATGCCTAGATTCAACACTGCATTTTTGTTAGCCTAGCTGCAGGTAGAAATTGAGAGGCAGTTCAACTGTCTGGCTTTAGTCTCTTATTCACTTAAGGGAGGTATGACGTCACTCTGAGCTTCCTTTGGTGTGTGTGGATCTTCAAAGAAACATGCTCAGGCCTTTACCAGCTATGGAGCAGAGAGTCATGTAGGACTCTGCGAACTTGCCTTCTTTGTTTATGTATTTATTTGGAGAAGGGAGGATGATGAGATCATACGAGCTTACTTAGTCAGGTCTGATTTGCTTTGCAGACTCCGCCTGGTGGCTAGTGGACAACATGGCCTTCAACCACACTGCTGGGACCCAGGGCCAGGGCCTTCCACACTACCTGCCAGAGGAGGACCCCTTTACTTCTAAACTTTCCTGGGAAGCAGATATAGTGGCTGGCTTCTACCTCACCATCATTGGTAAGCTCCCTCCGTTCTCCTGTGTCAAGGCTGTTCTTAGAAAATGCCCAGGCGGAGATGTTGATTTTGCACAAATGTTCTGTAACACGTGCATGAGTGTGTTTTTTTGTTTTTGTTTTTTTAGTGGAGCCGAAGAGTTGGGAAGATGGCGCGGCATTCTGGCATTCCATAACTATCATAGAAATGACCATTATTATCATTCTTGGGGACAGATGTTCTATGGAGTCAAAGAACTTTCTATAGCACAATCATCCTGACAGTGCATGCATGTTGATTATTTTACCAGTAGGGTTCTTGTTGGAATACAAAGTAAACACGATGATAGCTTGCTGGTGGGAAATGCTTTTGATTTAGTTCTATGGTTTTTAGAGTCAGAATGGACCATGGACATCATCAAGCTCAGCTTCCTTCTCTCCTAATCGAGGAAACTCTGTCCCAGTGAAATACTGTAGACATGCTGCATTTCCTCTGTCCAAAAGTAACGCTGCCCCGTATCCGCAGAGCCTTGCCATTGAGGAGAGCTAAAAAAAAGAAACAAAGTCTGATTTGTCAGTGGAAGTCAATCCAGGGTGCAAAGATTTCTGTGTAGAACTCACAGAGGGATGTACTTGCTGCATTTGCTTAAAGTACTGCTCATGATGGCCCTTGAACTCATGCACCGGTGTCTTCCAAGTAGACCGGTGCTACGGCATGAAAACCCACCATATTCTGGCATCTTAGGATCAGAAAAAAGTGTCAGGCTCAAGACATCTCCTTGCTAAAAGAAATTGTTTACCGGTTGAACACACACATATTTGGGCTAGCTCATATTAAATTAAGTATTAATTAGTTAAAATTAACTTGCCCGTACCCTCTCACTTTGCTTGAAATATTTATGATAGTCCACTTTTCTGGTTTGCTTTCTATGTCATGTGGAGACAATTAAGATTTAACTACAATACTTTTGTGTTTTTAAAGTTTGAAGTTGGTATTTTAAATCTGGGTGACCAGAATGCAGGTGGGTTATATCTTTAGGTTGGTCTGCCTTTAATCTTTTCAGAGTCAAGCCTGTTTTTCTCTCTCTTTCTCTCTCTTTCTCCTCCTATCTTTCTCTTTCCTTTGTCTCTTTCTTTTCTTCCCTTCCTTGTTCCTTCCACTTTTCTGTTTTGTTTCTTTCATTTATGGATTACTGACAAAGAGTTTCATTTATTTCCTGAAGTTAGAAAATAATAAAACTCATCAGAAAATTGTTGAGATCCCTTTATGGTCAGTGCTTGAGGCCAAAGGAATCTTTGAGATTGAATGAGAAATTTCCCAGCCATTCCCTGGGTGACTGTCATTCTTGTTACTAATTGAACTTCAATTTAACTCAAACATAAATATATAAAGAGCAACCCTTCTTTGCCACCATGAAATTGCTGGGAATGGAGCAATACCTAGAATGCTGGAATGGAGACCATTGTGTCCTAACATCTACACTGCAATTTTATTCAACTCAAGTACTTTTGATAATCAGAAAAAGGCAGACAAACAGTCATCTTATAAGTTACATTTAATTGCAAAGAATTCATCAAAAAGTAACGTGTTTCACCTGTCAGAATGTGTCAAACAATGCAACACAGGGTGAGCTATCATTCCATTCTCCATTCTATCAGGAGGGATGGACTCAGCAAGCGAGGCAAGCAGAGTGGGTAGGTGGAGGAAATCAGGAGAATTTCTTGGTGCACATGGCAGTTAGCAAGGAAATCATAATTATATTCAAATGCTTGTATGCTAAGACAAATCTAGAAAATCAGGTCTAAAAAGAGCATCAGGAGACGCAGGAAGCTGGGGGTGGAGTCAAATACAAGAAAGGAATAGAGTGAGGCCAGGTCATCTGGAGGGCTGTTGGTTGAATTCAAATTCTTCTAGGTCTTGGTTTTGACCCCATGTCTGCTAGTCACCTTCTCTTAGGATAGATGAACTTGCGTAAATGTGTAATTCTCTGTGTGTGTGTGTGTGTGTGTGTGTGTGTGTGTGTGTGTGTGTGCCAGTACTCAGAGCCTGGGTGCTGTCTCTTTCACTCAAGGCTGGCACTCTACCACTTGAACCACAGCTCTACTTTGCTTTTTGGTGGTTAAATATCTTCAGATAAAAGTCTTACAGACTTTCTGCCCAGGCTGGCTTTGAGCTTGCACCTGCAGATCTCAGCTTCCTGAGTAGTTAGGATTACTGGCGTGAGCCACTGGCTCCTCACTAGATTCCTTTTAAGGAGATAATATGGAAGGAATAAAGTTCTTAGTGACCTTCACCAGAAGTGGAAAATCAGAAAATGAGAATATAAACCTGAATTTGGAATGCAGGAGAAATAAAATAGAGACTCGTTTCCCACCTCCACTCTGATACATCGATTGCCCAGTTTATTAACAGCCTCTATATGAGATGTTTTTGTACTGGTAAAAAGGATCCAAACTTTTTTTTTTTTTTTTTTGCCAGTTGTTGGGACTGAACTCTGGGCCTGGGCGCTGTCCCTCAGCTCTTCAGCTCAAGGCTAGTGCTCCACCACTTGAGCCACACACAGCACCACTTCTAGCTTTTTTTTTCTGCTTATGTGGTGCTGAGGAATCGAACCCAGGGCCTCATGCATGCAAAGCAAGTGCTGTACCACTGAGCCACCTTCCCAGCCCCAAGGATCCAAATTTTTACAATTTTCAAAATCTCCCCCTCCCCCTCTCCGACTCTTATCTTCTCAATCTTGCTACACTAGCCTTGTGAGATAAATTTGCTTTCTCTTAATGGTCATCTACAAGCCAGGTTGCCTGTGGAATTTTTACATAATCATATAACATCTTAATAGAGAGTTGCTTTGGGCACTGGGTGAAAACCCTGTGAAGTGGCGATAAGAAAGAAAACTCAAGGAAAGAAAAGTAGGAAAACAAATAGTCTCAAAAAGATATCCAGATAAAGGGTGGTTAAATGAGCCTTACATTTATATATATTGAATGCCTATGATGGAGCTCATCTTCTTAATCTCTTTGTTGGATACAACCTAGACGGAATTATTTAATGACACACTTCATTTTCCCAGTGTGCCTGACTAGATGGTTTCCTTCAATGAAACATGAATTTCATGTTAGTTGGTTTGCTTCCGGACTCCATAATTGCCTCTATTTCCCTCCTCTTCTGCTTTAAGAAAGCAAAAGGGACTTTAAGAGAGCAAGAAGCAGCCTTGCCTCCAGGGAGTCAGGTTTCCTAGGAGCCAGATGAAGCCGGTTTCTGGTGGTTTCACACCATCAGACATGCCTTTCCTTTCCTCGCACCCCCCGGCTCCCCTCCCCCCCCAATGAATTGTGGTGGAGAAATTAAAATAGAAATTATCAGTAGAAAAATCTGGGTTTCTCCTGTTAATACTCTCCTTATTCCTTACTACTAAAGGCAGCTGTACCAGATTCTCATTTACACACAGCTACACTATGAAGCAAGAATTCCTGAGGAAATCTACTCTACATGTTAAGCTTTGGAAGTAGGTGTATTCTTTTCTTAAATACAGTCAGTAGGGATTGGGTCTTTTTTTAAAAATTGGATTTAAACTGGGTTTGTAGAAGCTTTGTGAACAGTTTCATTGTCATACCAAAGGCAATTAGTCATTGATAAAAATAATATTGAAAAAGTGGGAGCACATAGATGCTATTGTTGATAGGTTTCGTGGGGTGAGGGACACTTTCTCTCCCCTTTGGTGGGAGGGGCAGTTCCCATGTGACCAATCATCACGTACCCACCCTTGATATCTAGTCCAATAGCAGCCAAAGGCTGTCCTGTCTGCCAGATATCCAGCATGCCTATCTCCTCAGGGGTCAAAGTCCTGAGACTTGAGTCCGGGAAACGGCCCCTCCCATGCCGGGGATCACACCAGCCTTGTCTGCTCCCCGGCCGAAGTCACCTCTGCTGGTGGGCTTCATCTTTAGCATTTACCAAGGACCAAGGGCCTGACCCCACTTGTAAGAGGGAGGGAATTCTATAAGGCTAATGATCTATGAAAACGGCGGAGGCAAATACTCCAGTCTGGGGGCCGGTACAAGAACTGACCATTGGGATTCCCATATCCTCATGAGCCTCACTGGGAAGTTAGTGGTTCCTTTTCCTGGGTAAGTTCAGTTCCTGTCAGTTCCAAGGCAATCCATCCCTTGACTGTCACTCACAACTCATCCTTTTTAAAATCTCATCTTCTTAATTTAGATTTTTATCTAGAGTCCTCTCATTACCCTCTAAACCGAAGGTGTCCATTTTTGAAATTGAGAAGTTTCGTATCTGAGCGAACTCGAATTCTAGTTTTTAACAATGGGAATTCTTTTTTGTTTTTCTTTGTAGGGATTCTGTCCACATTTGGAAATGGGTATGTCCTTTATATGTCTTCTAGACGAAAGAAGAAGCTGAGACCCGCTGAGATAATGACGATCAATTTAGCTGTCTGTGATCTGGGGATTTCAGGTAAACTGCTCCCTATTCTAGACCACTCACTGGTTCAGAGAGCTCCCTTCCCTCCACCCCCTACTGCCCTTTCCCTCACAAATCAAATTTACAGTATTCGTCCACGGTCAATGGAATGCTGTCTGCAGGAAGCCCATTCGTGTCACATTTCCTGAGTATTTTCTGTGTACCAGATCTGTGAGAGGATGAAGATACAATTAATAACAGTGGATCATGCCTTATATATCTCAAATGGATAGTGGGTCAATGATTCAGAAATCAGAAACTTGCAGGAAGCTCCAATAAACCCTAGGGGGATGATTGTCACTGGTTAATGACAACCAAAGGCAGGAGAGAAGTGATTACAAAAGGAAGGAAGATCCTTCTTTTTGTGTCGTTGCGCCCCCTTCTGTTTGATTATGACTTCAGGATTGATCAGTAGCACAGGAAGCTTCTGGTTCCCCAGTGCCGAGTCAGCTACACACACAAAACATTCAGTGGGAGGAGCTTCACATTTTTCATGTCCTGGAATTTATAACCAGAAATTTGGATTTAAGTGGTTGAGAATGTAACCTGAGCATTCAGATATTTAAAATTAGAATTTCAAAGCCAGTTCACATGTAGACAAAATCAAGAACTGCTGATTTCTTTCTTGTTCCTTTGACTTATCTAATAACCTAGCAAGGAGGAATGACAATAATATTTCTCTTTAACTATAACTATAATGGTGTTAATTTTCTTCGTAAAAGTTCAATGTATAGCCAGCTGTACACTGATAATCACTTTGGATTCCAATCCTTTCTATTTAGCTGGTGGTCTTAGGATGTTAGAACTGAGGAAACAGATATTTGGTTTTTTTTTTTTTGAGGGGGGAGAGGGTTGTTGTATTTAAAAATTTTAATTGTTATTATGAAGATGATGTATGGAAGGATTAAAGTTACATAAGTCAAGTAAAGAGTATATTTCTTTTTGGCCAATGTCACCCTTCCCTTCCTCTCTCCCAGTTTTTTCCCCCCATCCCCACCCACATATTGTACCGTTCACTTTCAACCTAGTGTCTAGTGAGTACCACTGCTGCATTTGTTCACCTTGACCCCCTTACCCTCCCAAAGACAGATAAATGAACAAACAAGAGAAAAAGAAAAGAAATCATAAACAACAACAAAGAACAAAACCTCTTGTATCCATTTCCTGGGATTCATTTTGGTAAATATTGTTTTCTGCGCACAGGCATTGTGCCTCTGTGTTCTTCCCCTGAGAGTATGCTCCTTTGGTCTCAGCCTAGAGTCCTGTATCATTGATCATATCCTGGTGTATTTTAGGTATAGCTTCCACATACAAGAGAAAACAAGTTAGGTAAACAAAGTTTATTTCATGTAACATGATTTGTTCAAGTTCCATCCATTTCCCTGCAAATGACATAATATTATTCTTTCTAATGGCTGTGTGAAATTCCCTTGTGTATAGGAAGCACAGTGTTTTGGATCTACTCTATTGTAGGGCATCTGGGCTCACACACACACACACACACACACACACACACACACACACACACACACACACACACATGTTCACATACACATCCTCTTACCGCTGGAATCCTTTTAGCAGTTTTCCCTCTAATGCTCCCAAAGTGCTTTCTGATGTAGTTTCTTCATAAAAAGATATTTTTTTCTACTGCCACCCGTTTGTAAAAACAAGCCTTCTTTATTAGGGTATGAACAGAGTTGCTCTTGCATAGCTTTGGCCGTGTTGTCCTCTTATGGAGAACTCTCCCGCAGTTAGTTATTTGGGAAGTCTTCACTCAGTGAGGGCCAGCTTGTACATACTGGGAGCTCTCAGGGTGAAAGCACATGGCCTGAGAGGTTTCTTTCTGTGCAAACAGCATGGACACCTGCAGTTTTGATGTCTGCCACACGATGGCAGTGCCACAACAAGAATGGTAACTTTCTGGGTCATCTCATTCAAAGGCCCGAGGAAGCTTCTCCCCTGTACTGGTATGAAATGCCCGCCTGAATGAAACCTGTCATTTCAGCTACATTCTTCTCCAGTGAGTCATTCCAGGCGCAGCCTTAAAGCTGAGTTGTGCTAGGTTTGAATAAAAACGTCCTTAATTGTTCTGATGGGCTGGAAATACTTGCAGCCATCAAGTCTGCTTGGCAGTGCCCAAAGAACAACCCGTCAGCATTTTTTTCTCCCACGTGTCAGTTTTCTCTCATTAATCTAGATCACTCTGAGTGAGCACTTATCATATGCTGGCTCTTCCAAGAAATGTGAAAATTTCTGTCTGTTTTCCTCCATGCTCACCTCTATTCCATTTCAAGCATCTTAAGGAAGCACCTGCGAGGCATTGGATGTGCAAGTATTCATTGTGAATGACTCTCCATCAAGAATGGGTGCGAGCATAATGGGAGAAACGAAAACAAGCAAATGTATGACCGGGCTCAGTCATCCAGGTGGATTAAACAAGAGTCCCAAAGGCTCATATAAAATCATACACTGGAAGAAAACCTGGCGCAGCGTGTGCCACCTTGTGTCCCTTGCACACCACAGATGCTAATTTCACTCCATAGTTCACTGTCCTCTACTTACTGCCTTTCTTCTTATATATTTGCTTGACTTCCAACCCATTGCTTTAAGCATCTACCTACATGCTTCTGCCTTGGTTCAAACAACAAATGTGAACTCTATATTCTAGCTGTCTTCATACCACGTGTCTGTTCTGCCATAGCCTGTTTGGGGGAGGGGAAGGGGAAGAGGACACAGTCAAACTTGCTATCCTCCCGACTCAGCCTCTCAAGTGCTGGACTTCAGCTATGAGCCACCACCCACATCTAGTCTCTGTCACTCTATAGCCTATGATTTAAACTTTGCTTATCATTCGCTTTCTGTACTAGAAAACAGATCTGCCAATCTTGACCTCCTGCAGCTTGTTCTGCGCTTGTCAGTAGGAGCTACTTTCTCTTTCTTCATTCTCCTCTTCCTCCACTTCTTCTTTCCTCCACTGGTAGATTGTTTTGTGGAAAGTTCAGTTCTAAAAGAGCAGTGCATGCCCCAGGAATGTACACACATGTCAATAGGATCAATCTATTAAGAATCTGTGTTAATAAATTCAATGAGAAAGAAAATCTTCTGGTTGCTTTAGTAGATTCCAAGAAAACATTTGGTAAAACCACACATTTCTGGCAAAGAAATACTTACTAACAAACCCTCACTGGAGAAGGCTTTCCTTGCCTAATAAATGGCAGCGACAACATCCCAGTATGTATATCTGTAATAGGTCACTTTACCCAGCATGGCTGGATCATCTGTGTATGTTGGTTTGTGTGTTTGCTTTGGAGACCAACTCACGGGCTTCCAGTTGAGTAGCATCATAGTTTGCCAGTGCACTTGTGGTGGTTGAATGAAAGTGTATTATATCAAATCTTGTTCCTATGGATAGTGTTGGTAACTCAGTCTTGAATATCTACCTTGGAAGGGAGAAATGAATGGAGCATTGGGGAAAGTCAGTGGTGAAAATTTGTACGGTGGGAGGAATTTTCTCTCACATGACTCACCATGAATATGTTGCCCCTTTCTCTTAGCTGTCGAATGGCTCACTTTAGGAAAACACCAAGTATGAATCGATTGTCACTGCCCACCGAGATAATGTCTCTCCTGCACTCCCCAAAGCTGGTGTCTTTGAATGGGTCTTTACAGTAACAATTGCTCAAAAGCATTTTTGTTTCTAGAAGCCCCTTGCGTGATCATTAGTGACTTCAGACCACTTTGGGTGGTCTTCAAGCTCAGTTTATTCAGAGATACCTACCAGAATGCTATTAACATAAAACTTGCATGCAATAATGTCTGTTCCTTCAGCCAGCCCCAGGCTTCAGGGGTAGAGAGACTCAGGGTGTTGTGTGGATAGGGAGGTTTGAGGTCAGAGGAACTTCCCATGACGCGCTCTTGCTGCTTTAGTTGTAGGCAAGCCGTTCACCATCATCTCTTGTTTCTGTCACCGCTGGGTGTTTGGTTGGATTGGCTGTCGCTGGTATGGATGGGCCGGATTTTTCTTTGGCTGTGGAAGTCTTATCACCATGACTGCTGTGAGCCTAGATCGGTACCTGAAAATCTGCTATCTATCTTATGGTAAGTGACCATGTTTCTTATCCCGCCCTGATAATCAAAGTTAGACGGACTGAGTGTCAAAACTGTATGTATTTCACACAGTTAATAAATAAAGATTGTTAATAACCTCAGAGACCCAGACTATTTCTATTTATAGCTTCTCCTGTTCTATTATATGTTGAAGGCTTTGACCTGTATACCAATGTAGCTTTCTTCTAATACTGCTTTCGTAATAATGTCTGACTTTTGGCTGCACTGCTTTTTTTTTTTTTTTAAGGTATCACTTCCTTGTATAAAGTAGAAACTTCTACTACACAGTGTCATGCAAGCAAACAAAAAAATGCTGCCTCGATGGGGCATTAAGTGTGATGTGGTAACTGATTATGAGCAAGGCCCTTTGTCATTCCTCTCTGGGATTCAAGCTCTTATGATTTAGAGATGAGGCGTTCCAACATTTTCACCTCCAACTTTAGAAAGCCAGGTAACTTCTCCTACATGAAAACCACACACACACACACACACACACACACACACACACACACACACACACACACACACATTTAGGTGGAAAATTGGGGAAGGCTAGGTTAAGGCAACAATACACACATTGTTTTCAGAGACCAAATATTGTAAATCATTCTATTGAAAAATAACTTTTTTTTGCCATGTGCCGGCGGCTCACCCCTATAATCCTAGCTACTCAGGAGGCTGAGATCTGAGGATCTCAGTTCAAAGCCAGCCAGGGCAGGAACATCCTTGAGACTCTTATCTTGAAGAAACCCCCAGAAAACTGGAAGTGGTGTGTGGCTTAATTGGTAGAGCGCTCACCTTGAGCTGAAAAGCTTAGGGACAGTGCCCAAGCCCAGAGTTCAAGCCCCATGACCAACAAAAAGAAATAACTTTTCTTATGTTCACGTCTGGGGGTTCTGGAAATTTACTGAGCCAGTCAGAGAAAGCTCAGGGCATCTAAATTTTATAAGGGCAAGTGAACATAATCAGGAATGAGTTCTACTTCCCTCTGTATCCATTTGCTTTGATATCAAGCTAATAATCAGAGCGTCTAGAACCATGGGAACAGGTTACGCCCGGGAAACTGAGGCATGAATGGTCACCCATCACTCTCAGTGTGGTAGAATTTCCCTTGGTATCATTATAAAACCTTGCAGTGGTCAAGCCCAAGGAGCCCATGCGTGAGGTGGTGGCACTGTGGGGGTGGGGAGATTCACCAACTACTGTCTTCATGATCCAGTACTCAGAAAAACAAAACGTGCATCTCTTCTCCTAAACAATTAAAACCTCAACTAGAAATAGCTGGTGTCAAAGTTTCCCATAAGATGTCCTCACACACATTCTAGCTGACATGGGGGTCTCTTTCTTTGCATCATCTTATGTTGGGTCATGCCGGACCTATTTCAGATTTCATGATACACTTTCTAGACAAGGAGGCAGAAAACTTCCACTGTCTATGTTTTTACAATATTTGCTTGAGCTTAGACTTTGGCATCAGCTAAAGAGAGGATGCTGCCCCTTGCCAGAATCACTGCAGAGCGAAAGTCTAGATTGGAGCTGCATGGATGTTCTAGCTCCTTCCAAGGCCGAGTCGCAATCTTCCTTCATCATTGAATCTGATGAAATCTTAAGACTACCCCCGCCCCTCCCCCTAAACAGAGTGCCCTAGAATGTAGAGTTGGAAGGCCACTAAGGGACTTGAAGGCCTTTCTCCTGTGTAATGTGGTAAACAGGGGTAAGGCGCCCCCTGGAGATGCCCACTGGGGCTCTTCTTGCTGAATTCCAGGGACCGGTGCTCAGGAGGTTACTCCTGCACAAGGCAGCCCATCCTGTGATCGGTCTGCTCTGGTTGTTACAATGTTATTCCTTATATTGAGACAAAAACTGCCTCCCAGTAACCTCCACCCATTGGTCCTAGTTTTGACTTCTGGAGCAACACAGAACCAATCTGCTAATCTCCTCCCTCCTGTACTTGACAGCATTTCACCCTACTGGAACGTAAGTATACCACACCTCACTAAGTAAAGTAACCCTCACGGGGAATGCTTTTATGCGTCTGGCTATGCACCTTCTTATCCGTCTGTGTGATTATCTCTGCCAATGATTTATGCATTGTGATGGATGACCAAAAGTTGACCTTGGTGGTGACTCGATCATTGCTCTCCTAATTTATTTGGTTGTACTTGAGAAAGTTGCATTTCATGAAA
Source organism: Dipodomys merriami (assembly GCF_024711535.1). Taxonomy (NCBI): domain Eukaryota; kingdom Metazoa; phylum Chordata; class Mammalia; order Rodentia; family Heteromyidae; genus Dipodomys; species Dipodomys merriami. The sequence continues at coordinate 1,031,636 of NW_027202937.1, read as the reverse complement.
CCAAATGCCATGTATTTGAAAAAAAAATGGAGACAAGATAGCTTAGGGACAATCTATCGAATTTATTGTTAGGGCTAAATGATAAACACATAAGCAGAACTTTATAGTTTGCAAAGTAGGTTCTTTAAACTATTTCATTTAACCTTTATCAAAGCCCGCAAGTACTGTCTTAGCATTCCTTTCCTTTCCTGGGTAAGAACTCTGAGCATCTAGGAGAAAAGATTAAATACCAGAATTAGAAGAATTAGCATCTTCGGATATAAATCTTAATCTGACCTAAAGAGAGGCAGACTGTTTATACTGAAGAAATAATTGAGCTTTTATTGATATCATAAAACCAAAGTAGTGCAATGCCACACCCCAGCCTTCTTATGTGAGTCGTGGAGGTAATTTCCTGTGTGGATTGCAGCGTGTAGTCCGGCTGACCTGTTTTCAGTGGTTGAGTTGAATTTTGGAAATGATCACTAATGATTAAAAAAAAACAAAACATTTTAAAGATGCCTTCCCTATTTCTTCCCATTGGAACTCCCTTTTGATTAAGGGAATTCGTGCTGGGAAAAAAACTGTTACCTTTCTGCTGTCCTGAAACTATCTTCAGAGAATCACCTTTGTGGCACTCGATGCATTCTGCATAGGCTCTCTTCCCCTCCCGCCCCGGCCATCTATCAAGAATACTTGAACGTTCAAAATTCTCTAGGATCACAAAGCGCAGTCATGTGCTTTAGCCAGCTATCATGCCCACCGCCTCTCACCCAGCTCTGGGGACGACAAAGGGTACTAGGGACACAACAGCTTTAGGAAAGAAGGATGTTTTAAAGAAATAAGATGCCAGGTGAAGGTGGCTCACGCCTGTCATCCTAGCTACTCAGGAGGCTGAGATCTGAGGATGGTGGTTCAAAGCCAGCCTGGGCAGGGAAGTCCATGAGACTCTTATCTCCAGTTAACCACCAGAAAACCGAAAGTGGTGCTGTGTAGAGCTCTAACCTTGAGCAAAAGCAGCTCAGCGACAGTGCCCAGGTCCTGAGTTCAAACCCCAGGACTGGCAAAGACAAAACAACAAAGACAAGACATGTAAGATGTGATTTTTCATCTCTCCCATGGATTCTTGGTTTGGCACCAATGTGTTTTTAGATGGCTTCCCAAGGCAGACTGCGGCCTTCCAAATCATCTCCTTTTACTGTCGTCCCATTTTCCCAGAGTTTGCCATCTCTCCCTCGCAAAGCTCTTAGCAGTGTAGCGCCAACGTTCTCTGTGCCTAGTCTCCTGGAGCAAGGTCTCCCTCGGTTCTGTCACCTGCTCACCTCTCCCAGAATTCAGTGGACTAAACCTTTGAAGGTGGAATTTGACATATCGAGGGGAGGTGTTCGGGTGCAGGGCAGATGACACGGGGGTAACATCTGTTTTCCACCTCCAGGGGTCTGGCTGAAGAGGAAGCATGCCTACATCTGTCTGGCTGTCATCTGGGCCTACGCTTCCTTCTGGACCACCATGCCGCTGGTGGGCCTGGGGGACTACGTGCCCGAGCCCTTCGGCACCTCGTGCACCCTGGACTGGTGGCTGGCCCAGGCCTCACTGGCGGGTCAGGTGTTCATCCTGAACATCCTCTTCTTCTGCCTCCTGCTCCCCACGTCCGTGATCGTGTTCTCCTACGTGAAGATCATCGCCAAGGTGAAGTCCTCGTCCAAAGAGGTCGCTCACTTCGACAGCAGGATCCCCAGCAGCCACGTGCTGGAGATGAAGCTGACCAAGGTAAGGGTGGCCTGGACTTCAGAACAATTCTAACACCACAGGTGGAGAAGCTAGGGGATGCTGGGAACGAAACAAAAAACCAAACAACAAGGCGGGATCCTATGCCATTTCTGTGCTTCTGAGCTTGGCCTTTGTCATATTCTTCTCCTCTGTCTCTGTCTTTCTCTTGCTCCTTCTCAGAATATCTTAACGATTTTATAAAAGTGGGTCGATGGGTGATTATCTGTGGGTGTGGGATGTGGTAGAGTGCTTAACAAGTACAAGGCTCTGAGTTCAAACCCTACTGCTGCCACACACACAGAGTCACACACACAGCCACACCAATAGAAAAACTGTGATGAATCATATAACAGGCCTTGCTGCTTTCCTACCAGTTTGCATAGATGCTTTGTGAATGTTGTGAAGGACATTCTACCACTCAAATGACTCATGGAGGAAATGAGATGCAGCGTGTGCATCTGGTGGGAAGTTTTTCCTATCATAAGAATGGTTTCTGCGGGGTTGAGTCTCAGGGTAAATCCTAGTTTTATACTTGGTAGTGTCTTAGAAATGGCGATGCAAGGAAAAGAGCGCCCAATTTGACAACAGATCAGCCTTTAATACTATCCTAAACTTCTCATCTGTGACCCAGAGTTAGCTACTTGGCTTCCTTGAATTTCCTATTTCCTCTCTTGCGCTACAAGAATAGCAATACCTTTTTTGTTGAGTCATTGTAGAAATTCAGTGAGGTAAAGCATCCTGTTCTGTTGCTGGTTGCGTAGTAGGTGGCAAAGGAATCATAGTTTCTCATTTTTCCTACAGATTTAAGGAATCCTGGCTACAGCCAAAAGCAGCAGTTTCATTAAAGTATAAACAAATTTCTACTGTGACATCTGCCCTAAAATTCAACTATTTTTAATCATGATTCACATCTAACCCTTGATTTCTTTCTACTGAGTGAAGGAAGAAAAAATTATCTCATAGCGGAACTTTTTACAGTCTTAGAAGTCTTTTTCTTAATTCAGCTGCTGCCTGGAGGCTGACGCTAGCTTATTCACTTGCAGTTTCTGATCGGCACAACAGCCTCGTCTAAAAGCTTACTACTTAAAAAGCCAAGATTCTGGGACTGAAATCATTTGCTTTTCTCTGCACTTTATTCCTAGCTGGGTTATTGTCTAGGTCTGCCTTCTGCTGGGCTGATCTTGGCAAGCTGAAAACTGGCATTGGTCTATAAAATCCAACCTGTAGCCTCTCTACATGTGGGTCATTTCCCTCTAATTAATTGTGTAAAAAAGTGATGATTTAGTTGAATTTTATAGCAGACTGAAATTTCATGGCCTGTAGACAGAGAAACAGGCAGACAGACATTAAACATAGATTTTATCTTTTTGGTTCAATGTAATTTCACTTTCACATTTCCACATGACTCGGATGCACAAGTTTCACCTTGAGTCGCCAGGCTAAAGTCAAGAGAACCAGAGATTTTCTTATCTTCCCAGAGCTACCTTTATGTTCCAGGTTGCTTTTCATAAGATCATGATGGCGGTGAGCTGGCGATCCTCGTTTGGTTGTATCACCCATGGGCCCGGCCATTTTGCTGAGATATTTAATTCCTTCTAATCTCAGTAACAGTTATTAGGAAGCCTAGTGCATGTTCTTTATCCCAGCGAAGAGATATCTTTAGAACATCATCTCAGTAAGCTGTGTCCCCACTCTCTTCTCTTTCTCCCACAGCCCTGTCAGTATGTATTGGGAGTGTGGTTAGAACCTGGACTAGAGAGGCACAGATTTTCTTCTATGCCCACAACACATATGCTCTACTGCTTCTAACACTGGTGCTCATCTTAGTAAGATAAGATCGAATTGACCTTCTCAAGGTCAACAACTAGCTCCTCTCACCACCTTTGGGCTGTAGGCCCTGTAGCAAATAGAATGGAAAACTGGTTCTGATTACTATGTGCATCACCTAAATTATTCAGAATAATCTTAATGCTTGCAATTCTTTAGGGTTCTAGCTGTGGATATTCAAAAAGAATTTCTCCACTCTACTCAAAACCCTTCACATTTGACACACACAGACACACACTCTCTCTCCTGTATTGATTTAGGTTTAGATTTTGAAACTATATTTATTTTTTTAGACTTATATTTTAAAACTGAGAAGCTGATAAATAAATGTTTTATTGCTCTGGGTGTTTCTCTTAGTAAAAAAATTATAATATTCATAAAAACACCGTCACTGCTAAATGGCGGTAAGATGAGAAAACAATGCCAGAAATCTTCATTATTTCCCCACCCCCCCAATATTATCATGCTACAGATGCTGGCTTTATACTCATTGATTCACATTCATGTAACACATGTCAATCCTACACAATAGCTGGTCCTGCAGTGAGGACCCAGATCTAGCAGGTGTCTGGATTCCCCTCAGCATTACTCCTTTCTATAAAAGAGGCTTCCTGACTCTCTCTGGCCGGTGATGCCCCCCGTCCACAGGGCACTCAGCACGCCACTTTTAGTGGCACTTTTCACGAGGAGTCATGTATTTGTTGCCCTTTTTTTTTCTTGTAAATATGCAATGTAAAAGTAAGTGTGTATATTCTGTTTGCTTCTGCACCCTACCGCCTGGTACCTACTCAAATGCTTAATCAAGATGGCTTGAATGAATACACAATTAAATGCGCTAATCTAATTGCCGTGATCACTGTGAAGAGCTCCCTTGACCTCTGGACTGAGTGCCTCAGTCCCTTTCATGCCTGATGGGACAGTTCCCTTTGTTTTGCTTTTCCCCATTGATTGTGAAGCATACTGTTTACCATCAATGTCTCCTCTTATTTGTTGCTCTCTGAATGTCATTTATCAATAAAGGATGAGGTTCAGGGAAACTTCTTTGTGGATTGTAAAGGTAGCTGGTGGGAAAACTGAACTGTACTGCTTTATTTTTATTGCTATTAGAAGGTGATGTACAGAGAGGTTACAGTTAAGTTAGGTAATGAGTACATTTCTTTTTGGACAGTGTCACCCCTTCCTTTGTTCTCTCCCAGTTTTTCCCTCCTGTACCCACCTACAAGTTGCATAGTTCATTTTCAACACCGTGTCCAATGAGCATCATTGCTACATTTGTTCACCCTTTGTCTCTCCGTTTCTGAGCCCCTTATACTCCCAAAGACATATTAACGAACATAGACAACAAAAAGGAAAGACAACAAAAATGTATTGCTTTTTAAAAGTTATTTTTCAAGCCAGGCACCGGTGGCTCACGCCTGTCATCCTAGCTACTCAGGAGGCTGAGATCTGATCATGGTTCAAAGCCAGCTTGGGCAGGAAAGTCCATGAGACTCTAATCTCCAATAAACCACCAGAAGACCAGAAGTGGTGCTACGTCTCAAGTGGTAGAGAGCTAGCCTTGAGCTGAAGATCTGAGGGACAGCGCCCAGGCCCAGGGTTCAAGCCCCACCACTGACAAAAAAATTGTTTTTCAATAATTAACTTCCTTTCCTCTTCTTAGGTGTTCTTAACTTAAATGGCACTTTCCAGAGAATTATTTCCAAAATGGGATGTAATCTTCCTATGCCTCCTTGAATCCTCTCCATTTCCTTCTCAGAAATGATCAATTTTTGAGTTAATGTACAATTACAGACTTATTTATCTGCACAATACCTGTCTTAAAAGTTCACTAAGCAAAGTTCAGAAGCAAAGAAGGATCTGGTTAGCTTGGTGAATAGTGTCAAGCCAGTGGTCCCTCCAGCTGCACCCGAGCCCCTGTGAGGTCTTGCACAATCCACATTTGATATTTATTTGGGTCCTCGGTGGCCGAATCCCTCTCATGATGGAGAGTGTTCACCATCCTTATGAGGAGATAGAGCTACACAGCTCTGAACTTCTAACACCCTGAAAAGTGGATCACTCATTTCCCAAGCCCCCCCCACCCCTGTAGCTTGAGCATGGCCTGAGCCAGCCCCACACCAGACTCCAGGTCCAGGGCTGGGAGAGATGCCCTGCCCCCCAACCATGACTGCAGTGTCTCCATCTGAAGCAATGTTATGTGTATGTCTGAGTATCATATCTGCTCACTGAGTCTCCATTCTAAGTACGGTCTTTCCAGCATGCTCTGTGTGGTCCAGAAGCCTTCCCAGAAATCCCTACCCTGAACCTCTCAGCCAAAGTCAGTTATGGTTCTTGGAACTCAGACTCTGTACTGGGTACATTTGGGAGCAAACCACTGAAGTTTCCAGGGCTTTACTTTTCTCATCTGTGAAAGTGGAAGGAAAAGAGGAATTCAACGATATTTTGATGATTGTCTTTAAAACTCTGTCGTTCTATAAAAGTAGTTATAGTAGTCCAGTTACTTCTAGGGCTATGAAGGTAGATGGCATGGCTCTCCACTTGAGTATTTGTTCCCTTCTAAGCCACAAGGAACTACATAAAGAACTGGGATCATCCACAGTGAACAGAAAGCTGCCCTGCTCTCCTCTCCACGCAGGATACTTGTACAGTACTTCCTGTCCTTCAACGCAACCACAGGCTAGTCACGGAGTATGTGTGTGCTCGGTTTTAGACCACAATTCCAAGACATTGGTGTTAGAGTGACATGACCTAATTTGGCTCTTCTCAGTTGAATCACAGCTTTTGCTTGTTTCCAGAGTAGTTTATTTTAAGACTTGAGAAAATAGCAACTGGGAAATGTAGAGTTCTCTTCTGTTTTAGCAGGGATTCACATCGGTTAGCATGTGGCAGGTGCAGTGAAGATCTCAGAATATGTAGGTGGTTTTTGGTGTAAGTTTTATGGAGGAGGCTTTGAGGGAGTGAGGCCTTGTTATTATCCCATGGGGGAGAGAGAAGAAAGGGAAAACTCTAAGTAGACATGCTTAGGTTGCCGAAGCAGTTAATATAGCTCAAAATCCCCATCCTCCGTTTTGCTGAAGTAAGTTGTCAAGTACCAACTTTCTGTTGGTACTGTGTCTCAGTGACCATTCTTCCACCTGCAGACAGCAGCAGTCTCAGAACTGGTGTTTGTTACCCCATCACTATCCTTTTTAACATTTCCCCAGGGGTGAAGAGCAAATCCACGGACTTGGTAAGTAGACCCAAGGCAGCAGAATCAAATGGTGGCATCCTCCTGTTCCCGCCAATCACAGGCTCCCCAGAGGCGGGTCAGGACCTCCCCCTTTGCCCGTCTCTTTAGATAGTGACCTTATCCACCGAGCCACTGAAATGCCTGTGCACCGGGTTCTGTGATAGCACTCACCATTCCATTCCGTCACCGTGGCCCTCCTTTCAAGCTTTTACTTTCACACCCATTCCCTGTCTTCTCATCTTATTTCGTTCTCCAAGGGAGCTTCCGGCTGAAGTCTGACTCCCGTCTGGGTGGAGGAACTTGGTGGGAGGAGCTGGGCTACCTGGCTAAGAAATTGTGAATGGAGCAGCAGGGATTTGCTTTTTGTGTCCCACTCTCATGAATGGAGTGGAACCATGGCTGAGGTCATAGGGTATCTGGGAGCCAATGACATTCCCACACTTGCACACGACCTCACACACCCAGAGAGGGTGGGGTAGTATCTGCCTTCTCAGACCCCCGGCCTGCCTGAATGCTAAAACCACACGTAACCCACAGAACTTACTAGAAACCCTGTGACTCCGCGGTTGCTTTAATCAGCTCATTCACTGGGCTTGGATGGGGTGATTATGGATAACAGTGCTTTTGTGCTCCTTCATGGCAGATTTGAGCTGGAGGTGGGCAATACCGAGGTCTCCGGGGGCCCTCTGTAGCGAGATTTATTTAAAACAAATCGAGTTGCAGATGTGTGATGCTTTTGTAGCAGCTAAGCACATAGTCCGTGAATATCCTCCACAAACCCGCCTAATTTAAGAATTTGAAGTTTTACTTGCTTTGTCAGTGAACCAAAAGGCAGTGATGGAAGTGAAATGATTAGAAAATAATACAACAGGGCTGGGAAGGTGGCTCAGTGGTAGAGTGCTTGCCGAGCATGCAGGAAGCCCTGGGTTCGATTCCTCAGTACCACATAAACGGAAAAAGCCAGAAGTGGCGCTGTGGCTCAAGTGGTAGAGTGCTACCCTTGAGCCAAAGAAGCTCAGGGACAGTGCCCAGGCCCTGAGTTCAAGCCCTAGGACTGGCCAAAAACAAAAATAATAATATGACAGGAAAACCTGGATGTTGCGAGTGCCTCTTTTGGAACTGCTTTAAGGGTATTTGGGAGGTAAGTTCTGGGAATTCAAACAGTTTTAGAATTTGCAAAAGTGAGGGACAGACTTACAAAAGGATGAAGCCCAGTAGAAAGCTCTGGAAAAAGGAATGCAACATGATAGTTTTTAAAATTCTTGTGGAGTTTCAAATCTCCATTCACTTTTAAAATCTTCATTTAAAATCTTCCATTCACTTCAGAAAGACAAATATATTGTACGGCACCTTTCCGATCTAGACTTTACTCCCTGGTTCTGCTTTAGATTTGATTTTCTTTTGTGTGTGTTGGTATTGGACTTTGAAATTGGTTCCTTGTACTTGCTAGACAGGTGCTCTACATTTTGTCCCCACAAGATCCTTAGTTCCATTTTCACTTGTGTATATGGAAGATGATGACTCTCTTTCCCACCACGCCTCTCTCCATTCATCCATTCTTCCCTCACACACAACGTGTTTCTGGTATTCATTTCGTTAAGTGATATTGATCCACTTGTCAGTTGTAGGGCATCTGGGCTGTTTCCCTTTCTGGACTATGGTGAATAGTGCTGTGATGAACAAGGATGTGCAGGTGTCTTTACAGTGTCCTGACTTAACAGTCTTTGGGGTACATAAGTAGTCCTCTCTTTATTTCCTTCTTTTTAGAACTCCATACTGACTTCCATAGTGTTTGGTGTGTCTTTTTAATGGTGCTGGGGATCCAACCCAGTGCTTCAAACATGTTAGGCGAGCAGTCTGCCACTCAGTTCAGTCTCCAGGCTTATTTTTACTCACCCCAGACATGTAGTTCCATAGACAAGAGAATGAGGTTATAAAGTTGCCATGAGTCCAGTAACTCCGCCCCCACAAATGCTTATATTAACACACACACACAACTTGGTTATAATAAAACTATGTGCCATTGACTCTGAAAATAAGAAGTAAAACATCGCAAATGTTGCTTTCATTGCTGTTTTATGTCTTCCACACAACTTGTTACCACCCTGAGCTGGGGACTCCTACCCCTTCCCCAACCCCTCCCCTCCCACCTTAAATTAGGGAGTGAGAGAAAGAGGGAGCAATGTGGCCTCAGATAGTGCCATTCTGACACCTTCCAAAGGTTTAAGGGAACTCAGAGATAAATGGAAGTTTTAAAATTCCAGAAATGAAACTGGCCAAGCTTCCTGTTTCGATTATGATAGCCTAGGGCACATAGTTCTCTGATTGGTTAGCCTTAAGTCACATGATGCCTAGAACATCAGCTCCATTAAACTCCAGGGAAGCAGAGACAAGCTGGGATTACTAATGTAGATGACCCACTGGTCTGATTAAAGACAAACAGAAAAGCGCAAATCAAATGATGTCCACTACCTAGGAGGCTGATTTGAATTGTTTCATTGCATATCTTACAGAGACCAGGTGCAGATACTCAGTAGGCAACAGTATATGGTAGAGAATAGGATGTCGGATAGGGTCTGCAGCACAATCAAGCTTTATGTAACAGTCAAAGCTTTGACTTTATTTGCTCATTTTGTACTCTAATTAACCTTCCCCCCCCCTTTTCTTATTTAGACAGTTGTCTGAACAAATCTGCTAAGAGTGGAAATTGTACTCTTGTGGGCAGAGATGTTCCCTGATCCTCTGCACAAAGCATGTGAGATGTCCAATAGTACTTGTTGGCCAAATGAAGGAATAGTGATCTTTTTACCTGCTATTTTCTTTTCCTGCTTCATTTTGCTTTCTAGGCGAAACTTCCTGAGGAGAGGCCTCATTGTGTATTCTGGGCATACATCTTCTAGTGCTTCAAAAAGTGAAGGGTCAGCTGAGTAATGTGTTACCCAGCACACTGACCACATGAATGTAATTGGTCTTTGCAGCCCCCCCTCCCTCTGTTGTGTTCTCCTATCAAAGTGAATTGCTCATGAGTTTCTGTGCACACTGCCCTGGTTCTTGTCTGTACCTCTGACCATGATGACCCCAGCATTATAATTTTCACATACTTTTGGCACAGTGCCAGCAATATGCTACATCTTCCACGGAACATCTTAATTTGCTCAACAGGCTATATTTTTATTCGCTGATCTGTTATTTAACTTATGGTTTGTTGCATTCTACAAGGAGACCATTTTAGTATTAAGGTGTATTGGAGTTTGCTACAGCCATTGACATAGAATCTTGCTCAAAGCATTTGTTAAAAGGTTTTGTTGGCCCAAAGTGAGATATTTTATAGGGGCCAAGTAGGTAGCCAGAGGACAGTAATTAGAAGTACATTATTGAATGGATTGTTGGAGATGATGAAAATTTATGAGGGTGTTCAATATTGCATTTCTAATTATTCCTGGGTCCAAAAATGAGGAGGCCTTCAGGTAATTATAATTTTGTATGAGAGAAGAATACTTTCTGGAAAAATCTCGTTTTATAGAACCACACCGCTTTGATTGAAGCTGAATAAATCTGTTTCGTTGGATAGCCAGTGAATTTCCAGAGTCTGAGACTCAAGCTTAAAGAAAAACTTCACCCAAGAGAAATAATATTTAATAGAAATCCCCGAAGATAACGTGTATTAGAATTTCAAAAGGCAAACAGAGGTTCTCAGTTTCCTCGGGCAAATGGAGATGATTTAAAATTTCATCATGGTGAACATATATTATCTGCCAAGTCTTCAAGTGAATATGGATTGAGGAGACTGGAAAGTTCAGGGGAGCTGCTGTCTTTCTGTTTATTATGTTGTTTTTCTTTATTTGCCAAAAAATGCAGACAAAACCATGATTAGTATAGGGTCATTATCTTAAGTTTTGGTCCCTTCCACATGTAGAACACAGAGTGGATTGAATGTGGACAATGAAATAAGGAATTGGAGTGATTGCTTCTGGAGGAACGTCTCAGAAGCGTATATAAAGTGGCTCCCGTGGGTAAAGTAAATGGGCAAACAGGAGACAGAGTTTCTGGGGGTGGGAGGGAGTGCTGGTCTTTCTCCACCCCTGTCCTCCCAGAGTCTTACCATTCACCGGGTCTCTCCCTGCTCCTCCCTTTGTCCTGTCAGGTGGCCATGCTGATCTGTGCTGGCTTCCTGATTGCCTGGATTCCGTACGCAGTGGTGTCCGTGTGGTCAGCCTTCGGGAGGCCAGACTCCATCCCCATCCAGCTCTCCGTGGTGCCCACCCTGCTGGCGAAGTCTGCTGCCATGTATAACCCCATCATCTACCAGATCATCGATTACAAATTTGCCTGCTGCCAAAACCGTCGTTTGAGAGTGACCAAGAAGAAATCTTTGGAAGACTTCAGGTAATTTTTTTTCTTTTTTTAGCAGCTGGAAATGAATCTTATTTTCTTGGTTTCCCAAAACCTGGGGTGGTTCAAGCCTCGTTGGGGTGCTAGCACCTGAGGATTAGAGCTGAGCACCTAGGCGTCGTTTCGGGAAGACTTCGTTGTTCTCTTTACCTGAAGTTTCTGAAACCAAGTAGCATGACACGTCGGGGTTGGACCATAGGGTAGTAAGAAAAGTGATTCTAGTTTTTTCTTATATCTAAAATTACAACTTGTTATTTTTATTATTAATTGTTTTATTGTTATTAAAATGTGATTCTGCTTTTGAGCTGGAAACAATCAAAATGCCACACCGCACCTACTGGAGCAACTACCATGTGTCAGTGGCTCTCAACTACTTCCTTATCTGTGGCAGAATCCATTTTACTTCAAGAGAAACTCTTACACAAGGCATTGACCTAAC